>NC_041060.1:28668425-29268425 GCF_900634775.1 Gouania willdenowi | reverse complement strand
GGACCCTCTCCGGTCTCTCTCTAACCTAAATGACCTCTCTCTTAACGCCCTCTCCAACCTCTCTCCAACCGAGCATGCCAGACCCCCCCCCCGCCGGCAGTTTATGCCTATTGCATCTTATTTATGAGTTATGAGCTGGTTGCTAACTAAAAGCTTTACCAAAGAGGAATGTTTTGAGCCTAACCTTAAAGGTAGAGAGGGTGTCTGCTCCCCGAACCGTGGTTGGTAGATGGTTCCAGAGAAGTGGGGCCTGATAACTGAAAGCTCTTCCTCCTATACTACTTCTAGAGACAAATGGAACAACGAGTAGGCCAGCATTTTGAGAGCGTAGTGTTCTGGGGGGGATTGTATGGCACTACAAGCTCCTTGAGATAGACTGGTGCCTGTCCATTTAGGGCTTTATAAGTGAGAAGAAGAATCTTGAATTCTATTCTATATTTTATGGGAAGCCAATGCAGAGAGGCTAATACAGGAGTAATGTGATCTCTTCTCCTAGTTTTAGTCAGTACACGTGCTGCAGCATTTTGAACCAGCTGAAGTGTCTTAAGTGACCTGCTAAAAGAGAATTACAATAATCCAGTCGAGAGGTAACAAAAGCATGGACTAGCTTTTCTGCGTCGCTCTGAGACAGGATAGATCTGATTTTAGCAATGTAAGTAAGTAAGTAGAATTGTTAATTATGGCCAAATGAGTATGTGTTTGAAGGTTGGATGTACAAAGAGGTGTAGATACTCTGTACTCTGTAGTGTTATAAAGTGGTTTATTTGCGGGTGCAAAGTAAAATAGTGTGTGCGATTTTCCTGGTTTAATTCTACTAGTACAGTGCCCGTCGGAAGTATGTATTCATATAGTGGGAGCATAAGTACAGTTGTCAATTATGGTCAAATGAGTATGTGTTTGAAGGTTGGATGTACAAAGAAGTGAACATACTCTGTACTCTGTAGTGTTATAAAGGGGTTTATTTGTGGGTGCAAAGTAAAACCACGAGTGTGATTTCCGTGGTTTAATTCTATGGGAATGCGCATGATAAATGTGTTTGTTGTTATTTTTTTTACTCATTGTTGTAATTTTTTCATTTGGTGTATTTTTCTATAATGTATGTTTTTGGAGTTATTATGTGTAATTTTGTACCTTTCTGTTGTCTTTTTGTGCATTTTTTGAATAATTATTGGTTTTTTTTGTTGCCATTGTAGTGATTCTGGAATCATTTTTGTATTTTTTTTTGTTGTAGTTTTTTGCATTTCTGTTGTCTTTTGTGTATTTTTTGTAAAAATATTTAGTTTTGTGTTTTAGTAATTTACATATTTTGTTGTCGTTTGATGTGTGTGTGTGGTGGGGAGGGGGTGAATCCATTCTAAATTAATGCACACCAGTCCATCCACGTGTACCTGCCTGCCTAGCTTTCACTAAACTTATCTATTTTCAGTAGTTAGGTGTGGTGGCAGGTGTGGCGTGAGTGAAGCTGCAGTAATCATCAGGCGCGCTTCACTATATAGCACCGTCTACGTAACTTGTAAACACTTAGAGTGTTTACAAGTGTTGGAGTATTGACCATTTGAGTTAAATACCGACTCTAGTGAAACAGCGACACGGACAGTTATATGGTTTAAACAATGGGAAACTTGTCGGCAAAAGACTCACCAGTGGCTGACGGTTTCAAATGACCTATTGACAAAAACGTTTTTATTATTGACCTTCTTTTTTTTTTTTACTCAAACAAACTGCAATACAATGACGTCATGATGACATTAGGCTCAATACCGTGCTCATTACAGAGAGGGCTGTAATCTTAAAATTAACGTTTTGAACATTTTGCAAGACCAAATTACTCCAAAATATGCACACACTATTTGGAACCTGTTGACTAAGTTTCAGGTCAAACTCACCGCGTCGGGAAGATATTCGTTCCATACACACACACACACAGACCTTTTTTGCTTTTATAGATAGTGTTGTGTTCAAGACCGCGCTATCCGAGACCAAGACTTGCCCGAGACCAGAATGCACCGAGACCAAGACAAGACCAAGACTTTCGGGAGCCGAGACCGAGTCAAGACCAAGACCGAGACAAGCCGAGACCGAGACCAAGACCAAGACCAAGACCATAAACATTATTTTTTTCAATTTAAAAAAATATATAAATAAATAAAATTATGGCAAGGTTCAACAGTTAAATAACATTCTCTCTTTAATTTTAGTTTATTTTAAATACATTTGACGGACAAAAAAGGTGCCTGCAAAAAATTAACTAAAATATTAAAACTACTACTGCTACTGATAAATTCACAATTATTCTACATATTTGAAAACAAGATTTTTATGTCAGCTGAATGTACAGCAAGTGTTTAAAAGTATTTCTGCCAAGAAATAATGATTCTTGATTCTGATTCTTTGAGTTTTGCAGGTCAACAGGTCACAGAGTTCACAAGATAATTTTTTAGTTTGAAAAAGCCTTTACACAGGTTATTTTTATTAATTCACTTAGTTGATATAGTTTATTTTGGTTACTGTAATGTAACTAGGATATTCAATTAACAAAGGTTTCCAACTGTAACTGTAAAAGTGAAACTTTCTGAAATAAAACTACAAACAAGTTGTCATCAGTGTAAAAAACATAGAGCTACAGGTAGATGTGAAACTAAATAAAACAAACTCAAACCCTGGAAAAGTCATGTAACAAATTAATCAATAGTTATTGTTGAGAATTATTATTATTCTGGATACAGTAGAAACAGAAACTATAAAAAATAATTATATTGTGAACCTGTTTATATTGTGGGGAACATATTATATACATAAATGTAATTGGAGTCTAAAGCCACAAAAAAAACACCACTTTAAAAAGAAAATAGACTAATATAAGACCTCTACAGTTATTTAAGTCATTCTGGCTTGTGCAACTCTGCGGTGATGACGCGCTGGTGACGACATAATCTAAGATGGCGGCGGCCCGGACTAGAGCCGACATTATGTAATAAAGCCTTAAAAGACATGGATATAATGAAAAGAGTGGATGGACAGAGGCATTAACATGCAGACTTTCAAACGGACACACACGGACTTATTAAACACACACGGACTTATTAAACACACACAGACTTATTAAACACACACGGACTTATTAAACACACACGGACTTATTAAACACACACAGACTTATTAAACACACACAGACTTATTAAACACACACGGACCTCAGTAAACACATTAAACGGAACAGGCTTCACCGCTCGGCTGGCACTAGGACCCAGAAGCAGAGTAAGTGCGTCCCCTATCCAGCCTTCACAGGCTGTAATATCATCAGTTTATCATTTTACCAGTTGTTAGAGCTACTGTCTTTACCAGGGAGATAATATTTATTACTGGTGATTGTTTTCTGGAGTTTTACTGGGATTTTTACCGGTGATTAGTTCATATCTCCCTGGCGCTCCGCGGTCCAAACTGACACGTAGCCACACACGTATGAGTGTGTCATACACGTCACTCAGTCACATTAAGGAAGGTTGTGGTCATTATACGGGGTGGATTAAATAATGAATAAAATATTGTTTTATCCCGTTCTTCTCCGTGTTATTATCACATTATAAAAAAGTTTAAAAATAGTAGGAATTAGTGCTGGTCTCGAACGGTCTTGACGGAAAATCCCGAGTCCGGGCAGCCCGAGTCCAAGACAAGACCGAGTCAAAATGCTTCAGAGTCCGAGACAAGACCAAGACCTTTAAAATTTGGTCTCGAGACCAAGACCGGTCTTGACCACCACAACACTATTTATAGATAGATAGATAGATAGACAAAGGGGTCTATTTGCAGGTGCAAAATAGTGTTTGCTATTTCCTTGGTTTAATTGCATGGGACATGCACATGATAAATGTGTTTTTTTTTTTTTTTTACTCATTTTTATGTATTTTTTTGTTTGGTGTACTTTTCTGTAAGGTATGTTATCTGGAGTCATTTTGTGTGTTTTTGGAGCCTTTTTTGGTGTAGTTTTGTGCTTTTCTGTTGTCATTTTGTGTATTTGTATAAATATTTAGTTTTGTGTATTTTGAGTCATTTTCATATGTTTGTTGTCATTAGGTGTGTGGGTGTGTGGGTGTAAGACTCTGTGGCTCACACACGGATGCGCTTTAGCCACGCACATGCACGCACATCAGTGACTCACATCATACCCAATCAGTGAGACTTGAGTGCTTTGCTAGTATATTAGTGTGAGCGCGGCTGCTCAGACGCCCCTCCTCCCTCTCTGGTCTAAACTACCTTCCTCTCTCTCACTCCTGTGTTTGCAGTCCGTGGCTGCTTGGCTGTGTGCAGCGATTGGCTCTGGCTGCACACGTGACTCTCGTCGTCCAGAAGTGAAATAAAATTAAAATAAACATTTGGAAATGACCAAATTACTCCAAAATAACAGATACACAGACTCGGGGTATTTGGAAGCCTTTGACAAAGTTTCAGGTCGAACAGACACCGCGTCGTGGAGATATTTGCTCCACAAACATGCACGCACACATGCAGACATTTCTTGCATAGATAGATATATACAGCCTTCCATTACATTTCAGTGATTTATGAATTTTGTCATTATACGCACATCAAGTAAGTGTTAGGGTCTTTTTTTTTACCAAAACCATACTTATACAAGAAAATAATAAATGCCTAACCAATAAATCTTGTGATTTTTAAAGCTCCAGGATGAAAACTAAACCCAAATGTGCATGTAGGGGATTCATATAACGTATATAGTGTACAAGAGCCATTGCATGTGCTTTATAATTTGCACTACGAGCAATTGCTGTGGTGATCAAAAGAAATAGTTAAGCATTTTCGAACTTCAGCAGGGTCTGCTTAGCCTCTCAGGCGAGGTTGTGGCAATGATTTGATCGATAGGTAGTAATAGCAGCAGAAACAGAAAACAGCACCAGGTAACAATGATTTTCCTTTTCATACAACCTTAGCTGTGTGGGATATTACCACCTGATTAAATAATTCTATGCCTCATCTGCAGCTTTTTCGTCGAAACTGCCCTAAATATAGAATAATGTATTCATTCACCTTCTTGTTCATGTTTGATGATGGATGATAGCTAGGAAAGCCGTGTGTTACCCTGGCCTCATCCTTACGAACATCACTTTTAAAACATTATCAGTACACAGCTTGTTTGCTCCAAGCTGTCATGCCTTAATATACAGTATATGTGTTTTCCCGCTGAGATGACAACTGTGTTCCTCTGCATCCAGCACCCTAGAAGATGTATTGATTACATCATTAAAATGCAATGAGTGGCAGGGCATGAGAAAATTGATTGCTACAAGGATGTCCCTGAAAGAGACTTGTTTTATTGTGTAACACAAAAATCAATGGTCTCAAAACATAAAATGATCTTGTATTATGTTATGTTATATGGTGGTTATAGTGTATTGCTATTGTGTCACTGCTTGCATACTTGCGGCTCACTCATTTAGTAATCACTGAGGTGTTGTTTGTCATTTCAAATTGAGAGCCAACGAGTAACCATAACAAATCTATTGTGATTACAGATGTCCTGCGATATTTAAAAGGACAATTTATGTTTGATTCAGGAAAATAAAAGTGGTTGTTTACTGTTGTTTTCTGATATTTTTTTTTTTTTTTAGAAAGCACAGTATGTTGTTTACAAGTTATTTGCACCAAATGGATTCTTATGCAGTGTTATGCTTTTTCTACTTATCATACTGAAAAACACAACATTGTTATGAATAATGTACAGTACGTGCCATTTATAAGTCAATGTATCTCTTAAATCATAACCTTCTAATTCGACTGTGTTTTTCAATCATTCAAACAACGAATAGAAAGGAAAAACGCAAAATGAAGTCCTTGAAAAGTTAATGAATTGACTATGTTAGATACTCTTTCAGATTTTTAGGGTGAACTAAGGTTTAATATAGAAAAGTGCACCAATCCCTAAAAATAACCAAACAACAACTTTGACTGTATAAATAGAATGTTGAAGATTTAAACAAGGCAGAGGGCCTGATTTTAGTATTGGGCCTTGAAAAATATTCAAATGTTAAGAGTTTAGGTGTTCACTGATTTTAATTTGATTTAAAACAGAGATTCCAGCAACTTTCAAGAATCCTAACATGCAACTGAAAAGAAGCAATGAAATAGAGTAGTAAGATCACTAGGTATTTAAACTTGCAACAGCTACAGCTAATGTTACTGCTGCTATTACTATTATGGATATTAACTCAGTGACTTAGATGTACAAATAACTCATTTCATTTTCTAACAAGCATTACGGGATAATATACTTGTTTTTAAATATGCATTGTATTTTTGTGTAATTTACATATACATAATTTATAATAACCATGCAAGGCAAGGGAATTTTCTTTTGCATAACACATTTCATACTCTGTTTTAGATAATTATAAATGCAACAAGCCTTACACTTCTCACTAACATGGTTGCTTTGAGATCAGATCAACAGTTAGATGCAGAAGCAACCATCATACCATAAGACATGCACTTTGATCAAAGCTCCAGATTCGCCCTGCGACCCTAAAAAAGAGCAAGTGGGTTGGAAAATGGACGGATGGATAGATGGGATGGCTGTCTGTGCTTAATGATGAGGGAGTGGCTCATGGTGCAGTGGCTGCTTGTTAAGAAGAGTAACAATATGAGCTTTCATCTCCAAAAGTCTCCATTAACACCAAAAGAGTTGCTAGATTCTTATACATATTATTGTATTTAGTAATGCATTACTCTAATATTTACTATTTTGTAGTACATCTACTAATTCCAATCTAAACAAGTAACATTAGTTTTTTTATCCAAATCACTGTGCGGTACTATTTATGTCATTTTCCTCAAGTATGACAGAAGTCACGCTTTCAGCATGTGGAAAACACACGTGTTACAGGTACAAGTACATGCAGACATAATATGACAGGTGAAAAAAGATTGTATTTATTTGTAATGTTATCAAACTCAATCTGTAAAAAAACAAAAAAAAAAAAGTTATTTTATAAAGGAGTAATCAGTAATCACTAGTTGGATACATTTTTCAAGGTAACTGTGGTAACACTGATTATTTTAAGATTTGCTCATAAAAATGGACTAAAATGTCCCTATATTTAATATCTAAAATGGCACACTGCTGTTCAAAATGTGTTTTTTTGTGTTAACGTGATGAAACGGGAATAAAATCTTTTAGAAATATTTTGTTTTATTCCAGTCATTGGTTTAATTGATTAAATGACAGGGATGTGTGCAGTTTAAAAACCGATCAGCTGATTATATTTCCAACCAATTAAATGTGTGCACTTGATTAAATGTTGCAAAGTTTCCTAAAAAGAGAAAATAAATATAAAGGCATCAGCAGCGATTGATAATGCTGTAAAGCTGATACTCTTCCCCTACTTTAGAGGGGGCTCATGGGGCACATCTGCTTCTAGGTTCTGCATTATGGACCTCATGTGGCAGCTGAAAAAGAAAAAAAACAAAAAGTAATTTGCAATTATGTCTTAAGAATAAACCAACAACCAAACCTAAAATCGCTAACAATAGTGGTTTAAAACAATGTTAGCACTGAAATTCTGCAGACACACCCAGTCGTGATCAAGCTAATTGCATCAGGGTATCTCTATATATTAAAAATAAATTAAAAAAAATACAAATATTCCCTGTATGTTAGGCTATATTGGAATTTTCTTCCTCCCTTTTCAAAACTTTAACTGTTGTAAACTGCAAACTGACGTGAAGAGATCCCCACCCCAAGCTTTAAGCTTTTTAGGCTTCTTTTCAGAAATATTTTAGGTTTACTGATTAAAAAGAAAAACATTCAAGTTGTTGACTTTTAGATGTATGAAAAGGTTTGTTGGAATCATTGAAACATGCAAAGTTGATTTGGGGGTTTTGCTTGAATGACTGAGGTAATGGAAAAACTTTTTATCGAAACCCTATTTTACTTTTTACTTGGCTCATCCGCAGGCACAAACTGTCTCTGGAGGTGAATAGAAATTCTGTTATTCAAAAGAAAATAATACAGTCTATATGCAGCACTTGTGCACTTTTCATTTATTCAAATAAGGCCTTGATCATTTACAGATTTTAAACGAGTTATATGAATAATTAACTAAGTGTTGATGTGGATGAAATTAAGAACAGCTGAGTGACTACACAGGTAAGTAAAAGCATAACAATAATACAGTATTATACAATACAATCACACAACTAGTAATATTTACGTTTTAAAGTGACATAATAAAAACAATAAATAAAATATTGTTTTTAAAGAAAACATATTAAAAAAATTAAAAAAAAAATATTTTAGTTTTTAGGTAAAAACTGATGTGGAAAAAAATCAACCAGACAAACAACACATTATTCATTAATTAATTAAATGAGCAGCTGAATTTTTCTGAACATCAAGGTATCTAGTCAGTGATTAATCAAAGGTAGCAAATTCCACTGAAAACAAACCAATCAGCTCTGGAATCAGTGTGTGGCATTTACAAGCATTTCTTTAGTTTAAAGCTTACAAATATTTGGACAATAAATGGTGGTAATGGATGCAATATTATTGATCAGTAATCAACAATCACATCAAAAAATGGCAACTATACAAAAGGCAACAAACAAAGTTATCAGAATTACAGTTCAGCTCTCAATAATGACATTCTCAGGCATCACATTTTATTTCAACAGGGCAATGCAAAATAGAAGAAGTGTGGGTTATCCTCCTGTTACTGAATATAAAGTCAAGCTTTTACTACTTCATGATACAAACAGAGCAGCCATGTAATCAGCTAATGTTAGTTTGCTGAGCTGCTCTGCCTTTGCTAACAGTGATCAGTCTATGTGCTAACGCCCAGCTGCTGTTTATTAAAAAACTGCCCAGTTAAATTATAGCCTGAAAGTTGTCCTTCAAGCTGTCATCATCGCATTGCAAAGTGCTTCATGCATGCAGACGCATGCATGTGAGCATGCACAGTGGCCTCCTAATGGTAGTTTTAATGAACCAGAAATGAGAAATGAAAACTAACAAGAATTTTGATAAAATAAATGTATTTGTCAATATTTCATTTCAACCAACTCTCCATCATTTAGCTGGGGACATTTCTCATGTTGTAGGTGTTTGTCTCAGATTTTGATGCCTTGATGACAGAGGCAGGGGGCTCCCTCTTAAAACACTGTGGCCCAAGGCAGTGCTACCTTTACCTCAGCTCTCCTTGTCTGCAACAAAAAGGAGGTCATTAAAAAGCAAATCATTTAAAAAACATTAAAACATCAATTAATTTTTCATTTTGAATGTCTTAGCAGCAGACTCAATGTCCATAGAAAGACACTATTACATAGAAAAATAATCAAATAAGAACAGTTCAAATGAACATTAGGTTAAACAAGGCATTTGTTTCATTTACTATGTATTTATGCTGATATAACCTACAAGTGCAATTCAGCTAATAGCAGTGTTCATAACACTGGTAGTAGCTGAATAAGAGTTTTAATTCATTTAAGTTAATGTCTAGCACAGACACACACACACACACACACGTAGGAGTGGGCAATATGGGGAAAAAAAATCACATCCTGATTTTTCTTTGTAAAATCACGATCACGATACGATTTTTTTCATTCAAATCATTTAGACTATTTTAAAGTTATTTACCAATAAAACAAACCAATTCACTTACTTTGAGTCAACGCTCTAAATAGAAAAGAGGAATAAAAGATCATTTAAGACGAGGTAATTTTCAAATATTTTTTAAAAATGTATGTAAGCAATTTATCAAACTGGTTCCAAGTACAATTAACATCAAACAAAAGGGCTGACATGTTTTTATAGTCACACACAGTATTTTTACTTTGTTTAACTAAAGTGGTGTATCACTTGCTACATAACAAGGCAGCATATCTGTCTAGTGATTTCCATTTGTTATTTAGGTAACACTCATATTAATAAAATCCTACTTTAAGTAGTGTTTGAACGCCTCATTTCACACAGTTTGGACAATAATATCCTTTACAAGATAAAACGTTACTGCTTTGGTTACATTAGGCCTGGGTTATATGGACCAATATTCATATCTCTATATTTTTTCTCAAAATAGCAATAGGTTCATTTTTTAGAAGAGTAAACTAACACTATAACACACACACAGGAATATAAACAGTGAACAAAATTGGGTAGTTACATACTATCTCAAACGGCGTCTGACTTCTAGAAACACCTTCTTTCTGAAAGCATGTCAACAACTTGGTGCATGTTGTGTGAGGTGTCAATAGAGACCAGCTCATCAAGACCCGCCTTACGTTGCTTCTGATTGGTTTATTATTGTGTGATGCCTACCGTGGTTGGTTAGATTTAGGCACAAGGAGACATGGATTGATATGGGATTGGTTGTCTCGGTCAGTCAATCAGAGTTACTGGAGCTACAGCAAGCCGTGAGGAACAAAGTTTTTTATCATGAAAAAAATAGAAAGAGTACTGAATGGGGAAAGAAATGTCAAGTGTGGTGTGTGGTGTAAGAATGCGTCAAATTGTGCGACTGTCACACTCAAAGCGTGAGGTTTGGCAGCTCTGTGATATGGTGCAGATTGGTTCATCAAACTGTGCCCTTAAAATCTCACTGGATCAATTTGCCTCGGCTGTGAAGCGGCTGAAATGAGGATCAGCACCTCAAAATCGGAGTCCATGGTCGACTCCCGGTTGATTGCCTTCTCCAGGTCAGGAATGAGATCCTGCCCCAAGTAGAAGAGTTCAAATACCTCAGGATCTTGTTTACGCATGAGGAAAGAATGGAGCAAGAGATTGACAGATGTTTTGATGCAGCATGTGCACCGTTCCATCAAGGTGAAGGGATAAGTGAGCCTCATTCCTACCCTCACCTATGGCCATGAGCTTATGGTCAGAACAAGATTGTGGGTAGAAGCGGCCAAAATTGGCTTTGTCCGTAGGGTGGCTGGGCTCTCCTGTATGGCCAGGCTGTGGTCCAGGCCCAAATGTGTGAGTCTACCCACCACCCTGTTATGGTGCCTCTCCATTCCCCAATAGAGAGGCACTTCCCTATCCCATGTGTTTATGTGTGTGTTTAGTGAATGTATGAAGTGCAATTAAAAGTGTTTGTTTGACCTCAGTGGGCTGGGCCTCCGAACCTGGAATATTTGAGGGCGTAACATGTTAATGACGATCAAATTCAGAAACCGCATTTATCAACACTCGATCATTGGTACGCTTGGATTGGTTTGATTCAATTGTTTGATAAGTCCCATGTTGTTCCTGTCATACGACACAACGTGCACTCAGATTTGCACTCGTTTTCAAGCAAAGGTTGATAAATGAGGGCCTATGTGTCTGCACATACACATATAGCTTGATAAACCCTCTTAGTAGAGTAGAATCTGCTCTTTATAGGACCTCAAAAACATCCCAGCAGGAATGCACGGATCATGGAGTTCTGCATTAGGGCTGTGAATAAATGTTCACTGAGGGCTGTGATTGGAGGAAACCCTCCTCTCAGCTTTTACAGGAGAGGCAGGGTCTGTAGTGAAAGTTGGTGATGGGCGATTGTCACGATAATCTGCCTGAGCTAATAGTAATTGTAATAGCCGGCGTTCGATCCTTAGAGGACAGTAACTCTGACATTTTACAACTAAGAAAAAAAGAAAGTAGTAGCACCGTAATGCTATTATTCTATTGCTCAATTGTGATCATCACCAAGGGAAGGGTAACTAGACTTTATTTGAAGGAAAATCTTTGTTAAGCATCTTATAGTAATACAAGTCTAATTCATAGGCTCTTGTAGATGAATTTCAATGTGTACAAACATGAGACACGTGACTGACGTGTGCGCATACTCAGTATAGAAACCATGTTATTTACATATGTGATGTTTAAAAAATTAAAAAATGGCAATGAATGAACCGCTGTTAAGGCCCAAAAATAATTTGGAAGTATGTTGAAAGCTTGTCACCTGAGGAAGCGGCGCTTATTTGAGGAAACTTACTTAAAGTACAGGTGATTGATTGCGGGACCCATGCAGCATTCCCAAAAACGAGTGGTCATCCAATGTGCGCTCCTAGCCCGACGTTCAATGGCCAGACATTTTATATATTTGATAGAAAAACCCTGTGTTTACGAAAGAAAACCTAAAAGTATTAAGTTTCTAGATGCTTATAACTACTTGTTATGAACGGGCAGGTAGGCGGGCTGCTGTACTGTTAATGATGGTTTTCCGTGTATTTCTGCGTATTTTGATCAGTTTCAAAGGATGAGTTTCCATCTCTACCTTAAGTCTCCTCCTCACTGTCCCACGAATGCATATCAGTCCATCGCAGATAAAATCACAAAGTGCTGTACAGAGCTGTGGGGAAATTAATACAAGTGCAACATCATAATAGCATAATAAAACATGGGTGCATATGCATCATAGGAGCATCATCATAAAAGGATAAAAAATGAATACAATCCAGTTAACTAAAAGCTTTTCTGAAAAGTATTCAACACTTTCTTAAAAGTGTCCACACAGTTGAGCTCCCGGAGAGACTGATGCAGGTTATTCCAGAGCTTGGGGCCCACAGCCTGGAACTCCAGGTCTCATTGGGTTTTAAATTTAGTTTTTGGGATCTTTAGGAGACCCTGGCCTGAAGACCGAAGGCTGCGCCCTGAAGTGTAGGGGCACAACAAGTCTGAGATATATTGAGGGGCCTGGCTTGTATGCTCGGAAAGTCAGAACTAAGATTTTATAGTCCATTCGAAACTTGACTGGAAGCCAGTAAAGAGTAGAAAGAATGGGTGTAATGTGGGATATTCTGGGAGCACTGGTCAAAAGTCTGGCAGCAGCATTCTGTACGATCTGGAGTCTGTTTAGGGTCGACTTATTAAAACAAGTGAAAACAGAATTACTATAGTCAATGCGAGATGATATAAATACGTGTATGATCAGTTCGAGATCAGATTTTGCTAACAATTGCCTCACTTCAGAGATATTTCTGAGGTGGTAAAAACAGTTTTTAGTCAGTTGACGACAGTGTCCCTCCATAGACATTGCTTGATCAAACACAATCCCGAGGTTCCTGAGGCTGGTTTTAACAGATGAGCCCAGATCACCAAGGAAGTTTTTAATCAGAGGGAACTTTTCATCAGGAGCAATGATCAGAATTTCTGTTTTGTTTGAATTTATCTGGAGATAATTTGATGACAACCAGTTTTTGATACGGGATATACAATCTAAGAACTCAAATAAAAAGTGAACCTCTGAGTCATTGAAGGAGCAGTACAACTGGATATCGTCAGCATAGAAATTATATTAAAACCACATTTTTAAAACCACAGATCAACCGACCAAGAGGCATCAGATACAGTAAAAACAAAACAGGCCCCAGAACATTTACAGCTTTTTATGGTCACTTTTTACTGGATCCAGACTGAGATGGCGCTCCGTCCGCTCCCGTGTACCATCGCCTCCACAGCAATAACGTTGACACGATCACTTCTAAATGAATGTAGCGTGGTTATTTGGCAAATTTTATCATATCATAAACCGACTTTATTCAGAGTGTTTCAAGGCTCTCTCTCTCCGAGTGTGTCAGATTCGTCAGATGTCAGCCTCTGTTTGATAGCACACAACCATAAGTCTTGTCTATTCTTTTGAAAAGGGTGCCCACCAGCCAGTTCGTTGTAAAATTTAAGTCCTGGATTGTTGGTACTCCTATTTGTGCAATCAAAAACTCAACACAATGTCATTGTGTTGTTTTTAGAAGAAAAGAAAAGTGTTACAATTGCATGCCGATGCTAGCACAATGGAGTTCTCCGGCTGTTTGCACCAAGTCTGTGCATGCATGCACCTAATTTAGTATGCATACGTCACAGGAAATGGGTCTGTTAGTTTTCTTTGACTTAATGATATATGATAGCCTGTGAGTTTGTATGCTACAACTCTTGCTTTTTTTCTCATTATGCATATCTTCTTGACTTAACTTTCTTGTGGGCTGTCTGTCACCATGCCGTGCTTCTCTGAGCATAACAAGTGAGCTAACACAAGCACCGAGCTAACGCTAGCGCCAAGCTAACGTCACGAAATGCATTGTCTTTGTCTTTTCGGAGACAAAAACGGCAAAATGAAATGACTAATGAAAACTTTAGACTTAAATTAAATCACGTAGGCCATATCATCAAGGATCTAAAACGAGCACACAGCGCTAACATATGAAGACGGTGCAACTGCTAATGCTAACAAAACAATGACAGGGACGTCTTATCATCACACTTTTTAGCGTTATTTACAGCTTACCGAAGTGCTCTGTTCGTCGTCTCCAAAGATAGAAGGAATTGAACCCTCAATCAGACAAAGTCTTTCGGCAAATCCTTCTTTATACTGGCGGAGGTTGCTGAAGCAGTCATCCTTGAAGTGCTTCGCACACAAAAATGACCTTACCCACAGATGTGGGTACATTTCCGTGGAAAAAAAAACTCAACCAGGCACTTTGAAAAGGTTCTGATGCTGGGAGACGGTGTAATGAAGCGTGTGGGTTACTACATCCAACAACTGAACATTTTGACTTATCCTCTCCTAACTTCTGCATCCTGGAGCTTGGACTACAAAATAAAAGCGAGAAATAAAAATGGCGGTTTGCTCGAAGTGTTGGGCCTGGAGTCCATGTCCTAATTTGGCAGTTCCGCTGACGTTATTGTTCAAAAAACGTAATAGAGAATTGAAAAATTGAAACAGATTGAAAAATATGACCAAAACAGAATATAAAGATATCAACGGAGCACCTGAAGAGACTAATTTGAACTTTTCTGTGCTTCTAAACAATCTAAATATACATCAAAATGCATTTAAGGGCTAAAAAAGTGGATTTAGCATGATATGTCCCCTTTAAGTAATGTGTTACCGTGTAACTATATGAAGAATATAAAGACTATCTGCTCCAGCACAACATATGTGTTAGTGTTTGTGATGGCTTAAAAACGTGTCTGTAGGCGTGTGATATGGGCTTCTATGGGTGTCTGTGTCAATGGCTGTGATTGTTTTTGTGTGTGTGTATTTGTGGAAGTGTGATGTTCTGTTTGCTGTGGTTGAAAGGTTTTCTGAAGCTATTTTTCCTCTGTGGCAGCTTTAGTTGTTCTTGAACTGTGAATGTATACAAGTTTGTATACCCTTTTGTTATCTGATGGGTCTTCTTTTATTCATTCTGCATTGTTCCATCGTCTTTATTCTACAGTAAATGTTAGTATAGCCCTGTCCCTCTGTTTGTCAGGTCTGCTAGTTTTTTTTTTTAATTAGCTTTTTGTGCATCTTCATTCAGAAATGGAAGTGTTAAGTTAGTTTTGATATGCATTTGTACTGCAGCTAGAAATTAAGACTCACCTGCTGTTGGAGAATGATGTCTACCCTGTTGGCTCACCAGAGGTTGGAGATCAGAGATCCTATCAAAACGGAATCTGTGTTCTGTCATGGGTTTCTGTTTCAAGGCTTATGGAGACCTAGCATAAATAACCTCTGTCAAATAATAATTCATTCATTGGTCGGCTATGACCAATCATGAAAATCTGTGTAATGTATACTATTTCTCAACGCTTTTGTAACTTTAAGGTTTGAGGGGGGGAAATAAAAAGGACTCTTACCAAAGGATTTAATTTATGATATGAACAATTATTTTCTACTTGCCAAAATGTATTTATTTTCTCTTATTTCAACCAGAACCTTACACCACCAACCAAAGACAATAAAGAACAAACGAGCAAATACGGTATTCAAATGGAAAAGGGACTATGAAGACTAAGAGCTGAAAGAGAAGTAGGAGTTTTTAGCCGGTCTTAGAGGCAACATCTGGGATCCTTGTCTAAAGAATCACTGGGCATTACAAAGGAAACTTCACAAAACGTTTGAAATCCCACATTTTTGTTAACATACAATAAGAAACAATTACCATTAGAAAGAAAATGATTAATCACATTGGCAAACTGTTTCTTGTAGACTGTGCAGCACTACAAAGCTGATGCAGTTCCTGAGGGATGAATTGTAAAAGCACCACAGCCGTAGTTTAATGGATTGATGTGCATATCGGGTGTCATGCATAGTGCAGATGAGTTTATTTAGTGTAGCCAATATTAAATCTGTGTCATCTAATCAGTATATGTAATTCACTCGAGCCATTCAAAAAATTTTAAATCGTGTGGTGCATTTATAATTTTTCATATACAGTTCCTTTCCTTTCCTCTCTTTAACTGCCTGTCTAAATACTCTTTTAATGGATGAATAAATGTTAAGAAATATTCACTCAATCAATATGAATAAAATACAAGTTAAGTTAATTCTAGTTGTCCCTTCACATGGATGTTACACAAATAATATATATTGGAAGGTTTAGAGCCACAGCAAAAGTAACTGATGATGCCAAGGGAAACAGATTAACAGACGATATCCTTATTTATTTTTGAGCGTTAATTAAACTTAACATATTATAGAAAACTAGAGATGGGAAATGGATGTTGTTTTGTTTGTTTGTCTGTTTTATCAGGAAAGATCCATACCAGTTCCACTGTCATCCCTTGGTTCACTTAGTCAGTACTGAATTTCATTTTCCCCTCTGCAAACCAATGGCTTATATTCAGCCCCACTAAGTGAACCCATTGAGCTAACAGTGTCAATAACTGTGATGACTGAATGACTGTGCAACACAAAACTTTGCACCTTCCCTTCAGAGCAAGTGTCCTGGTGTCCTCCGTGTACTTCGGCTTCCTCCCACAATTAAAGAACGTGACTGTTTTGGAGTCGGTAGATTGTGAATGGGAGTTTGAGTGGTTGTCATTTGCCTTGCGATGCACACGCCTAGCTACACCCGCCTAGCGCCTGATGACAGCTAGTGATAGACATCAACAGACTCCTGTGATTCTGAAAAGGAACAAGTGTGTTGAAAAACAGGGAGAAAAGGCAAACTCCATACAAAAAGGTCCTATGTGTACACCCTGAATCAAGACTTTCTTGCTGTCAGGCAAATGTGCTAACAACTACAGCACCCTGTGTCAAAAACATGCTTTGTTTATTTGGTGTTAAAAGAATAGTCTAAAACAGTTTATTTATTTGTTTATTTGCTGTATACATCAAAATTCAATTAGTTAGCCAGATGTATTGTTTTAGGTGTGTTAGCACATGCTCATTTTTAAGGGTTAAAAGTAAAAGAAATGATAAAAAAGTAAGGAGGAAATAAGCACTGTACAAAACATTACAACAATAAAGGAAAAACAATACACAGTCAGTTATAGGGCAGACAGGGGCAAACAAAAAATCAGGTAAAATTATTAATGTGAACACAGTTGTTTTGTTTCTAGCCATTTTTTGAGTCCATTGTTGAAAGCATTGTCACGAGTCTCTAATTTTAGATGCGTGTGTAGAGAGTTCTTAATCCTTCTCTGTATAGTGCCCTCCTGAGAGTGACAATCTAAACTAAAAGTGTTTCAAATTAAGTTGCCTTTAGTGTCACGTGCTAAGATATAATGATTTTATTTGATTGTAAAAATGAAGGAATGCATATGTTGCATCAACAAAACAAACTTGATATAGTGATAAGTTTTTTATTTTATTTATTTATTTTTTTTTTTTTTAATGTATTGAAAGAGGGATTCTTACAAGAAACCAAAACCCTGGAGTATGTATTTTAAAGAATGAAGGATGGTTTGAAGGAGGAAGAGGGCAACTTTTGTCTGTCTAACTCTTCATTTATTTTTTCTCTCTTCCTCAAACATCAGCACACACAAGAGAGTTCACCAGTGGCAGTGTGCCATTCTTCCTAAATACTCTATCTATCATCAAAGATGTTTCATACTTTTTCAATTCAATGTCAATCTCCGAGTCCCCTATTTCTGCAATCTAAAGCACAGTGCCCTTGCTGCACTCAGAGGCAGATTTTTTATTCATTCAAGGTGTGGCCAGAAGGTGTGCTCTTCCAGAAGGAAAATCGGGGCACTATTGCTCTCAGGATCTCGCAAATAGAACCACTGCCATAGACCAATACCAGTCCATGGACTATTTGGCACTGGACAGTGCACCTGTCTCACCCAACCTCAATTGAAACACAGCCCGCTGCTATCGTTATGAAGGTCAAAAAAAGAAATAAAAAAACTTGAATGAAAAGCAGCTTTTTTGATTCTGTGCCACTCAGCCTGTAGCACAGTGCAATCCCGTGATAATCTATCTTAAAAAGCAAGGAACGTCTGTGTGCGTGTGTGTCTCTGTGTGGAGCAAATATCTCCCGGACGCGATGCGAAAGTTGGTCAACGGGTTCCAGATACCCCAAGTCTGTTATTTTGGAGTAATTTGGTCTTTTCAAAATGTTTATTTTAATTGATTTCACTTCTGGACGGCCCCGAAATGAAACCTATTCAACTTTTGACCTCAGGGTGTGAGGGGGCGCTAGCGCACCATCTATATCTATTTCACTACACAGCTCCTCACCCGAGCAAGAGTCACGTATGCGGCCAGAGCCAATCGCTGCGCACACAGCCAAGCAGACACGAACTGTAAACACACGAGCGATAGAGAAGAAGATAGTTTAGACCGAGACACGGGGGCTCTCTGAATAGATCATTTGAAGCCGTCAGCCACTGGTGAGTCATTTGCAGACAACTTTCTCAACCCGTTCAATACTCCATCTGGAAAACTTCGGATTCTCTGTGGTGCCGTGCATGGAAGCTATGCTCTGACCACTCGGTTCAAAGGTAAAAAATTATTTTTGTTTTTTAAAAAATGATTCCAGAATCACTGCAATGGCAACAAAAATCAATATTTATACAAAAAATGCACAAAAAGACAACTGAAAGATAAAAAAATACACATAATGATGACTTCAAAAAACATACATTACAGAAAAATACAACAAAAATATGAAAATGGCTCAAAATACACAAAACTAAACATTTATACAAAAAATACACAAAACTAAATATTTACACTATCTAAAAGTCCGTACTACGCTGGCAACTGTTTTGAAAAGCTGCCAGTGATTTCTGAAGGATGTAGCAGGGCTGCTTATGGATCGTCTATGCGTTATGGATATCAACTGGGAGAAGTTGGAGGCCCGGCTTGGAAGTAGTTAGGCCACTCATTGGATTACACCAGAGAGACCCAGGACAGAAGGATATTGAAAATTGACATAGCCTGTTTCAAAAACACATTGCTTATCTACCTTTTGGCTCCCCAGCCAGCCAAGGTTGTCTCATCTCTTATCACCAGGAAGTTTCTGCAGACGGCGGCTCTTAACCCACTCCCTCCCCCTGCTCCTTCCCTACATTCCCACCTGGAACTGTTGATGCTGAACTGTTGCCACACGTCATCTGGCTGTTGTCAGTCGTGCAAGGTCTTCAATTTTAAATGCCTTCGTGTTTGCGGAGGCGTTTTTTTTTCCTGGTTTTACACCAGTCTCAAACTGGCCGTTTTTCCCCTCACCTCTCCTCCTGTTGTTCATCCCTTTTTCACCTAAATATGTGGGCACCGCAAATGGCTGCTATGGTGTGTTGATGTGTATTATTTCGCTGCAACTACCAAGTCAAATTCCTAGTATTGTTCTAAACTGTACCTGGCAAATAAAGCATTCTGATTCTGATGTTATGGACAACGAACACAGGTGCATCTTATTGATTACAGTTTGAATGCACAGAGCTACCGTGAAGAGATCTTGAAGCCCTTTTATTGTGGCCACCCTGAGGCACACCTGTCCAATAATCATTCTGTCTAATCAGCATCTTGATATGCCACACCTGTGTGGCGGGATGGACTATCTCTGCAAAGGAGAAGTGCTCACTAACACAGATCTAATATGATCTAATAACAGACACAAGATCCTAGTTTTGGGAGCTTAGACTATGGAAGCTGCTGTTGTTGCAGCGCCGAAGCAGAAGGAGTGGGCAGTGTAGCATTCTGGCTGGAGCCTGCATGCTTGGCAGAGGAGGCGAAGGTGAGAAGTGAACCAAGCACGATACCTGTACTCCCCTCCTCCATGGCTAGATTTGTTCTTGATGGCTGGCTTGAGGTTGGCATTTCAGGAAGTGGGTCATGAATGAAAGAAGAAAGAAAACAGAATTAATTCCAGAAACTTCCCTTTTGGTGTTAGGGTGCTTCAGTAAAAGAGAAAAAAGGTGACTATTAATTGTGACATCAGCTATTGAGAGATTATGCAAAGGGTTAAAGGATCCTGAGCTCTTATAAAGCTGTAAAATGCTATGAGGAAGGTTTACTCTAATAAGGGACCTGTGTAGGGACTGCAACACCCATTTTTTTAGATGTGCGATTAATTAAGAGTAGGAGAGTATCAATGCCTCTTGGTTTTCATTTCCTTAGGACGTTTAGCAGGAGATGGATGGGTTTTCCAACTGGCTGTTGGTGGAGGGATCCATGCAGCGTGGATTGAATTGAATATCAGCTACAAGTCTTTTGATGGAAGAAGGCTGCAAGCAGCGGGCTTTAATGTAGTGTACTATGAAACTGCTTATGGCAAGGATGTTGACAAGCAATACAGCAACAAGAAGGTAGTGCAGAAGAATTGAAGTACGACCAACTGAATTGTACGTTTTAATGTTGGATTAGCCAGGTCAGGTTGCATATAGCGTGTTGCAGAGGACAAACAGTTTTGTCTCAGCTAATGGGGGGCAGACCAGGCCGGATGGTGCTGCTTTTGGATGAGTGACCCTGCGGAATGACATGTATGGCAAATTAAGATGTCCAAGCAGAGAAGCATTTCTCTTTTGGGAATTGCAACCAACTTCTGTACTCCTCAAATAATTTATCTAATGCTGTTTAGATTTTTCAAGTGGTAGGGAGGCCTTTATTAAGTTGCTGTCTAGGATGATCCCTAAGAACTCAATGTTTTTGACAGTGGAATGCAGAGTTTTTTTTTTTCATTTTGAGATGCATGTTTTGTTATTGCAATGAAATAAATTGGAAGGAGAGAGGGGTAATACCTAAAGCAGGTATTTAGAATCAATGTGTCTAAAGTTAAGCCCAGTACGAGTTTTATTCCACATCCCAAGGCATGCCAGTGCATCGTAGACCAGTGTATGTGCAAAAACCGGTACTGCAAACACAGGCGCCGCCCTGGGCCCGCAGATGCAGCCAGGCTAGCAGAAAGAGTGGGGGCCAAAGAGCCCCAGGCCACCCCGTCACGGCCGAGCAGCCCCCCAGACGCCCCCGAGATCACAGGTTGACAAGCAGCCACCGCTCCCCACATACGCATCCGAGCAAGCCCCAAGGAGCCGAGCACCCAGCGCATCCCGCCACCGACCCCAACCCCCAACCCCAAGGCCCCCCGTCAACATCTCATCAACACCCCCGAGGCCTACACCCAGCAGACGGCCCGAGCTGCGCCGATCGGGCAGTCGGCGGGCCCAGAGCCAGCAGGGACTGGACCCCAGGCCAGAAGGACCCGGAACAGAAGCAACACCGGGAGCAGCCCGCCCAGGGATGACAACCACGCCCATAGCTGCCTAGGGCACCAAGGGGACGCTGCAAGTCGCCCCGCCGGCCCCCAGGCGCGCCGACTGAGCCCCCCAGAGCACGCCAGATCGCCTTTTCTCGATGCGGCCCACGCGATAAGCCTTAGTTATTGCTACGGTTCAATTTAAAGTGACGCCCATTAAGTTCCATTGATGGATGTAGCAGCATAGCATAGTTGTCTGGCGCCCCTGCCTGTTATTTTAATGAGCCTGATGGCATCATCAATGGAGGCATGTTGAATTGAGAAGAAGGGATTACTGTTATGGGAGGTACATAAATCAATAAAGAGGCGGATTAATATGTGTTAATGGAAAGAGAAATTTTTTCGTAAATCGGTGAAAGACATTTTTTTTTTTTTTTGGCCAGCAGACATACTAGCAAAGAACCCTTGGAGCAATCCTGAAATTAAATAATTGACAAACGACAGTTGAGATGATTTTGTAAAGCTTCCCCCAGAATGGAGACGTTGATTAGGTTGGAAGGTTTTATTTCTTCTTTTCCCATCTGGCGAAGCAGGTTTTTTCTTGGATGCACAGACTTTGGGTGGGTATCACTACAGAGCTGCAAGCATGCATGCATTTACAGCTAGAATATTTGCATATCCTGAAGAATATGCAATTGGTTTAGGCTACATAAGTATGTGTACAAGGCACACCTTGGTATCCGATCCAATTTTAGTATAAATATTGGACAATCCTTAGTAAACTTTTTTTACACTAAGGTGGGGAATGACAGTGACATATCCAGCTTAAATAAAAAAAAAAGAAAGCCAAATCTGTTAAATGTCAATATGTTTGGCCTGGCAGTATTTGGAATGATATGTGTGAAAATAAATAAAATATCTGCTTAACGTCATATGTTTGACCTTAAATAAAATTCATCCATCTGCATTTTTAGGACTAACTATATCAAACTGTTTCATCCTCTTAAGAATATTTCCAATGATGCCTTTGAGGAGAAAAATTCTGATTCAGTCCCACTCTGTGCACTGTGAGACTATGCTAATTAACTATTATCATGCATGCTGTAATCTTGCGTTACATGAGACTCTTCACAGAGTGCTTTCATTATCAAGTTTTTGTCACTTCATTTGCATGAAACCCATGTCTTACAAAAATTAAAGGCAAAAAAAAAAAAAAGCGTATTGAAGTCGCGATACATGACAATATACTGAATATCCTGAAAAGAAACAAGCGGGTCGATAAGGATATAGGATTAATACTGTAGGGCTCATTAAAGTTCCCATGTCAGTTTTCACCCTTCTACATTTGTTCTAAGAACCCCAAAAACATAGAATTTGAGGTTTATTTTCCCAAACTCACCTGCTTTCTAGAGTTTTAGCCTCTGAAAAGTATCTTTCTGAGCAACTCTAGACAAACAGGCTGATTTGCGGCTTTCTTATGCATATTCATGAGTGGTCTTGTAAATAGAAGGGACACTGACTTCCTCCTCCCCGCATGGTGATGTAGGGCTAGAGGACGGCCCGCCCTACTCCCACCCACTCCGTAGCCGAGCACATGCTGCTTTAAAAACACAAGACAGAACGTGGGGGCTGGGCGTTTGCCGGTACATACATATACTGTAGAAGATACATACATAGCACTGCACGAAGGACGCTGAAATGCTCACCTTTGTGGGCGTGTCTGTTTACATATCAATCACGGCAGAGAGCTTCCTGGAGGTGGGGCTTCTCCAGCTCAGTGCCGCGTCAAATTCGTCATCAAAGTGGGAACTCGTCATCAAATTAGAGTGAGGTGTTTGGGCTCACCCTGCAGTAAGAAAGGAGCAAATCACCCTCTAACGATTGAGGGAATCAATGAAAAAAACACTTTGGGCATGTGTATGAAGCCTAAATAGCACTTTTATGATGTTTAAAGCACAGAAAAGTCAACTTAGCTAAAATGGGCCCTTTAAAGTTCTTAATAATTTTTAGAAGATTGATGAACAATGAGACATTTGGATGACACTAGAGGACAGGTCAAGGATTCATTATCAAGGGGTTATTGTGTATTCAACAAGTAAACAAAGTGCCTGGGACAAAAATGTGGTCATCAATTTTCTGTAAATCATAAGTAGACAAATATACTTTGGTCAGATTGACTCATGGGTAAAATGTGTTAAACAATATTTGCACTCTAACCCTGTCTATGCTAAATAAATCATGTGTTGAGCCAGGCCACCATCTAACTTAAAAAGCAAGGGAGGTCTGTGTGGATGTGTGTGTGGATGTGTATGTGTGGAGCAAATATCTCCCAGACACGGTGCGAGTTCGACCTGAAACTCAGTTGACGGGTTCCAAATACCCCGAGTGCGTGTATCTGTTATTTTGGAGTAATTTGGTCATTTCAAAATGTTTATTTTAATTTTATTTCACTTCTGGACGGCCCCTAAATGAATCCTATTCAACTTTTGACCTCAGGGTGTGAGGGGGCGCTGTTTTTATGATATTTTTTCTGGCTTTGACAATAGTCTGCTTACTGGTGCTTTATTTATAGATATCACCAAAGCGTTTGATATGGTCGATCACTATTTGCTTTTAGACAAGCTTCATTCTATAGGCCTGGATAGGTCTTCACTCCTCTGGTTCAATTCTTACCTTCATCATCGGCAGCAGTGTGTGTTTTACAATGGCAGCTACTCTGAATTTTCATTTATTGAGAAAGGTGTTCCGCAGGGTTCTTCTCTTGGCCCATTTTTATTTTCAATATTTATTAATGATCTCCCTCTTTCATGCAATGACTGTAACATCCAACTTTATGCTGATGACACCGTCATTTATTCTGCAATATCCAATATCTCTGATATTAATCATTCTATTCAGCATGACTTTAATGCAGTTCAATCCTGGCTACAATCTAATAAACTATTACTCAATGACTCTAAATCAAATTTTATGTTGTTCCAGAAGTGGGTCCGCCCAGTCTCAGCTAATGAGATTAAACTTTTTCTGATTTGTCACCAGCCCCAGTTGTTGATCAGTTCAAATATCTTGGTCTATGGCTAGACTCCTCACTATCATTTAAAACTCATATACAAACTATTACAAACAAAATTTCTTATCGCTTAAAATTGCTTTATCAATCAGTTATTTGTTTTAGTTATTCAGTTAGAAAAAGGATAATTTCCCAATTGATTCTTCCCATTATTGTTTTCAGTGATATTATTTATCAAAACACCACTGCCACGATTCTCCAACCACTTAATGTCACTTACAATAGTCTGTGTAGATTTATCCTCCGCTGTCCCTTCAGAACTCACCACTGCCAAATGTATGAACATTTGTCATGGCTCTCTCTAGATGACAGCTTCACTGGCTATTACTTATATTTAAATGTATTCATTTAAGTTTTCCTGATTATTTAAAACAATATATAATTCATTTCAGATCTTCATACAGTTCATGCTGATCAACCATTTCTTGTAGTCCCTAGAGTCAAAAAAGAAGTCGGTAAATATTCATTCAAATATAAAGCTCCATTTGACTGGAACATTCTCCCATTACCGATCCGCTCTCTCACCTCTCAGTTTCTGTTTAAAAATGCTCTTGTCCTCCATCTCCAGAATATCTGTCAGTGTTTTTGATCATAGGCTATGTAACCTAAACCTTTGTATTTATTTAATCTAATGAAAGTTCTTACTATCATTAGATTATTACTTATTTATTTTTTGTATAAAATATTTACTGTTTTGAACAACTGTCAAATGTATACTGTGGGTGTGTATGTGTGTGTGTGTATCTATATTTTGTTGTATTTATTATTTTTGAAATACTGAATTCTTGTATTGTCTGCTCTGCTGTATCTGTCGCCTTATGTAAGTTGAGGACCCCCTCGAAAGCGAGATGTTTCATCTCAAGGGGCTTATCCTCCAATAAATAAATTTGTCTTCTGAATTAAATAAATTTGTTGAGAGACAACTTCCGGCATCCATTTTGAAGGCGAAACAGATGAACTGTGAATCAACTGCTATTCATCCACGTTCCAAATACCCCGAGTGTGTGCATCCGTTATTTTGGAGTCATTTGGTGACGCAAAACGGTCAAAACATTAATTTTATACTTACGGCTCCCTCTGTAAGAGCGCGCCACTTCCGGTTGCGGGTTCATGACGTTACCGTGTCGCAGTTGTTTGGGTTAAAAAAAAAAAAGAAGAAAAGGTTGATATTTAAAAAAAATTTTGTACCGCTAAAGGTCATTTAAGTTAATATTTCATAGTTTTTTAATATTATTCCCGTGATTCCAAACTGAGAATTGTAACGTTTTTGTGAGCGGATGGTTCCACTATGATTATTGTTTGTTCTGCGCAACAGTGAGTGTTTCTTCTCATATTCTATGTGCTAAGAAAGATGCTAGCAGCTGCAATATAAACAAACACACACACGCACACACACGGCTGATGCGCGTGCGTGCGTGCACTACATCGGGATGTACATGGTGAACTCACACAGAGCCATTGAGAAAGATTTGCGACTTTGGTGTTGCAAAACGTTTATTTTTTGTGGTACTTTCGGGTCTCTCTTTTTTACACACACACACACACACACACACACACACACACACACAGTATTATATTATTGTTATTGCTATTCTTAAATTATTTTTTTTTTGTATTATTATTTTATCTTATAGTTACTGGTATTCTCATTGTATTATTATTATTGCTATTACCTTATTATTTTATGTTGTTATTGTTTTTATTGTATTATAGTTACTGGATTTTCATTATATTATTTTGTTATTGTTATTGTATAATTTTACTATTGTATTGAAGTTATTGCTATTCTTATAATTACCATCATATTCTTTTTCATTATTAATATATATTATTTATTATAGTTACTGGTGTTCTCATTGTATCATTAGCATTGCTATATTATCATTATATTACCTTATAATTATTTAATATTATTTATTATTAATATTGTTTTTAGTACATTATTATTTTGTTATTGCAATTATTACCATTAATATCATTACAACATTACTTTTATTACTATTACTACTTTCACTATTAATATTTTATCCCTATCAACATATTTATTATTACCACAAACTTATCCAGTTGTGGTACTGGTGTGACAAACTTTCTCTGTTAGTCGAGGGGTTGTACAGCATAGACATACATGCTGATGAATAGTTGACTTAACTGGCTACCGTAGTTACCGTGTCTCTCTTAACAACCTGCGATGGTTTATGTGCAAGAAGCGCGCGTGCATGTGTGATAGATAACGCACGGAGGAGATGGCTGGCACACACACACACACACAGTATTTATAATAAAAATACACTAAATAAGTAAAATAAAATAAACACTAAACAATATTTATACAAAAATACAGTTCATGTAGGCCTAAATGCATTCATTTTCATTTGGATTCTTAATATGAACATATGTGTTATTTTTGTGTTTTTGTTTTATGAACATGGTTGCATATATAGGCCTAATGCTCACTAAAGGAACACATTTTTAACACCACAGGGTGGACTATTTATGAGGAATTATATGTCTGCTTTGTGAGGACAACATCATCCATCCATCCATTTTCTGACTCACTTGCTCCTTTTCAAGGCTGTGGGATATCCCAGCTGTCATCAGAACTGGATTGTTAGCCTTTTTTAATCAACATCCAGTATACAAAGAAACTTAAGCAAAGAAGCACACTCTTTTTCCACAGAAATGTACAATTCTTTTGAAAAAAATAAATAAATTGTACACAAAAACCCACCCCGTATGTGGTGCTTTATTCTCAGCAGGAAAGGTGAACACTTAGAACATTCCTGCTATGTGTGAGCTGTTGTTTGCCACTCAATTATTGTTGTCTATGTGTGCGGTTGTTGTAGTTGTAGAGACAGAGACAGACAAACTTACCTTAAGCTCTGTAGCCACATTGTTGAAAACAAACATGGTGAAGCTGGATGAACACATCTGGAATATCACTCAGTTAGTTGGCTTGACCCAACCAGGCATTCACAATCTCTGATCAGATGTATTACAAAACTGGTTATCAACTCTTTATTTACCGGTACTTTAATTTCCAATATGGATCATTTTATGCTCATATAAAAGGATGGGTGTTTGCAGCATCTGACTGATCTCAAACTTGGTGAAACTCTGCACCTTGGTGGAACAGACAATAAAATAAAACCAAAAAAAAACATGAAGAATTAAAATCCATAATGATTGCCAAAAGCAACAGTGTTGCAGCTGCAAAAGCCAGGAAGGAATGCCGACTCTTTTATGCAAAAAATGTGTGAGATTATACAATAATAATTAATCAAACAATATAGACAATGACAGTTTGATCAGTCAGTTTCACTTTATTACAGCACAGATGTTTGAGGCAGAGTTTCCTCAATATTACAAAAAAAACAGTTCATGTACATAACTAAAATATGAAATGTACAGTTGTCATAGCCTGGTCAGTGCAGACTCCCTGACGATCTGAAAGTCAGGAGTGAATTAATGAATTTTGTGTCTCGTCTTTAGACATCCCACATGGGATTATGAGACATCTTAAGCATATTTACAAGAGAACTCTGAATCAGGCATCACACAATAATAAACCAATCAGAAGCAACGTAAGTGGATCTTGACGAGCCGTCCCTAATGACACCTCACACAACACGCACCGAGTCGTCGACATGCTTTCAGAAAGACAGTGTTTCTAGAGGACAGACGTCATCTGAGATGGTATGTAACTACCCAATTTTGTTCACTGTTTATATTTCTGTGTGTGTTATAGTGTTAGTTTACTCGTCTGAAAAATGAACATTGTGTGTGTGTGTCTCTCTCTCACTCACGTTTGTATAAGGGTGTGCGATTTAGATTAAGGATTAAAACATGATGACCATCTCCTCAATCACAGAGGTCGTAGAACCGTCTGTAGTTCACATTTTAACCCTTGCGGTGCCGTTTCTGCGTCATATGTCTGTAGTCCATACACAGCACATCCAAAGGTGTTTTTCTCTGCCAAATCACCCCATTTGCTAGTCAGCATGTCAGCATTACAGACACCGAAGAATTATTAAACAGGGCAGGAGTACGCTCCCCCCTCCCCCCAGTGCATTGACATACACAGTTAGCTGTGTTAGCGACTGTCTGTCAGAGGCTCAGTGCAGATGTCGGTCTGTCCTGTAAAACTCTATTAGTTCTGAGTGTTGAAGCACTGAGAGATGTTTGAGGAAACACTGCATGTTTTTCTCTTTTCTAACTAACTCTGTCGCTTCTCAGCAGAGCTGCTGCTACTGTAGCTCACAGGGCTGTTTCCACATTCTTAAAGGGACAGTGTCCTGAATGTGTTTTACTTTAAAAATGACTTTCAGCAACTCAGAGCTGCCCTGAAAAAAGCAACACTACATAATTTAATCACATTTCAGCCTTAATGAAGGAAAAAGTCAAAAGTGACACAAAATGTTGTTATTGTGCTGCTAGTGATTAATAAAAGGGTCTCTGTGGCTCGACTGACTTTGACCCATTATTGTTTTTCTTGTAGAACTATTGAAAAAAAAAATGGTTTATATCACCTATTGCCATTTTGAGGAAAATTTAGGGATATGAGTATTGGTGAATATCACCCAGGCCTAATGTAACCAAAGCAGTAACGTTTTATCTTGTAAAGGATATTATTGTCCAAACTGTGTGAAATGAGGCGTTTAAACACTACTTAAAGTAGGATTTTATTAATATGAGTGTTACCTAAATAACAAATGGAAATCACTAGACTGATATGCTGCCTTGTTATGTAGCAAGAGTTGCTAATGCTACACCACTTTAGTTAAACAAAGTAAAAATACTGTGTGTGACTATAAAAACATGTCAGCCCTTTTGTTTGATGTTAATTGTACTTGGAACCAGTTTGATAAATTGCTTACATACAATTTAAAAAAATATTTGAAAATGACCTTGTCTCAAATGATTTTTTATTCCTTTTTTCATTTAGGGCGATGCTTTTAAGTAAGTGAATTGGTTTGTTTTAATAGTAAATAACTTTAAAATAGTCTAAATGATTTGAATGAAAAAAAAATTGTATTGTGATCGTGATTTTACAAAGAAAAATTGTGATGTGATTTTTTTTTTTCCCATATTGCCCACTCCTACGTGTGTGTGTGTCTGTGCTAGACATTAACTTAAATGAATTAAAACTCTTATTCAGCTACTACCAGTGTTATGAACACTGCTATTAGCTGAATTGCACTTGTAGGTTATATCAGCATAAATACATAGTAAATGAAACAAATGCCTTGTTTAATCTAATGTTCATTTGAACTGTTCTTATTTGATTATTTTTCTATGTAATAGTGTCTTTCTATGGACATTGAGTCTGCTGCTAAGACATTAATTCAATCAAAAATCAATGTTTTTTTACATGATTTGCTTTTTAATGACCTGCTTTCTTTTGCAGACAAGGAGAGCTGAGGTAAAGGCAGCACTGACTGAGGCCACAGTGTTTTAAGTGGGAGCCCCCTGCCTCTGTCATCAAGGCATCAAAATATGCCACAAACACCTACAACATGAGAAATGTCCCCAGCTAAATGATGGAAAGTTGGTTGAAGTGAAATATTGATGAATAAATGTATTTTGTCAAAATTCTTGTTAGTTTTCATTTCGAATTTCTGGTTAAATGAAACTAGCGTTAGGAGGCCACAGGGCAGGGAGAGCCGCTGGCATGGAGGTGAGGACATCAATCTTAAGGTATAAATCAACGTTAACACAGGCCAAAGCCATGTTAAAAAAGGCCACATTTTTTTTTCACCGGAACGCATCATGTCACTGAAGTCTCACTCTTGCCATTTTCTGAAACTTGGTAGCCCTGCGTCTACAATGCTTTACCATTACAACATATGACTTCATCAGTTAAAAAATGTATAGCAGTCCATTGAAAATCTATATCTTTCCTATAGGATGTTGTCAGGTAAAAAATATTCTTTACTTCTCTACTGTCAACTGTGTTCTCCAACGTGTGTAAAGAATCACCTGCCCATTCTTAGAACAGAATGAGCACTGAGGTCATTTCCCAAGACAACTGATTGGTCAAGAGGCAGTGTTTTTATACTTACTGATTATTTATCCAGAACATAACCTGCTCTGGAGCAGATAAGCCATTCAGCATAAGTTACCATAGTGATTTACCCTGGTATGAATGAACCAATGTTGTAGAACCCTGGGATAACCTTAAAGTTACCTAAATAAGAGAAAATCCAGCTTTGTAAGTAGAGGCTTCAGCTCACAATTCATCGCTGAAAAAATTGAAAGAGGGGTTGTAGAATTGCTTTGTGTTTATTCAGTTCGAAATGTTAGCATACCGTTTCGACTTGGACAAAACCTGAAGGTCCTTTGCAGTCCAATAACACAAATATGAGCCATACAAAGGTTCAAGTGTGCTTTCCGGCATGTAGTTTCCACACTGCTCTTTTCCTACTGTTTGTTGAGTGGAAGTATCAAACAATTCTCTGAAATCAGAGTTGCGTCTTAGCTACTAAGCAATTTGTATTTCAAATAAATTCTTGGGAGGGGTTGAAGGTAAAACAGTGCATATGTACTTGTGGTAATGCTAATTCAGTGTATCTTCTTTTTGGACAGGTTTAGAGCTCCCTGGACACTGAGAACGTCTAAGAAAAGGTACACACATACTCCCACATTTTTTTGGTTGTGTAGTCTAATATTGAAATCAGTCAAGTACAAAAGTATAATTATTATACTTGTGTTTTAATTTCAAATGAATACATCTCACTATCAAAGTGTTTTAATTAAGTCATTATAATACAAACTGGTGTTTAGTTTAAACCAGTGATTCTCAACTGGTGGGTCGCGGACAGCTGGTCAAAAATAAATAAATACTCAATGTCTCTCATGTTGGGTTGTCTTCTATTTTGAAAGAAATTGACATGCCAAATACACGTTTACATTTTCCACACACATCTGCATATATGAGTTTATAGCACTACACATAAAAAAACATCAACATCCCTGTAGTATTTCACAGATATCAACAGCGTCACCATGCACGAAGCCTGTTTACATAAATGCATATGTGAGTCAGTACTTCTCCCCACTGGACGTGGTGTCAGACCGGGCTGTCCAGGCAAAGTACAGGCTGCCCTGTGCGGAGATCCAACGGCTGATCACTCTGGTGTCTCCACACATCCAGAGAGCAACCCGCTGCAATTTTGCCCTCAGCCTGGAGGTGCAGCTCCTGGCTGTGCTGCGTTTTTACGCAGTGGGGAGCTTCTTGAAGGTGGTGGACGGCCTCAGCAAGGCATGGGTGTCACGGAGTGTGGCAGCTGTGACACCAACTCTCCTGCGCCATGCCCGCACATACATCCCCACATACACACGATACATGCGTAACCTAATTGCGCCTGTGATGGGGGACCGCGGGGCGCTGTGTGTGACTTATGCGCTGATAAAGAGGTGGGTGATCGATTTGTCAGGCATGGATTGATTCAGTTTCAGCACCACTGCAGTGGCAGGCTCCCACTAAGTAGCCTCTTTGGCTTGATCTTAAAGTTCTCCTAAGAACACCCGTATCTTAGCGCTCCTTCTTAGCCAAACCTTTCTTTTTTTTTTTACTTGTTTGCAAATGCTGTCAAAGGTCAACACTACAAGAAGTGAAATCTTTTTTTAGACAGCAATGTATTTTATTTTTTATTTTTTTAATAAATTGCATTATTTTATTGCATAATTGTGACCATCATCAGCCCTCCCTAAGGAAGGGTAAGAAACACTTTATTAAAGGGAGAACATAAAAGAGAGGGCAGTGTTACACCTAGGTGAGGGGGTGGGGGGGAGGTGGAGGGGGAAGAGAGCAGGGAGGAGCGATTCAAGGAAGAGAAATGGAAGGGTGGGGAAGAGTTGATTACTGTAAAGTGAGATGTGAAATTGTAGGTGTGAGGCTTAACTATAATGGTGGTGGCTGTGGGCAGAGGGAAGGAGTGAGTGGTAATACCTGAAACAGGTATTTGGGATCAATGTGTCTGAAGTTAAGCCTACTACAAGTTTTATCCCACAGTCCAAGGCATGCTTGTGCATCGTAGACTGATGTATGTGCAAGAAACTGGCACTGTAAACCCAAGCGCTGCCCCAGACTCGAGGATGCAGCCAGAATAGCAGAAAGAGCGGGGGCCAGCGAGCCCAGGCAACGCCCCCCCGGTCGAGCAGCCCCCCAGACGCCACCAAGACACCAAGCCGAGAGGCAGGCACCGCCCCCCACATACACACCCGAGAAAGCACCTAGATGCCGAGGAGCCAGCGCACTCCGCCACCGCCCCCAACCCCCTACCCCCTACCCCAAGGACCCTCACCGACAACCACCCCACCACCGCACCCAATCCCCCGGGGGGAGGGCTGAACCCTTCTTAAGAGCCTTCTTAAGTCCTTAAGAACAATCAAATCTGGGAAACGCAGCCATTATTGTCATTATTATTATTTTTATTATTACTATTATTATTATTGTTGTTGTTGTTGTTGTTAATAATAATTTATAAATACATTTTGGAACTGATCCAGAATCTGTATCCAAATCATCATAACAACGTAATGAATTGTATCGTATCCTACTGCAAATTTATCATGAAAATTTCTCCGAAATGTGTTTATTAGTTTTTATGTTACACTGTTCACAGATAAATAAACAAACAAATAAAAACATAACGCTGGCAAAAACATAACCTCTTTTGCAGAGGTATTGATTCCCTATGTTCATCTCTTTGAGGTGGTTCTACAGCACCTCTTGCTGGTGACTTTGTGCCTTTATAGTATTCTACCAGGAGTCCATCATAACCAGGTGACTTCCCATTTTTCATTGAGGAAATTGCCTTCCTTATCTGATATAGGCGACTCCAGTGCACCTGCTTCCTCAGGTCGTAGTTTGGGCTATTTGTCTATTTTTGAGAAAAACTGTTGTATATCTTCTTGTGCTGTGTTGGAAGCTACAGAGGGTGTGTACAATCTTTCATAATATTGTTGAAAAATTTTGTTTATGACTTTATTCGTGAAAAACTGTTTATCAACCTGATTTATAACGGGTATTTTATTAGCAACAGTTATTACCATGTACCTTCCTGTTTTTGGACAGACATAACAGAACAAACAGACAAACTTACCAAACCAACAAAACAAAAGGTGTCCGACTGATTCAAAGCAGCCAGCATCTGAGTGTTGAATGTTCCTCACGGATGGGAAAGAAAAATAAAATAAAACTAAATAGTAAGGAGGTCCATGGGGTTATTACAGCTCCCGTGACACCGTTCCGTGGGCAGAGACTCCTCCCCACCTTCTGCACAAGTGATCTATCTCAGTTCGGCTCCAACAGATGATCCTCTCCAGTGTTAACAGCACATCTTGCTCGTTCACCTCAGTCTGCAGCCTCGTGCCCGTGCTCGTTGACAATCTTCTCAGCAGCTGCAGCGGTGTTAAAGCTCCAGCTTTTTCCTCTTCATTTGAAGTGCAGCGTCGCAGGGAAAGCCAGTGTGTATCTCACATTAAGCTCATGCAATCTGCGCTTCACAGGTGTTAAGGCTTTCCTTTTCTGCGCCAGCTCCCTCGTCATGTCAGGAAACGCAGACAAACAGCACGTTTCCCAAACAAACCCTCGCTTTTCTTTAGCTGCAATAATCACCTTGTCCCTCGCCAATTGCCGCAGAAAACGAGTCAGAACCGGCCTCGGAGGCTAATCTGCGTTCGGCATCGGAGCTGACTGCCTGCGCAGTCTCTCCATCTCAAACTCGTCGTCACTTTCGACACCGAGCTCTTTGGTTAGAATCTTTTGTACGCAGTCTGGCAGCATCCCGTTAGTGCCAAAAGTCTTTTAATCCCACCAGCCTCACATTATTCCGTCTGCTATAATTTTCAAGGACTTGTACTCTGCTCCACAAGGCTTCCATTTGTTTATCCGAGCTCCCTCCCTCTTTCAGCAGCCGCTCCGAGGTTTCCTTCAAGTGTCCAAGCGCCCCTGCATGGCCGTCACGGCAATATTCAGCTCCGCTGTAGTTTGTTTAATAGTTGAAACATCCGTTGCCGCAGTCTGCAGAGTGTCGCTCATTCTCGAAATTTTGTGAATAACTTCTCCATATTATCTGACGAGCACGGCAATGCAGGTGCGGCATTAGCTGGGTCGACCTCGTGTGAAGGGCTTTTCTGTGTTGACATACAGCTCTGATTTTTAAAGTAGTAGTAGTAGATATCGCCATCACCACTCGAGCTATACTATCTAAGTACTGACATTAAAATAGTTGAAACAAGCACTTTTCTTCACCACTGAGGATAGATTTTCATATTAGAAACTATGAATCAGCCTGCGCAGGACAAGAGCCCCTTTACCATGCGGCCATCTTGGTTGCTGCACTTCTCGACTTTGTGCCTTTAAAGTGTGAATAGTCAAGGTACCATGATAACTATCACTGACCCAGATAACTATGAATATACAGCCAAGAGGAATTTGGCTCTGGCAGTAGTTTACGCTCTCTCAGGGCTCTAGTTGACATGATCAAATTCAAACACAAAACCCAGATTGTTTCAGCAAAAATGAGTCTTCAACATGTGTACTTGAGAGAGCACCAAGGCAAATTTTAATATCTCACTATCCAGGGATCTCAGCTTTAATTTTTGGTAAATGGTAAATGGACTTGATTTATATAGCGCTTTATCCCTACACTGAAGTAGTCCCAACGTGGCTTTACATATCAGCTCATTCACCCATTCACATTCACACACCAATGGGACAGAGCTGCCATGGAGGTGCTAGTCTACCACTGGGAACAACGTAGGGTTCAGTGTCTTGCCCAGGACACTTTGACACATAGACAGGCATAGACTGTTTTTTTTTTCTTGGCTTCATTACGTAGTGCTTTGTTGATCAATTACCTTACTCTGCTTTGTGAATATAATACACATATTGGCTTAATTACACATGGATTTAACAGCTTAGGTATAGTCATCACTTGATTAAAATTCATGCCTTGAGATTTAGTAGAGTAGGTGCACAACTTTATGTGCTTATACAATGGACCAGGGAAATGTTTCACTCAGAGTTTTAATATCAGGCAGTAATTATCAGGAGTGTAGCAGGTGTCCTCTAGATGCATCCCGATATTTAGAATGTGAGGCAGCACCTAGTGGGGATAATGAAAACAAATCTTTTTCCCTTATGAACAGGATTAGCAGAGAGGAGCTGTCAGTTCACGCTCTCGGACTATTGTTTTTTCTTATATGTTGTTGTTACATGTTGTGTCTGTATTAGATATAATGTATTTGCTTAGTGTAGTTGTGATTAAGAACCATTAAGTTGCTGTCTTTTATTATTATATTATGCTTTGTAGCACATTGGGATTGTATAATTGGCATGTGCAATACAAATACAATGTATTTCTTTTATTTCTATAATTAAGTCTAATTGATCGTACCGGTATACAGAAGATGTTAAAAAGCACTGTTGCTCCAACTAAACAAAGCAAACTAATACATTACTTAGGGGCTGATGTACTAAATATCTGCACCGGTAAAAATGCATGCAAAGGTCACTATACTTGGCAGATGGATATTGCAGGGCATCTACTAACTTCATCAATCAGGATTGCATCTGTCAAGCAAGCAACATAGCACGCACAGCCAATTTAGCATGTTTGCCAATGATGATATGCATATTTCACTCTCTGAATGTGGTCGGAGTTATGTGTAATTGGATGATTACCATACATAGAATTGTTGTTTGGTCATACGTAGTCTACTTAAGGTAAGGCTCTGGTACACCCTGAAGTTGACACTTCAGTAGATACAGTACTTGCCTGTCTTCATTGTTAATAGAGTAAACAATGTGATATAAATTGTGTAATGTGTTCAACTGATATAAAAACCACAACTAAAATACATAAATGAAGGCAGTCAGTTATTGTGCCCCCCTTGAGTGGGCAGTGTTATATGTACATGGTTTATGCAAGTCCTGCTGGCATTTACTTTTTGTAATTAATTTAATTTAATTTTTTTATTTATTCAGTTTATTTCCGACATGGTTACATTCACTTTTTTTTACATTTTTTTTTTTTTTTTTTTTTGTACATGCCAAAAAAGGAGACGAGAGAAGCAGTTTGCTTATCTAGGTCCTCTCCCCTGTTTTGTACATCAAAAATTTACATGGGTTTACATGTCTCTCTGGTCAAACATTCTTAGGTTGTTCTGAACAGTCCTTTTTTGTGTAGGATTTATTCTCACCTGTAGTCAGTGTTGTCTTTTTTTTTTTTTAATTCCTCCTCTTCTCTATTGTTGTTTGTGACGACCTTGTTCCCTGTCAGACGTTGTTTGCATTCCTCCAGTTCAAGAAAATTTCATCTTTTTTCGAAGTTGTTCGAAAGGTTTTTCCCTTTTCATCCATGACGTCACCACTCGGCAATGTCTCTTTTGGACACAAGTTTGCAGCTTGTTTTGTCTCTACCTCAAGGTTGTTGTGAGGTCTATTGGCAGTGTTGTATTTTCCACTGTTATATTTAACCATTTCTTGTATAAACACATTACTATGTCTTTGTTTATTAGCAAGGTAGTAATGTAATCCTTAATCACCCCACCACCTAGCAACTGAAATGAATAAATGACAGACCTTTTTTACTCTTGGTTTCCACATTGAATTCAGTGTCAATGAAATAATCACAGTCTGAGTTTTGTTTCCAGTGTTTATATAGATTTGGGTCCATCTCCGTGATTACCATCAGTAATGTTGTTGTTTAGGTGGATCCTTCGTATTTTCCCAAGTCTTCCATCGTTTTGATGAATATTGGTTTTCCGTTCTCTTCTCCCAGTGGTGTGATATAAATCCTGCAGTTTTTCGTCAACGTCTTTAGAATCTTTCCTCCTTTTTTTATTTGGCGTGCCTTCCATGCAATGCTTGCGTTTCATTAATAAAAACCTTTGTTTCCTTCAGTTTTCTGCCTTGCTTCAATAGTTCTCCTTTGAATTTTACCTTCGTGAAGGTGATTTTTACAGCTCTGTTATCATTTCTTTTTGGCAGGAGATGGCAGGAATTGATGTTGTCAGGGTTTAGGACAATGTCGTTCAACTCCAAGTAGTCAATGACCTGTTGTTCAATCGATTTTGTTTCTTCGTCACTTGCGTAACTCCTGGGTTTTATCTTTAAGCCTGTGATGATGACATCTTTCTCTCTTTCCTTTTGTTTCAACTCTTCAACCCTCGCGTTCAGTAGTTTTATCTCTTCAGCATTTCTTTCATTCTCTTCTTTCAGTACCTTTGCTTCACTTTGAAGGGTTTCCAGTGACTTTTCCAGCGTCTTTTCCAACGACTTTATCTCGGCAGATAGACCGTCTTTGAGGTTTCGTAGACCTTCGCGTATCATCTCCTTGACCTCTTCCAAACCCGGATCAGGTTCTGGAGGGCCTCCATGCGGTTTCTTAACCATTTTTCTTTTCGTCTTGGGCCCAATTTTTTAGGCTGTTCAGCTGTAGCCAGCTGTAGCCAAGGTCGTGTTATTGGAGCGAGTGAAAACACGTCTGCTCTCTCCAAAAGACCTGAGAGTATATTACTGAGAGTAATGATTTTTTTTCTTTCTTTTTTTAAAAAAAAATCAAACTGTATCTATTTTTTGAAAGTCTTAAGCTTATTTATAATTTTGTGTGAAGAATTAAAGGAAAGATACACAACCAGTTAATGTGTAAGTTTTCCTAGACACTTTATGACCACATGCTGTTGCTTGATATTGTTATTCAATAACAATAATGGAGAAAGATCACTTCTGAACTCAGTTTCACAATGATGGGAAGACCTATCATCAAAAATTTAAAAAGTATCCATGTAATAAAAAAATTATGACATTTGCTTAAATCTTTGTTCAGAAGGATTACAAAAATTCACTTGTATGCTTTGTATTCATACTGAAAATGAAGACGAGCACACTTTCTGCTCCACAGGAAGTCTCTGCTATTTCCGATTGTTCCTTATGCCTTACCATTTAGCAAAGACCCCTAGCTGGGACCAGCAGGACATTTTGTCAGTAATATGCAACAATCGGTTGTGTAGTTTACATCCAGTGTTGAATAAAAGCACAGTGTTAATTTAGAAACTTTTTCTCTCTATTGGATGAGCTGATGTGATTATGAGTCAAGCCTATATGCTGTAGAAAAATGTGTAAAGAAAAAAGTTAATGCTGCATGATGTGAGCTCAATCAATCAATCAATCAATCTTTATTTGTATAGCGCCAAATCATAACCAATGGTATCTCAAGACACTTTACAGTAGAGCAGTCTTAAGGACGGACTCTTCATTTTATGGATACACACATATGCATATATACGTATATACACATACATATGTATCCCACACCCAACATGAATTCATCATGGCGGCAAGGAAAACCTTCTGTTAAGCAGCAGGAACCTTGTGTGGATCCCATTCCTATGATGAACAGCCATCCACGTTATGCTGTGTTGGGTGTGTGCAGAGGAAAGGGTGGAGACAGAGTTGTTGAGACTCTGTAACTCCACACTGAGGATCCCACGGACCTGCAAGACAAAAGCCAGAAGGAGTACAGGAGCAAACACACAAGGGAAGAAGCAGACATAGAGGGAGTGTTTGAGAGAGGAATGGGACCCTCTCCGGTCCCTCTCTAACCTAAATGACCTCTCTCTTAACGCCCTCTCCAACCTCTCTCCAACCGAGCATGCCAGACCCCCCCCCCGGCAGTCTATGCCTATTGCATCTTAATTATGAGCTATGAGCTGGTTCCTAACTAAAAGCTTTACCAAGAGGAATGTTTTGAGCCTAACCTTAAAGGTAGAGAGGGTGTCTGCCCCCCGGACCGTGGTTGGTAGATGGTTCCAGAGAAGTGGGGCCTGATAACTGAAAGCTCTTCTTCCTATACTACTTTTAGAGACGAATGGAACAACGAGTAGGCCAGCATTTTGAGAGCGTAGTGTTCTGGGGGGATTGTATGGCACTACAAGCTCCTTGAGATAGACTGGTGCCTGTCCATTTAGGGCTTTATAAGTGAGAAGAAGAATCTTGAATTCTATTCTATATTTTATGGGAAGCCAATGCAGAGAGGCTAATACAGGAGTAATATGATCTCTTCTCCTAGTTTTAGTCAGTACACGTGCTGCAGCATTTTGAACCAGCTGAAGTGTCTTAAGCAACTTGATCGGGCAGCCTGCTAAAAGAGAATTACAATAATCCAGTCTAGAGGTAACAAAAGCATGGACTAGTTTTTCGGCGTCGCCCTGAGACAGGATAGATCTGATTTTAGCAATATTACGGAGATGAAAGAAGGCAGTTCTTGAAGTTTGTTTTATGTGAGAGTTGAAGGATAAGTCCTGATCAAATAGAACCCCAAGGTTTCTAACAGTTGTGCTTCGTGCCAGAGTAATGCCATCTAGGGCAGTTAGGCTAGCATAGGTTTCTCTAAGGTGTCGTGGGCCCAGTACAATGACCTCAGTCTTGTCTGAGTTGAGAAGAAGAAAATTTTGGTCCATCCAGGCCCTAATGTCCTTTAGACAGGCCTCAAGTTTAGATAGCTGATTTGTCTCACCTGGCTTCATTGATACATACAGTTGGGTATCATCAGCATAGCAGTGAAAGTTAACAGAGTATTTTCTCATAACATTACCAAGGGGGATCATATAGATACAGAAGAGGATTGGACCTAGCACAGAGCCCTGAGGAACCCCGTAGCTTACTTTAGTGTACACAGAAGACTTATTATTCACGTGTACAAACTGGTACCTATCAGATAGGTAGGACTTAAACCAGTTTAGGGCAGTCCCTGTGATTCCAAGTAATTTCTCTAATCTCTCTAGTAGAATATAGTGATCTATAGTGTCAAAAGCTGCACTAAGATCTAGTAAAACCAGCACTGAGAGTCGTCCTTCATCTGAAGCCCAGAGTAGATCATTAGTTACTTTAACTAAAGCAGTCTCTGTGCTGTGTTGAGCTCTAAAACCTGACTGGAAGTCCTCGAACAGGCTGTTGTTTTGAAGAACTTCACAGAGTTGAGCCGCCACAACTTTCTCAAGAATCTTTGAAATAAAAGGAAGATTAGATATAGGCCTGTAGTTTGCTAAAGTGCTGGAATCAAGAGTAGGTTTTTTGAGAAGGGGTTTGATTACAGCTACTTTAAAGGACTGTGGCACGTAGCCTATTGATAGGGATATATTTATTGTCTCCAACAAAGATGGGCAGACTAGGGGAACAACTTCTTTAAACAGCTTAGTTGGGATCGGATCTGAAAGGCAGGTCGATGGTTTGGAGGATGAAATAATAGAGTTAAGTTCCTGAAGTCCTATATGTGTGAAACAGTTTAGGTTAGGCCTATTTACATTTAATGGTACAGCAGGCCCAGGTGAAGGCAGGGAGTGGCTAATTTTATCTCTAATCTTATGAATTTTATCGTTAAAAAATGTCATAAAGTCCTCACAGCTGAGGGCTAGAGGAATCATGGGCTCAATAGAGCTCTGACTTTGTGTTAGCCTGGCTACAGTGCTGAAAAGGTACCTCGGATTATTTTTATTTTCTTCAATTAGTGAGGAATAGTATGTAGATCGACTATGTCGTAAGGCTGTCATGTATTTACTATGGCTTTCTTGCCAGAGTATTCGTGACTCCTCTGTTTTATTGGAGCGCCACATTCTCTCTAATTTACAGGTTGTTTGTTTGAGTGTGTGAGTTTCAGAGCTAAACCACGGAGCTTTCCTCTGACGTTTAATAGTTTTTTCCCTCAATGGGCCAATTGAGTCCAAGGTGGATTTTAGTAGACTAGCAGAGCTATCGACAAGCAAATCCAGTTGAGAGGGGTTATAATTAATATCATAGTTATTTATTGGATGGTGCACTGAGTTTAAGGCAGCAGGAATGGCCTCTTTAAATTTAGCCACAGCACTATTGGACAGATTTCTACTCGTAACTATTTTATTGCACAGTGCGAGATCCTCTAATATAATGTTAAAAGATATTAAAAAGTGATCTGATAGCAGAGGATTTTCAGGGTAGACTTTTAGTTCATTAATATCAAGGCCATATGTTAGAACAAGATCAAGAGTATGATTTAAATGATGAGTAGCTTCATTAATAGTTTGAAAAAAGCCAACTGAGTCTATTAGGGTCATAAAGGCTGAGCTCAGGCTATCACTATCTTTGTCCACATGGATATTAAAATCTCCTACTATCAGTATTTTATCAGAACTGAGGACTAAGTTTGATATAAACTCAGAGAATTCTGATAGAAATTCAGAATAAGGGCCTGGAGGACGGTAAATTATCGCAAATAAGACTGGCTGGCAGGTTTTTGATTCGGTATGAGATAAATTTAGAACCAGGCTTTCAAAGGAAGTGTAACTGGCCTTTGGTTTAGGATAGATTAGGAGAGAGGAATGATAAATAGCTGCTACACCACCTCCACGGCCTATGTCTCGTGGCATATGAGTATTTAAATGACTGGGAGGAGTGGCTTCATTTAAACTAACATATTCATCTTGATACAGCCATGTTTCAGTTAAACAGAATAAATCAAAGTTATTTTCTGAGATAAGGTCATTTACTAGTAGAGATTTGGATCTCAGTGATCTAATATTTAATAGAGCACATCTAATGGTTTTATGTTTTGGTGTTTCTAGATTTGAGATTTTAATTTTTTTCAGATTTTAATAATTGATAGCTCTTTTATTTGATTTTATGTTAAAATCATTGTGAAATTTGGGTCGGGGGACTGACACCGTCTGAGCTGTGAGCCTGAGCCAGCGCTGGCTCACAGCTGCGATGCAATCACGGACAGTCGTAAAATAGCAGATACCTATACTTTCAGTTCAAAAAATTTCAAGCCCCAACCCGAACCGAGATTAATTGGTCATTTCTTCAGCAGCCCGCGGGTAGCCCTCTGACGATTTTGGAAAATAATCTAATTGAGATTTACCGTTACCTTGGCCCAAAAACAATTGATTACAGCTGAAATAGTGTTTAATGGCAAGCAACAATAACTATGAAAATGTGTATGTTTATTATAGACGGGACGATATATCACAAGATGCGAGTGGTATTGTGTGAGGAAGGGATGGGAGAGATAAAAACAATCCAAGGTTTATTTTGTTTTATTTTTCATTTTTATTTTTTGACTACATATAGTACAATCTATTTACAACAGCTATGCATGTTTTATTATTGCAATGAAATTTATTTAGTTTTATATAGATTAAGGAAGCATCAAAATTGAAATTCATGGACGAAACCGAAAACCGAAATTGAGAGAAACTAAGGCCGAAAACCGATCGTGCCAGTTGTTAGTACCATTTCATTTGTGGCTATAAATATGTACTAACCTCACTAAAATAAAGCATAAAGCATTGCAATTGCATGAACTGACATTAAATTTTCAAAGAATAAATCAATTAAAAATAGGAACATATTTATTTAGCACTGACATTCCAACAATGCATAATATGAAATAAAATAAAATACTAAGTACAATGTTTAACTTGAGCCCATTCATGTGCACATTAAATATTAATGTACAGGTCTTTAACTGACTGGGCAGCTGAAAGATGGAAACATGAAATGTTCCCTCATCAAAAACACATTTTGATGATTTGCATTTAGGTTGTTGATGAAAAGCATCTTCTCTGCTTTATCACAGTGGTCTATTGCTGACTGTCTCTTATCGTCTCTAATCTGCTCTGATCTCTTTCTCCTGCGCTTTTCTCCATCTCCAAACGGGTTCTCTGCATCTATTGTGACATGGATCATTTCTTGTGTGCACTGCTTATTCCCACATTCAAGTAATCTAATCTTTCCAACGCGGATTATGTACAGTCGTGATGAAGTCCACAATCTGAATAGATCTCAATGAAACGTGCATAGTTTGGATTCTTTGGAGGCACGCGTCAGGAGTCAAAGTGAAGTGCTGCTCGGAGCTACAGCATCGTCATGTGGAACATTAATCACACTATATATATATATATATATATACTGTATATCACTGCTGAGGTGAAATGGTCATACCCAGACTAAGTAATTATGTCTGGAGTTAAAGTCATTTGTTTTCATCTTTTCTCTTTGTATCCCTATTGAGTCTTTTATCATCCACCGTATCATATTTTGAAGTCAAAGCATTGCCCCACACCTAACGTTTATGTGATAGATCAGGTTTGTGATTTAAGTTAGGGTTCATTTCTTGACAAACTGGTTGTGTCCTTTTTTACTTGAACTGAAACATTTTTTGATTGAAAACACTCATGGTCCTTACTATGACGGTCACTATGACAGACACTGTGGCCCCTTTTTTGAGCAGCAAAGTCCGCACAGCGCACCTAGAAGCTGAGTTGAATAATTATTTATTGCGTGGACAGAAGGTGTTCTTCTCCGTAATGGAGAGGCGGGGTACCTTTGCATTTAGGATTATGCTCACCTCATTCTGCTACAACATTATTCACTGCAGAGATTTAGTAAGATAAACATGTTTGAGAGGAGTGTTGGAAAGTGTTGGACCCAGCAGTGTTCCTCACTAACAGCTCATTCACCCATCTTGGAAAAAAAAACATTGTGCGGTTGGTGTGTTCTCTGTTTGCCCCATTCGTGCCTACGAGGTTGCCTTTTTCCACCTCATTCATGCTGCCCTTGTGCATAATGCTGATAGTTACAGCACACCTACCTGGCAAACGAGTGTAACGGATTAAGTGGTGTCTATGTGTTAAAATTGAACAATTTCCAAAAACAATTTAAGAAATATAGTTTAGAATCAGTGAAAATAAGCTGTGGGGTGAAGCTTTGGACACTGCAGGTCAACACCAACTTTCTGCTGCGCTACAGGAGGATTACTGCATTGTGGACCGCTACCACCCCATGTCTGGTAATAAGGCTGGGCTATATAGTTTTTAATGAAATTTTATATATTTATATAAGAGATATAGCATAGGACTATATTGTAATATCGGAATAATTCACGTAACATTAAAAAAAATTTCTGTAGAGCCGCCAGTATGACTTTTTCTCCTCTGTATATCTTAACCCAGCCCCGCCTCTCAACGTCTCTGTCCCTGAGTGAAACTCAACACACACACGCGCTGATGAAACACCCCCCTCCTCCCCCACTCACCTCTGCAGCCGCAGCATCAATATTATGAGAGAGAGTTGAATGAAGAGTTAGTTAGTAAAAAGAGAATAATTGTTAATTTGTAAATGGTTTGGCTTCAGAGTGTCACTCTGTGCAGGAGTGAGTGTGTGTGTGCGGGAGTGAGCGTGTTTAATGGTTAATTAAATTAATGGTTTATCAGATTTACTATGGGGTTTGGCTCTGAAACAGGTATGCTATGTTGTAATAGTTAGGGGAAACCCCAATTACATCACAGAGAAAACTCCTATATATATATTGAGTATTTCTATTCTGGTTCAATTGAATGCATCATAGCATCATCTCAAGGCAAGGGCAAAATATCGAGATTTACATTGTATATCGTGATATAGCTTGAAAATATTGAGATATTAAAAAAAGGCCATATCGCCCAGCCCTATCTGTATAAACGCAGATGTTGGAAGAACATAAATGCAGGTCAAAACTGGCATGCCTGGAGCTCATCCCATTTACTGTGAATTTCACAGGAAATTTTGCAGAGATAACTGTAGAACAATAACAATTCTGCAAGTATAACTCTACAATAGTTAAGTCCAACTATAGCAGTGCAGGGAGTATAACACGACACTGAGAAATCAGGCACTGATAAATACCTGCTTTAGGTACTACCACTCACTCATTCCCCCTGTCCACAGCCACCACCATATATAAGCTTCACACTTGTCACTATACTGGCTTGATTACACAACATAATAAGCACAATATGTTCTACAACTTCACATCTCACCCTCACTGGAAAACAATCTATTCTTCCCCACCCTTTCTATTTCCTACCTTGAGTCTCTCCTCCCTGCTCCCCTTCCCCTCCCCCTCCCCCTCCCAATCCCTCTCCACTTAGGTGTAACACTGCTCTCCATTTTTATATCCTCCCTATAATAAATGATTTCTTACCCTTCCTTAGGGTTAAGCAATAAAATAAATCAATTTATTTTATTGCAATAACAAAACATGCATTGCTGTCTCATTATGATTGTACTTCTTGTAGTGTTGACCTTTGACAGCATGTGCAGACAAGAAAAAAAGAAGAGAAATCAGGCACTGTGATCAAAGCTGGTCATGGAAACAGGGGCCTGCGACTCTTAACATCACAGACACAGCGTCAAAAAGACAGACCTTTGTTTTATATCTTTATATCTTACATTTTGATCATCCTTTCTCAGAACAAATAACATCACAGTGTGATGACCTTTTTTTTCCAAGAGGCTGTTGCAATATGGACTGCTGTAAATGCAATCAGTATCACACAGCAAATACATCAATATGTACTATTTACAGTCCAAAATTAGCTCATACAAAATTTGTTTAGAAAAGATAATATATCTTTATCTAACCCATGTAAAAAAAACAAACACTCAATCATAAACCAATGCTTTCTAAACTGATCACCACTGAATGACTTAATTTTCTGATATAAAGGGGTTGGTAGATGTGTTTGAAGCAGTCATTTTTCAAATTGAGTTTTCTCAAAGCAATCAGTTGAATGCAAACCCAGGAAAATGCCACCACATTTTCACAAACAGTAGCCTTTAAAGAAAGTTATTATAGATTTTTACCTTATCTCACCAGACAAATTGTTAAGGGACTCTTCTGCTGATGAAGACACTAGAATATCAATAGTCATCTGTCTGGATGACAGACCAAAATGGAGCTGTTTAAGAAAGTCAGAATGTGCTAACGGTCATAAAAGTAGGTCTCTGATTGGCCACAGAAGGCTGTATTCATTTAACTAGAGGCAGCTGGCTTTATCTTCTTGAATCTCTAAGGGCCTTTTTCTGCCAGGTTGTCATTGTACCAGTGCTGGCACCATAGCTGGTTCCTCTGCTTTGAAAGCATTTTGTACTGTTTATTGGATTTCTTGGCTTTAAATTCTTCTGGGACAAAACTTTAGAAATTTGCTGCTGAACTAGTTTTAATTGTTAAATAGACTTTCCTTCCCCTTATAGTTCCCATTATAGCCCTTGTAGTTTCAGAGCTAAATACTCTAAAGCAGTGGTTCCAAAACGATGTGCCGCGACGCACTGGTGTTCCAGTCTGGGTGTGCCGTGGGATTTTGTGACAACCATACTGTTGCGGCAATCGGCCTGAGTGCTCCGAGCGCACAATGCTGGGTGCACGTGCCACTCCAAGCGCATGCCGGTGCGCGCTCCTACTGCGCTCCTACTGCTCCGTGTGCGTGCATGTTTCTCCACAGCGCACCTCAACAGGGAAGCGCAATCACACTGATGAGAAAGTCACCCTATAAACGGCCTTTGTCTGTGCACAATGTAGCTGAGAACAGCTGAAACGTGCACTGCACAAAACGCATTGGGGAAAAGGACTGAAACCAAAAGAGCTACTGGTAAACTCATAATGATTGGACTGTTAAAATGTGAACTTATTGTTTAATTCATTTGCTCAATTGATTTGCTGAGTTAATTAAGTTGTTTATATGAGAAGAGGAACATAGTTTAACATTTGAGGGCGACCGTGGCTCAGGTGGTAGTGGGTCGTCTTCTGATCGAGAGGTTAGGGGTTCGATTCCAGTACCTGACTATGCATCGAAGTGTCCTTGGGCAAGACAGTGGTCGACTAGCGCCTTGCATGGCAGTCCTGTCCCACTGGTGTGTGAATGTGAGAGTGATTGGGTGAATGAGCTGGTATGTAAAGTGCTTTGAGACTGCTTCAGTGTGGTGATAAAGCGCTATATAAAATCAAGTCCATTTACTGTTTGCTTAAAACTTTGTTCATGAATTTAAGGGCTAAAACAAGTTAGTATTTAAAATACAGCATTTATTTCTTTAACAACAGTGAAAATGAAAATGTTTAATTTATATATGAAAAAGTATAATGTAAAAGTATTTCTGTTGAGAAATTGTTAAATTAAAATTGAAATTGTAATATCTGTAATTGATATAAACATAAGGAAAATGGTTTCAGGTTATAAAAGTAGACCGAGTTTTCTGTTTGGTTCATGCCTAATTTTAGAGATTACTTACTTGCATTGATTTATTAGTAAAAAGTTTAAAATATACTTTTTCCATATTAAATCTCTAAATTTATGAACTTTTTGCATTGCGTTTTGTGTTCAAAGGTTTTTCACCTTTCTAGTCACTGGAAAGAATAAAAGTAAGAGCGAGTGAAATCCTGAGTCTGGTCTAGTTCTTCCTTTTTCAGTGTGGGAAACCATGACGTTATAAAGATACTTGACACAAACATTATTATTGAAATATACAACTACACATAAATAATTATATTTCAATGTACTACTTTGTATGCATTAATTTCATAACACAGAGGCAAACTCTATACCTAAAAGCAATTTAAAAAAAAAAATAGAGAGATATTTTGCTGTTCCCGTAGTTGGGAATTACTGTATAAGACTGTGACAAAGGCTGTAGGACAACATTAAAACAGAGAAACAGCGAGAGGGAAAATGGAGCACTTTCTTGTACGGTCGCCCGTGGCTCAGGTGATATTGTACATGATATGAGTGATAACGCGTGTTATAAAGGCTATTTTGCACAATAGGTGTGCCTTCACATTTTTACTTGTCCTTTGGTGTGCCTTGGGCACAAAAAGTTTGGGAACCAGTGCTCTAAAGGATAAGAAAAACAATTGTATAGTAGATACTTTTCACTCCCACTTTACAAAAAAATTGTAAAAAAAAAGAAAAATGAAAGCATAAGGTATTATTAAGCATATTTGGGCATTTACATCCTATGTGATCAAATTAATATTGTATTTTTTGTTTCTGTTAGAAAGAGATTGGATTAAGGCACCACATTGTTGCTGGAAAAATAAGCCAAATACCTATAATACTAAAACATAATAACCTATTGGCTTTAAAGTATCCACTTTATTGTGAATCTGTGCCATTCAGCTGTTTATCTAGTAATTGAATAAAATCCCTTGTGAGCACTATCAAGGCATTGAGCATACAGCTGTAACAGAGGAACATGTCAATCCCTCTGATCCCTTGTAGCTTCTTTATCGTCTCTACACAGCTTATGGCATTGAATTGTGGCTGCATTTTGTGTCATCTCAGCCTCCCTTAAATCATGAAAGAGTGAAAAAAAGACAGCTAAGGTGCGAGGATGAGGAGGTTGTTTTTCTTCCGCTCTCTCTACATATTTGCTGTATCTGGAAGCTTCAGGAGGATACACTGTCATTTCTGTCCCACAAAAAAACCTTTGAAAGAAGAAGATGAAGGCAGCAAGGCAGTAGAGACAGTGCACAGTATTAGGTGACAGAATGGGGGATTTTAGGCCCTTTTTTGTTTCTTTAAGGTTATTCCTGAGCAAAGAGATGCAGGCAGTGAAAGGAAAAGCACAGGACTGAAAATTCCTGTCAAATTAAAACACCCACAGCCTGCTTGAGATTTTGCATGAAGGCTCCATATGGAAAGGAGACAGCATGATGTGCAACCCTGCATTCTATGCTTTTCATGTCGTAAAAAACACAAAATTGGGCACACTAACAAACAACAGAATGATGCCGTGTTTGCTTTACTTTTTCTATGTAGAAACAATTTTGGTTTATGTTACTGCTTCTCTATTGTATTTGTATTTGTTTAAAAGGATCGTATAGCAACTATCTTGATCAACAGTCCGTGTATGAGATGAACAGTATGGGACAGATTTACTAAAGGTCTGCACATGTTAAAATGTGTGCAAACATCAACATGCATGCCAATAAATGGTACTAACCCTACGCAATAAGGATTGCATCTGTCAATCAATTTAGCTTGTTTGCCTCTGATAAATATCAGCTTAACACGTGATAATGGCTGCAGTGAATTTTTCAAGGAAAAGACAAGGTAATGAAAAGAAGAAATGTTTAATGCTCTCAAACAGTTTTAGAAAAATACATTTCCTCAAAAAGAATTGATCGAGATGACTTACAGTACATTTGTAGTCTATATTAACAGATACCTAATAAAAAAGCAGTGTAAACTGTGTGTGAGGTATAATGAAACATTAAATAGCCAGTGTGGCTCTACTTCCTTCTTACTTGGCACCAGTCAGAGGGTTTCTATTTGATTGGCCGAATGTGTGCGTCGGCAAATGTGCTCTTCTCTTTCTGCGCTCAAAACAGCTGAGGTGACAGTATTGTGGTTTAGACCAATGTCATTATGGTGAGTGTCAGCCCAGACACATTGCCAACCAGCTGCTTTATGTGTTGACTGTGCAGCGATGGCACGAGTGCACACCTGATCGCGCATGACAACAGTCACCACGACACAGCTCTATGGCAAGCCGTTTTAAATTTTAATTAGTAGCAATACTTGCATTTGTAGATGTCTATAATTAAATTTTGACATGTAGTAAGTCCACATATACTTAATGTAAATTTCACTAGTCGCAATTCCTAATTATCAATACTATATCAAAAATGATATTCTCACTAGTTACACTGCTATTTGCAGATGTCAACATTTCACTTCTAACTAGTAGACATTGTCATTATAGATAACAGTAACTTTAATACAACTAGTCAAAATGTGACATTGACTTCCATTCAAATGTAATTACAGAATAATAGATTAGAGGTTTTAATTCCAAGTCCATATAACTATAATGTAATTTTGACTAGATGCAATTGTGATTCTTTTAAATCTACAATTAATTTCCCACTAGTTGGAATGTTAATTATTGATATCTATGATTATTATCACATTACATATATCATAAATGGAATTAATAGTCAATTACTGATATGTAAGCAAGCGATTGTAACTAATGGGAATGTAATTTCAGATACTATCTGGAATTATGGCAAGCTGTTTTAACATTTAATCAGTAGGGCTTACTAGTTGCATATCACTAAATTCATTTTGACGAATCAGGATTGAACTGTAGTAAATAAAAATAAAAAAACAAAGAAGAAGACACAACAGACAGGATGAAAACGAGGTCATGTTTGTGGAAATGGGGACATTCAGGGACCTTATATAATGCACTTACACTTAAATGATTTAGCCAATCCAACATCTTTATAATACTTTATAATATTTGAATAACACTTATCTTCATCTTGTTTCATCAAAATGATCTCTGCTTAAATAGCTACCAATTAGCAAAACACACAACAACATTAAAGCAACTCCCTGAAATGAAGGAGAATCCAATCATGACTGCTTTTTTGTTAACATCTGTTTATATTATTATTTACTAGTATTTGTTGTGGAATGAAATCATTTTCGTAGTCTATCTTGACTCTAAAACAGCCTTGAGATGCAACGCAATGGTCCTGAAAAACAAGGCAATTCAACCAGAGTGATGGGAATAATGAGAAAAGCATCAGAATGTTGCCAGAGTCCAATTTAGAAAGTAGAAAGCAAGAGAATGAGTGAGAGAGGAATATAAATGCTTGGTTGGAGGGGCAATAAAGGAATGCAACAATGGGACAAAGTGAGTGATCACCCACACAGTAAGGCCAAGTATTGGTTTATGTTCATGTTGAGGTGGCTCCACATTAACCCGTGCAAATGGAGGGTATGGCTTTACTTCCATAGAGCAAGCAATGCAAGGATAACAGGGCCTGTGCTGACATCAGAGAGTTTGAAAGAAATTAAAGTAAGAAAATGTATCTATGGCTTACTGATATGTAGGGATGGGAATTTATAAGAATTTAGCGTTTCCGATTCCATTCGATACGGCTTATCGTTTCGATTCCTTACCGATTTTCTTATCGATTCTCATTGGGTGAGGGAATTAAATAATACAAATCGATCAATCTTGGTCTCTTTAATTTCCTGCAGGGATATCAGCTCTCTTTTATTCCACCAGGTATAGATTGTTTTCACTGGATAATAATATATACATAAGCGCTACATAAAATTGATGTATTATTATTATTATTATTATTATTATTATTATTATTATTATTATTACTACTACATATGACTCATTTTGGCTACTAACATTTTAGAATATTTACAGTGCTCCTTTTGAACTTGAACAACTTGATCCAAAACTAATTCAGACATAAAACAAATAATTACTCTGTAAAAAAGAACATATTAACAAAAATTACAGCTGCACTTGATGTTATGTATTTAAATGGTAAAGCTTTAGTTTAGCCTTTGTTTACATTTCTATAAATGGACCTTCAGAGACTCCATCTCCGCCATCTACTCAGAAAAAACTGGTTTTCGATTCCCATTCCTACTGATATGTTTTAAAAGGAAAATTGGTTTACTGAGCAGAATGTAAAAAAAAGTTTTGCAGGATCAAGAAAATCTTCTGCGAATGAGGGGAAATTAAAACGTTGACGTCAAAGGGAGAAAAGTAGATGATCAAAATGACAACTGCAGATAGAGAAAATGAGAGCAGGAAATGAGGAGAGATTGACCTACATAGAGCAAAGGTGACTTTCTGAGAGCGTTGAATGAATTCATGAGCTCCACAAGGTGTGCAATAAACGATCCCCTTCCTCCATCTTTTCTCTCTTCTCTTCACATTATGACACAGCAGTGTGACACTTTGGGGAAGAGCCAGCTTCTCAGCAGATGGAGTTCTGTGTCCCATGGTGGCAGTTCAGGTTTGCAGAGTATTTTACCAGAGGCAGCACTTGGTGCTGTCCTTCATTATAATAGTCTTCTCTTGAGCAGCCGCATCTCTGTGTCTTTGCAACAGGGAAGGCAATGGAGATGAGCACTGCAGCTATTTTCACTGTCTTCCCCTGGACATCTGTAAAAGGACAGTGACAGTCATCAGCTCCTTAGACAGATGTATTGTTCTCACAGAGTCCAAATATGGCTACAGTATAGACAAGAACCACACTGACCGATTTAGAGCAGCACTGTCAGAGTCAGGGTTAATGAAGCTTTCCAACATGCATTTCTCTCATAATCCAGTAGGAGGGTTAATCTCTGTGGGTCTCTAAGTGCTGAAACGTAGATATTCACACACCTACACGTTTATTTCAGTCTGTCATCATGCAGCATGTGTGGGAACACTACTATTGAGCTGCTCTTTGGCTTTATTATAAAGAAGCCTGGATAAGAGAAACTTGATGAAGTGTTTGCTTGTTGTGTCTTTTTAACCTAAAAAGCAGTTCTTAACTGTAGTCTTCAGTAAACAGCACTTTCTTATTATATTTGCTTTTGAGCGCCGTCTGCTGTCTTTATATGCAGTGTAAATTGTGTGTGAGGTATAATAACGTGCAGTGCTCCAGGAGCCATGCCCCCCTTTCCCTCCCTTTACACAGCACAAATGAGGTTCTGGGGTTTAAACCAACGTGACATTGGCAAGTGTCAGCCTAAACATTACTAAGAACCTACTTGATGTGCTTTCTGAGCTCACACCACACAGCGCCAGACCGGAGACCACTCTGACCTACTGGGCAATGACCAGTAGCAGATTTGTGGGAGTGCGACGGGGCCAGAGGGACAATAAATGTGAAGAAAAAAACATGAATACGACTTTAGGTCCATTCAAATCACAGCACCTTTATTTATTGGTCTACATAAATATACACATTCAATTTATTCACTAAAAGAAACAAGTGTTTGTGCAGTAATCAGCTCAGAGCAAAGAGAGAACATGCACCTGCTGCTTTATTAGCTTCATGTTTAATTTTGCGATTTCTCCCACTGAGTTGTCCTCCATTTTCCATGTTGAACATGCAAAATTCTCATTTAAATCAAACAGTCTTAACCAAATCTTCAACCACACACTGCACACTGTAGTAATAAAATAGCACATCCAAAGTAATTAAACACACAAGAGATCCCCTGCCCTTTATTTGAGATATTTGTAAAGCTGCCCAATGTGTCTTCTGGCAGCGCCTTGATTTAACAGTTTCTTGAACTTCAGCTTATTGGCATTTTTTGCAAACTGCCTAGCTAAAAAGAAGCTCACTCACTAATATTTTGTTTTGCTTTAATTCACGGTGGAATTACTTCCACAAGCTTCTGCTATGTCACAACATTTAATAATGACCTGAATTACTTTTAGATTTTGGAATTTTTCATAATCTTGTATTGGTGATGGTAGATTCAGACCATTGCACAGATTCTTAATGGGGGTTTGTGTTCTACTTAGACCTGAACAACGGCACCAACCAGTTCAGCTGCTTCTCTTCTTACTCTGAAGTGCCCATCACTCTGAAACAGGGTACATCTAAACTCATCAGGCCACATTACCTTCCATTGTTCCAGAGTCTAATCTTTTTTCCCAATTAGCCGTGCTGATATGTGGACACAGCTGTTTAGTCCCCATCACTTTTGTTCCCTTTACATTGTGCATGTGGAAATGAGCTGTTGTTTTCTACAATTTGATTTCACCAATTGTTTATGAGATCGTCAATCACAATAATGTTTTCTCACTTTCCGTCCAGTTTGTGTTAATGCTTTGGACATTTCTTTAGAAGTTTCAGCAATCTCCTTAGATAGTTTCTCTGCTTGATGCATGTCAGTAATTTCTTTCTGAAACAAATTGATTATCTTTAACATAAGGGTGTGCGATCTGACGATATTAGATCGTTAAGGATTAAAAAATGACGACGATCTCCCAAATAACAGAGATCGTAGAACCGTCTGTCGTTCACATTTTAACTGCTGTGTCTGCATCATATGTCTGTAGTCCATACGCAGAACATCCAAAGTTTTTTTTAATCTGCCAAATCACACCATTTACTAGTCAGCATTTCAGCATCACAGACATTGAATAATTATTAAGCGCTTAAACAGGGCAGAAGTACGCTCCGCTCCCCCTCCCTCCCAGTGCACGGACACGTAAATGTTACATATTCAGGGATTTAAGAAAATTAAAAACTTCTGACTGTTTTTTTTTTTAACTCACTGTGGATTACATTTTAAGCATATTTTTTACTCTGGTAGATTTTATTGTACTTACAGTGACATAACAAGTGTAGCTGTCATCTCCAGTTTTCTCCAGCTTCACTTTGTGACATAACGATCATATCATAACATCGCTGCTGTGTTTTGAACAGCACAACATATTTTAGAATCAGGGATGAGCAGGCATGGAGAAGTTTATTTCTGCTGTTGAATGTTTTAATAATTAAATAACATGTTATTGATCTGATTCAGCTTCTTTCTTACTGTCACTGCTCCCTCTTTTCTCTCTACTTCGCTTTACCAAAGGTCACACAAGAGCGTGCTTTATCTGCTTTTTCTGATCGAGATGTGGGGTTACTATTGTGGTTGTTCCCCCACAAATGAGTCATGCAATAAAGGATCGTCGACGAATTGTTTTTTTTTTTTTTTAAGTTATTGTTGAGAAAAATAATACTTCCTGGTACCTATTCTCAGTTGGGTTCTCCACTCAGTAGCTAATAGACAAGCTGTAATCACTACTCATTCCAACACGTCAGAACTCTCCATTAATCCTTGCAGAGAAAATGTTGGTCAAAAACAGTATAAAAAGTAAAAAGTTTACTGAACCCACAGTGAGGCTAGAACAACCCAATACATCTTTCTTGCTTCCTATCAGAAAGCCCAGGAAGACAAATTTCCCTTAAACAGCGCAGCAATGTGAAAGTGTGATTAAATATCAGTGCACGCTATTTTTTTTTTCTTTTCCATAAGCAGAGGACCAATATCTAACCTTAGACATTTTCTTTCAGTTATATGAATGATTGTATCTTCAAAGAGCAGCAGTGAAAAAAATGTTTCCTTACACAAGATTTTTTCGAAATGTTCTTAGCCACTATTAGATACATCCAGATGTGAAAGAAGTCATGTGAACTCGAAGGAAGATTCACTGAAATCTGAGGCCCAGCTTGAAATAGACTTTTTCTCATTTTCAAGAGGGATATGAAATATCATGGCTGCAGTTGCGCTCAGTTTCTGTTGATTTCACTTGTTTTTTATTACCTATACTGCTTAAAAAAAGAAAACACCAACACTAAATAATTTCAATTGTCTGTCTCTGTGTATTTAAATCAATATATAAATGAATAATGCAAAAATAACCTTTAAAAAAGAAAATAAATTCTTTGTAAAAGTAATTAAAAAAAAGTGGTTTTGCAGATAGAGGGAGAACTTTAATTAATGCATTTAACTGGTCAGATCCGTAAAATCGAGATATTAGACACAGGAAATAGAGACATTAGGATGCAAATCAGCTCCTTAAAGTCCAGTTTATATTCATTCAAGTTATTCTAAGCACATACCCCCCTAGTGTATCCTAGTGTCTGTGGTAAAGGTTTGAGTAAGTCATCAGTTGTGTCCTTAAAGATGTTTAATGATTTGGTATGTGTAAAATTATAAAAGTTGAGATGATATAATCTTTGTCATAGCCTAACCTCTTTTTTTAATAATAACACATATCACATTTTATTTTGTCGATAGGCAATATATAGTTTTTCTGACTACCCTCTTGATATCAAAATGGAATATCTAAGAAACACAATCTGAACAGTGTGTCAAAAAAAAAAAAGGATTAGTATCTCAGTGTAATCACATCGTCCAATTTTAGATTAAATTCTCCTTTTCTATCGACTCACCTGCCTGCCAACCACCCTTTGGATGAAAGAGAGATATTGTCAAAGATTTAAAACCAAAAAAAAAAACAGAAGCCTAACCACAAATAGAGCGCTATCTCGTTTAGATTGAAAAAGTGACAGGATCAAGTGATTTCTTTTCCAACATAAAATATTGGAAACCTTCCCATTTTCCCCCATAATTCTTTTGTCCATTTGGGGTGTTTGTATTTTTGTTTCTTTTGTCTTGGGTGGTTCATCTTTCCCCTTTTCTTTTGGGACATTGCATAAGGTATCCTGATGGTTTTCAATATAACAGAAAGAGGCAGTTTCAACAGATGTATCCCAATATAATCACAAAGTAATCCAAAAAGTGACAGAATTTGCTCAGTGTTTCACAAAACTATTGGTATGACATAAAATAGTATTTTATGCAGCAAAACAAAAACAGCAAAAACAGCAAATGCATTTCATAGCATGTTTTAAGAACATTTGCTGCTTCATGCTTTGCCTTATCCATGTTAGTTAATATGACTGTATGAAAACAAAAACACTTGTATCAGTGTACTATGTTTGGTGCTGGATCATGTGCATTGTGCTCGTCTAAGTGCATGTGTTCCCTATGATGGAAAAAAAGAGTTAATAGTTTCTAGCTTTAGTGCCTGAAGCAGGCAGGTCCACTTCCCTCTGAATGAGTAGGCCTGTCCTTAATTGAGCTTTCATGAAAAACCTTGTCCTTTTTTGTGTGGGAATGCTTGTGGGCATCAGCCTGCACTATGACCTTATGACTAAAGCATAACGTTGTGACTTTGAAGCTTTTGTTATTTATTTTTTGAATAAAAACTTTTGTAACGCTTTGTAAAACTATATGTTAGGAAGTATATGCCCTTAAGGAATTTAAATGCAGGCACGTTACATTTCTTTTTTTTTTTGTTTAGTCAGATAGAAAAACGTTTGCCTGAAACTTCATCCCATAGTTCATTATTTAGTGATACAGTTACCTTCTGGTATTAGAGCAACAAATGCAAAGACCTAATGTAAATGTTTCTCATTATTGCAAAGACCTGATTATCTGATATTATTAGCTACTTTTAATTTCTCTACTAGAGGCCTACAAGACACATCTTTGTGTGCAGTTAGCTGGAAAGCTAACACTCTGTTAAGATAAATGATGCAATACACAAAGTATGCTTTATTTATAGCATGCATTATTTTTTATAATGCTTGCTCATATGTCATGAAATCAAGAAGCTTTTAACATCAACACAATGATTAAACGAATAAGATATTTAAAAATTCATCAATCTTAACAATGACAGTTTGTACTGAGTGGTGTTAAGTTTGGAAAAATAAAGGAACTTGTAGCATGTTGTCCTCCTCACACTGATGGCAGAGGTGTAATTTGTGTGTCGATGACTTTTCGTTAAAGAATTATTGATGCTGGAAGTTCGAGTCTGAGAATATCTTTCAACTTTACCGAGCAGTATTACGGTCCAACAGGTATCCAAATAAACTGGTGACTGGGCAGACTTTTGCTACCGGACAAAAAAAGAGCAAAACATAAGTATGGGCTGAGATTTGTGCCACTAGAAACTGAATTGGATTAGTTGGTATTGCATTTGAAAGTAAGAACTTGAAATTGAATGTACTGTTTTCAAACTAAATGAGTAACTTCCAATTCCATTGTTCCTGTTCCTGAAAAAAATCCTCTTAATACATTCCAAAAATTCAGATTCACTGCGCGCAATTAAATTTCACTACACAGTGACACACTTCCGGCACGCGAGGTTGACCAATCAATCACTGATTCATGGAACTCCTGTTTATGTCTACAAAAACTCCTTTACAGCTGTTGAGGGTGTGACCATAGATATCATACAATAAAGGCATTTATTATCTGTCATATCTATATAGCCCTGAAAAAACTTAATTAGCATGGAAGTTATGTTTGCTAATTGACCGAAACCGTGGGGCTGATGATGTCAAGGGTCATTTGCTTGTTATGAGAGCACGGTTATACATAGTAAGTTACAGCTTTTTAATCCTTTCAACTCCGTTTGCTGCCGTTCCCTGACTACAGAGAACCATTGTGAGTTATGTTGCCGACATTAGACTGTCGACGGGTTCCTGCATTAAAGGATTCTCTTCAAAAACGTAACCTAACAGTGACAAAACATGAAGGAAAGACGACCATGTCTCCGTCCTGTTTGAGCAGAGCTGCAGGAGCGACAAAGACCTCCTAAAAACATAGGTCGCTCATAGGCAGTGTTTCTGTAGTACTGTACCGTTGTAATTTGATGCTAACGGATCAAAAGAGCTGCATCATCATAGTGAACATTTTTTAAACTGAAATTGTATAGGAATTTGTAAATATTATACCTGAGCAGTTACATATATGCAAAAATGCAGGATATTATAATAAACTAGCTGTGACAGTACAGTACACACCCACACCATGGACATTTCTCTCTGCTGGCCTCTGGCAGGAGGTACCGTAGCCTGAAGTGCAGAACAACAAGGTTCTGCAACAGCTTCATCCCTCAGGCTATAAGACTGAGGGAATTTAAACTGCAATTTAATTGCAGTTTAAATTGTTAGGTTTAAACTGCAATTAAATCTAACAATCTATAACTAATTACAAATCCATTGCAATAATCTAGCACTAATCTTTTGGCAGCACTTTATCACTGTTTTAAATCTGTGTTTTTATACTGTTTTATAGTGTGTTTTTTATGCTTTTATTTTTAAAGCCTAACAGTCAAGCCTTGTGTGGAGAATTTTGTTCTGTATGCGTCCATGGTGTACATGTATGAAAGACAATAAACTATATATATATATCTCTCTCTCTAAGGTGACATACAGCAGTAACATAATATTGTGCAGTGAATAGTGATGTCATGTCCTCTTGTCACACATTGATCAGTTGTAGTTTTATGTCCAGGGAGATAAAAAGACTTCTGAATGTTTATGGAGCAGCTCAGAGACTGAACCATAGTACACTGCGGTGGGGGCTGTGTGTTCTCCAGGATGGACAGAGTTTTCTCCAGGGTCTGAGGCCAGAGAGTCCAGCTCTGCGTCATACCAGACAGGCCTCCTGACATAGACACTTCACGTCACTCACGTCCAGCTGGTCTGGCTCACCCACTTGTTGCACCACACTCACATACCCAACCCTTGGGGGGCTCAATGGTGGGGCTGGGGGTGGAGGGGGCCGCTGCCTGTGCTACTAAGTAGTGGCACGGGGGCGGCACTCCCACCTCTGGCTGCCCTACTAATCCCTCCAATTTTAATTACACCTCAACAGACCACCCTCCTGAGCTATTGCACCACATACACATATACACATAGGCTGGATGGGGAGCACCACTCCCCTCCATCCACCCTTTTTAATTCATACATTCACTAAACACATACATTCACTCAGGGGATAGGGAAGTGCCTCTCCATTGGGGAATGAAGAGGCACCATAACAGGGTGGTGGGTAACTTCACACATTTGGGCCTGTCGGGTGGGGGCCGGGCCCCTCTGTTGATGGCTGGGCCACCATGTGGGGATCGGGAGGGTGCGGTCGGGCGTGACGGTGGGTCTCTGGGGGGTGTGGTGGGGTGTTGCTGGGGGCTCTCTTTGCGGGGTCTCTCCGGGCGGTGCCGGCCTGGTGGGGCGTGGGGGTGCCCCTTCCCTACGGGTGGGGCTTGGTGCTTGTCTCGTCTCCTGGTTGCCTTGGGGGCGCGCCTCACGGCGTGTGGGTCTGGGGTGGCCTGCTGCGCCGGTGTGGGGGGTGGGCGTGCTGGGGGGTGCTGGCCTCTGCGCAGGGGTTGGGGCAGGGTTGCTTGGCACTCCGGGATGGTGCTCTTTGCTGGGGGGCGGCTCTAGCTGTTCTGGTGGTTGAGGTCGGTATCGGCCGCTTGGTAGGTCTGTCCTGCTATCTGCGGGCTGGCAGGTGGGTGGGTTCTGCGCCTTTGGCGGGGGGCTGCTGCTCCGCATCGGTTGTGTGCCGTTGGAGTGCCTCGCTCCTGCGGTGGCGGCCGCCGATTGCCCTTGCGCCGGGGGGGGGGCATTGCCCCGTGGCTTGCGCTGTCCGGTGGGGGGCGGGGACTGGGCTGCTGTTCTTGCACTGTCTGGGCTGTGCGGTCTTGCTGGGTTGTGACCTGTTCGTGGGCTGGGGTGGGGGGGCGCCCCCCACAGGGGTTTGGCCCGGGGACTTGCCCTTTGGGGTTCCCTGTCCTGCGGTGGTGCCCTTGGGGTCCAGCGAGCCTGGCCGGCTGGCCAGGCCGGTCCTGGCGGGGGTCTTCCGTGGCCCCGGCTTGGGCGGCGCCCTGTGAGCCGGGCTCTGCGGTGTGGCTGGGCCCTTTGGTGGGGGGGGCTTTCTAGGGCTCATCGCGCGGGCGGCATCAAGGAAAGGCGATTTGGCACATTCTGGGGTGCCTGGTCGGTGTGCCTGGGGGCCGGCGGGGCAACTTGCAGCATCCCCTTGGTGCCCTTGGCGACTATGGGCATGGTCGCTGTTCCTGGGGGTGCTGCTCTTGGTGCTGCTTCTGTTCCGGGTCCTTCTGGCCTGGGATCTGGTCCCTGCTGGCTCTGGGCCCGCCGGCGATTGCCCGCTGGCCGCCCATTCTGGCCGTCTGCTGGGCGTGGGCCTTGGCTCCGCTGCTGGGGTCTCGGGCGGGGGGCTCTCTGGGCCCTCCCCTCGGGGGTGGGGTGCTTGGGTGTGGGTGGGTGGGGGGGCGGGATGCTGGCGGGGGGCCTTGGGGTTGGGGGTTGGGGTTGGTGGCGGGATGCGCTGGGTGCTCGGCTGCATGGGGCTTCCTCGGATGTGTGTGTGGGAGGCGGTGGCTGCCTCTCAGCCTGGGATCTTGGGGGCGTCTGGGGGGTTGCTCAGCCATGGGGGGGGGTGGCCTGGGGCTTCCTGGCCTCCGCTCTTTCTGCTGGCCTGGCTGCATCTGCGGGCCCGGGGCAGTTCCTGGGTTTGCGGTTGCGGTTTTTTGCACATATACTGGTATACGATGCACTGGCACGCCTTGGGATGTGGGATAAAACTCATACTGGGCTTAACTTTAGACAAGTTAATCCCAAATACCTGCTTTAGGTACTACCACTCACTCATTCCCCCTGTCCACAGCCACCACCATATATAAGCTTCACACTTGTCACTATACTGGCTTGATTACACAACATAATAAGCACAATATATTCTACAACTTCACATCTCACCCTCACTGTAAAACAATCTATTCTTCCCCACCCTTTCTATTTCCTACCTTGAGTCTCTCCTCCCTGCTCCCTTTCCCCTCCCCCTCGCTCTCCACTTAGTTGTAACACTGCTCTCCCTTTTTATATCCTCCCTATAATAAAAGATTTCTTACCCTTCCTTAGGGAGGGCTGGTGATGGTCACAATTAAGCAATAAAATAAATCAATTTATTTTATTGCGATAACAAATCAAGCATTGCTGTCTCATAATGATTGCACTTCTTGTAGTGTTGATCTTTGACAGCATGTGCAGACAAGAGAAAAAAAAAAAAAAAATAAAATAAATAAACATGACTTCCATGCAAAGTTTTTTTCAGGATTATATATATACAGTATATATATATATATATATATATATATATATATATATATATATATATATATATATATATACAGTATATATATATATATATATATATATATATATATATATGCCAGTAATCAGATACCCTGTAGGAATAATAAGCTGGCCAAAGGATGAGATACAGACCACAGATGTTAAGACGCAAAAGCTCCTAACCATGCACGGAGGGTTCCACCCCAAATCCAGCACTCTGAGACTGTACGCTAGCCGGAAGGAAGGAGGACGAGGACTAGTGAGTGTGAGAGCCACTATCCAGGATGAAACATCCAAGATCCATAAGCACATCAAGGACAAGGCTCCAACAGATGACGTGCTCAGTGAATGTCTCAGACAATGGGGAACAGAAGATGAGGTGCTGGAGGTTCCATCATGGGAGGACAAGCCCCTACACGGGATGTACCACCGAAACATAACTGAAGTGGCGGATATCAAGAAATCCTACCAATGGCTAGACAGAGCCGGACTAAAGAACAGCACAGAGGCACTCATCATGGCTGCACAGGAGCAGGCCTTGAGCACCAGAACAATAGAGGCTCAGATCTACCACACCAGACAAGACCCCAGGTGTAGACTGTGCAAAGAGGCCAATGAGACAATCCAGCACATAACTGCAGGGTGTAAGATGCTGGCAGGGAAAGCTTACATGGAGCGCCATAACCAAGTGGCTGGCAAAGTGTACAGGAACATCTGTGCAGAGTATGGGCTGGAAACCCCAAGGTCAAAGTGGGAAACACCTCCAAAGGTGGTAGAGAATGACCGAGCCAAGATCCTGTGGGACTTCCAGATACAGACAGACAGAATGGTAATGGCGAACAAACCAGACATTGTGGTGGTGGACAAAGAGCAGAGGAAAGCCGTTATGGTCGACATAGCAATACCAAGCGACTTCAACATCAGGAAAATGGAACACGAGAAACTAGAGAAATACCAGGGGCTCGGAGAAGAGTTGGAGAAAACCTGGAGGGTGAAGGCATCAGTGGTGCCCGTGGTCATTGGGGCACTCGGGGCAGTGACCCCCAAACTGGAGGAGTGGCTCCAGCAGATCCCAGGAAATACATCAGACATCTCGGTCCAGAAAAGTGCAGTTCTAGGAACAGCAAAGATACTGCGCAGAACCCTCAAGCTCCCAGGCCTCTGGTAGAGGACCCGAGCTTGGAGGAAAAAAGAGACCGCCCGCGGAGGGTGAGGAAGAGATTTTTTTATAAATGTCTTTATTGTATGATATCTATCTTAACTGCTGTAATTTTTAACATTTGTAGACATAAACAAGAGTTCCATGAATCAGTGATTGATTGCTCAACCTCATGGACCGGAAGTGTGTCTCCGTGTAGTGAAATTGAATTGCATACAGTGAATCTGAATTTTGAATATTTAATTTTTGGAATGTATTAAGAGGATTTTTTTTCAACAGGAAAAATAGAATTTCAAGTTACTCATTTAGTTTCAAAACAATTTCAAGTTACTAATTCAGTTTTAAAACAGTAAATTCAAATTTACTTTCAAATTCAATACAAACTATTCAAATTCAGTTTCTAGTGGCACAAATCTCAGCCCATATATAAGTCACATTACTAGTGAATTGAAACATTACTATATAAATAAATCAAAACCAAAAAATGAATATTACGTAAAACATGCTCATGATATGTGATTAAAGGACCCAGAGGTGGTGTAATGAATCTACTGGTGCTCCTCATTTCTTGTGATCAACTTCTGTGTGTGTTGACGGCTGCTGTTAGTGGTATTATAATGTGTAAAATAAATATTTTTTACTGCCCTCAAAAAAGCTGTAATTGTTTTTGCAAAAGTGTCAAATCGTAGAAGTTCTAACATTTACTGTTACTCACATCGGCCTCACATTCAATAGTCAGTCACCAGTTTATCTGGATATTATTTGGACCGTAACACCATAAAACAAAGCTACAGCATGAGCAGCTTTTTACGAGCTAAAACATCCACAGACTGAATGAAAACATGCGCAGGACCAGAAAACTGCTGAAATAAATCCTAAACAGTCCTATTGCTTGAGGAGGCCTGGTCCAGGACCTGGGGAGGGAAACGAGGTACAGCAGACTACAGTTCTAGCTAATTATCCAAATATCTCACTAACAGAACAAGTCTTGATGGCGACCATCAAGAGACAAATGCTTTAAATGAGCATGAGCTAAATCATTGTTAATTGAGCGGCCTGAATTGGCTACTTCTGCTAATATGCAATGATGACATTATTTCTAGTGTTGTCAATGGATTAAAACAATTGTGTGATTAATTAATCATGCTCTGTAAATAATTATTAATTATTCTCTTTTTTTAAATCGCACCTAAAAATTGCTGAAAAATGCCCTCAACTTCAAAATCAGAATTTCTTTATTAATCCCAGGAGGAAATTGCTTAAACTTGAGGTATTTTAATTACATCATTGTGGCAGATCAAAACATTTATATATAACAAAGTGGCTTTATAAAGTCATTTATTGTTTGTTTTTAGCAGACTAGAACAGAAGCAGGCATAGACATTTACATTCCTCTGTATTTGAGACTCGTCCCGAGGGCTGCCTGTCATATTGATGTGTACTTTTGTCAATCTCCAAATAATAGAAAATACAAATGAAATAGATATGGTTTTATTGTCATTCATACATATATTAAACACCATAGTGAACAAAATTTTCCACACAGGGCTTTAAAAATAAAAGCATAAAAACACACAATAAAAACACAGTAAAAACAGGATAAAACATACATTTAAAACAGTGATAAAGTGCTACCACAGAATTAGTATTCAATTATTGCACTGGGTTTGTAATAAGTTAACAAATAAATCGTCATATGTAGGGCTAAAAGTTAGCACATCATAAACAGTAAGAACACTTTTCTGACACCGAACTTGTTGCTTTCTCTCTCCTTCAGATAATAATACATGAGTTTGAGTGAGTTTGTTCATTTGTCAGACACGGCTTACAGTATGTAGCAGTTAGCACTGTCCGAGCTAGCAGCTCTATTCAGATGGTAGTGAAGGCTGTAAAGCTCCAGTGATAAGGCAAACTCTTTTGTAGCACTTATGGGGCTGTCTCGTATCCTTTTTGTATTTAGTTAAGGCAATGGAGTTACCTTCAATTTGAATACCTGGACAGAAGGGATGATGGGCCAGATCAGACAGATTCTAAATTCGTAGGAGCCTCGGGTGCGCAACAACATAGGATACGTACACAGATTTAGAAAAATCAATTTGCATTTATTTGCAACTTTCAAGTTTAACTGTGCACAATGTTTAACAAAAATAGAGCATGCTTGAGAAAATAATAAAATAAAATACCCTAAAAAATATACTCCAGTCCTTGAGTTTTTCTATAGCTCTCTGAGTGTTCGTTTGAATATTTGTCTCAGTTTGTGGTGTGTGTGATTGTATTGAATCCAATCCAAAAAAACCTGACCTGGAAACAGGTCAGAATGATCCAGCTTAACTACAGTATGTCCTATAATAACTATAGTGGCTACTAGTAAAGCTTTTACAATCAAAGTCGCTTTACAGAATTAAGGGATTATTCTTTCACTCCACACTTAGTGGTGGTAAACTACCATTGTAACCACAGCAGCCCTGGGGCAGATTGACGGAGGCAAGGCTGGTAAAGTGAGCCATCGGCCCCTCCGACCACCACCAACACTCACTACATTCATACTAGGCAATGTGGGTGAAGTGCCTTGCCAAAGGACACAATGACAGATACCACTGAGGTGACTGCCACCCCACTGTGGCACCTGGAATTCTCAGTGGTCTCCCATCCAACTACTAACCTGGCTCAGACCTGCTTAACTTCCGAGATCTAACGGGATTGGGCAATGACAGGCTGGTATTACAATGCTTTGCTTAGCTAGAGTTGGTTTTAGCTTACCAATCTCCATTTATTTTACAACATAAAGGCTGCTACTTGCTTTCCCATCACCAGCACAAGGCCTCTTTCAGTCTGCTTCTCCCACGTGTCTGAACAGTGCGCGCAGGCCTGACTGGGAGGGGACATTTGATCTTATTGGCTAATACTGATCTTATACTATGATACGATTGGCTGCCCAGTGTGTCAACAAAAATACTTTCTAAATGATCAATACGTTTTTAAAATATTTTTTAACAATATTTGTCAGCATATTAATTAACATTTATTTATATACTTTTACCAAAATTTATTCCTGTCATAAAATTAGGGTTTTTAATCACAGTAGTGTCAATATTTACATTTTGAAGCACATTTCAACACTGGGGTTACATTTTCATCCACAATTTGCACACAACTCGGCTTGTGTTTTCCATCCGGTGTTTTTAAAAGCCAAAATTAACTCAAACGAATCTGAGCAGCTCGGCACTCTCCTGTCTTGTACTGCAGACTTTGTATCAGTATTATGGGTGTACTGGGACCTCTTACAATAAGAAAGGTTCCGTGCTGTTTGGAGCGCTAAAAAAAAAATGCGAATAACAGCATAATTTTTTTTAGCTCGTTCATTTTTCCTGTAAATAATGAATCGCAATTAACGCGTTAAAATGACAACCCTAATTATTATAATATAATATAATATAAGGGGGTGTGCTTGTCCCAGCACACCTCATCATGTTTAAAATAGCTGTTAGGAACAAAAGCTATTTGACCAGGCCCAAAGTATGATAAAAACATCCCCTGGTAGTAGTATAAGTTCTTTGATTGTTGTGACTGAATAGACTCATTTCATGTGACGTATGCATACTAAATTAGGTGCATGCGCACGCAGACTCTTTGCATTGTACTAACATCAGCATGCGATTGAAACACTTTTCTTTTCGTATAAAAACAACATTGCCATTGTGCTGCGCTGTTGATTGTACAAATAAGAGTACCAACAATCCACAACATAAATTTTACAACATACTGGCTGGTGGGCTCCACACACACACACACACACACACACACACACACACACAAAGAGAGAGTGCTGAAACATTCTGGATAAAGTAAAAATCAGCTGGTTTATGATAGAGATAAACAGCATCGATTTGCCAAATATCCACGTTATGTTTGTTCAGAAGCGAACATGTCAACATAATCGCTGCTGAGGCTAAGGTGCACAGGAGCGGACGGAGCGCTATCTCAGTGGAGAGCCAGTAAAAAGTGGCCATTAAAAGCTGTAAATGGACTGATGTGCAGACGTGGGACAGTGAGGTGGAGATTAAATGTAGAGATAGAAACTCATCCATTGAAACTGATCAGAATACGCGGAAATACACAGAAACCTTCGATAACAGGAGTACTGTTATATGTATGCTTTTAGGCTTTCTTTCATATATACACTGGGTTTTTCAGGTATGTATAAATGTCTGGTTTATGAACATCAGGCGAGGAGCGCACATTGAATGACCACTCGTTTTCAGGAATGCTGAATGGGTCCCGCAATCGTTCACCTGTACTTAAAGTGAGTTTCCTTAAATAAGCGACCGTGTCCTCAGGTGACAAGCTTTCTACGTGCTTCAAACTACTTTCAGGCCTTAACAGCGGTTCATTCATTGCCACTTTTCAATTTTTCAAGCTACACGTATGTAAACAACATAGTTTCTGCACCATGCGCGCACACGTCAGTCACGTGTCTCATGTTTGTACTCATTGAAATCCATCTATAAGGACCTCTCCGGCTCCTTTCTGTCACATTGGTGCTGATTTGTGACAGGCTGCACAAAGCATCCACATCAGTTTCCCGTCTCTGCCACTTTTTAAAAAATTCACTTTCATACTCAACAGAGAGAGGATTACAGCAGAATCATTCAAACCACGTCTCTGCTGAAATCCATCCATCAACTCTTCTCCCTGAGCAATTTTTCTTTTTTCCTCCCTAGTGAGGAGATCAAATATTTGGTACTGCTTGGTAAAATCCATTGAAAGGTTCTTAGCAGAGTCCATAATCCTTGGAAGAGTTTCATTTTTTTAAAAGCCAATTACTTTACATCAGATCAAAAGGCATCTATTTGTGCGGATAATGTGAGTTGGACTCCCTATAGTAGACACACATTCATGTATAAATATTAGTGTTTCCGTGCCACAGAACATAATCTTCAGCATACACACTAACTTCATTGCGGAAACTTTCTTTTTTTTCCCCCTTCTCCTACATTTTATTCATACTTAATCTGTGCTGAATTCAATTTCCCTCTACAGGTGTGATTGGACAGGGAAAGTCAAGATTTTTCCCACTATGCCACTGAACCAACAGTCTCAGTGTGCTCAGGCAATCACAACGAGTTGGATTCTGGCTTTGTCTGTGGTTCTTGTTTTCCAGGTAAAATTACCTAGACCATATTCTAGCATTTCTTGTTTATTTTAACATCATATGTGTGCTTTATATTTCACAGCCTTTTAATAAATAAATTGTTTCTGCTGTAGTTTTCTAGCAATTCATCTAATGTATTTAGTATATATATTGAATTACTTAGCTATAAAATATAAATTAAGATTTAGAATGCTGTTGCCCCCATTTCACTGTTGTTGTCATCCCATCAGGGAAAAGCCTGAACTATATTTGTAGTGTAGGAAGTGCAGGGTGTCAGTGTGATATCAATGTTCCCATAGCACCAGTGGTTGTGATTCAAACAAACGGGTTGATTACAATCTCAGCAGAAGCTTGATAACTGCTTGCTCATGTATTTGAATGTGATGTGCTGAAGCTGTAACACTACGAATACAAGTAAGGCAAATTATATTTCTATGACATATTATAGTATATCTAGACCCATTCCTTCTTTATTTAAAAGCTACATTTCATTACCCCAAGCATGTAATTGTAATACTGCTGTTTAGTCAGTAGGGGCTTGGCACCTGAGACGGATCCAAGTTACTTTTACCCTATATGAGCTGATTAAAAAGCTATACAGTGGACTCTTAGTTGCTTTCAAATTAAAAAATAACAAAAAATAAATAAATGTGAATGAACTTATTTCCCCTCATTTTTTCCTTTTGAAGTATTGCTGGGTTAATTTATGAAGAAACCATTCCAATTCTTGAGCAGAAGCAGAGAAAAAGAAACCCAAAGCTCATGATACATCTTTTTGGTCACTGAGAAAATTATTTATGTGCTCCAAATTTGCATCATACTTTCTACATCCCCCCCTGTGGTTTCTTTTCCTATTCCTTACTTCATCATTTTGTAAACACATAACACAAGGACAAAAACCACTGGGACCCGACCACATAATGTTTTTATTTCATGTTGTGTCTCACTGCAGGATGTGGCTCATGCTGCTCCATCAGGAGACAACAAGCTGGTTCGTACAACCAGAGTGAGGAGGCAGATCCCAGGGGAGGATCTGCCTTTCACAGCTTCCTCATCCAACCAGACTCTGCGGGAGCAACCATTGGTCTTTAACCATGTCTACAACATCAATGTCCCCTTAGATTCTCTGTGCTCTGTTGATCTGGACACCTCAGCTCCACCAGCTGCTGGTGATGGTGACGTTGTCTAATTGATTTCAAGCTATTGTTAAAACTAGCTGTGATTTTTTTTTAACCCACCGAGCATTAAATTTTGTTCACATACAACTTGCATCTTTGCAATGTCTTTTTTTCCTTGTTATTTTTCTTTCTCTGTAGGTCCGCGGGCTGAATTGGGATCTAGATCTGCTGTAGAGGGTCCAATAGATCCATCTGGACCATCGGAGTACATGGAACAGACATTGGATTCTGACAGCCAGGTAGCTCTGTTTAGCATCAAACACTTAAGAGCCCTCTGCAATATCAGTTTCCATTCGCTTAGTACTAGGGTGACCATGTCCTGATTTCCAAATAAGAGAAAACCTCACCCAACCTCACCATACTCAAAAAGTACTTGATGTATACTTAAATATACCTTGTAATAGAAATATACAATTGATTGGGTCGTTTTTATTTAGCAAAACACCTTCTCTTCATAACCAAAAACTAATATCTCTGCAGCGTGCTGGATGCTCTTGCTAAACAAAATGGCTGCTACGATGGCTTTCATTTCATGTGTGAGTCAATTACAGTAATTGAAACATAATTCACAATAATCAATCTCATAACCCACTGTATTTGCTCAGCATCAGCTCATAATTAGGTCCACATGATTTTCTTTAATGAGATGTTGATAAAATCATATTGACGTTTAGTAAGTTGTATGCAGTCAATGTGGCAGGTGGTATTTTTTTTTTTTTTTTGCTGACCCACAGTGTTGTACATAACAATGGTAATTTTTGCTCAGAATTAAGTCACTGTAGAATAATGAAATTCTAAGGCGTCTTAGTCATTAGTAGTATGACAAAGTCACAGAGGCCAACTTTTTAGTTAAAGTTAAACTGTATGTCAGAAAGCCACTAAAGCCAACATTAAAACATAATTTGCAATTTACCACTAGAATAATCAGACACTGTAGGGCCTGGAGGGTCAGTCATCAAGTAATATAAACACTATTAGGCAGTTTAATATGTGCTATATGAACTATTGCCTGTTTAATATTTTGGTGATTTTAATTACTATACCTCTCGAAGTCTGTGACTATTCTAAAAGAGGTAAACAATGGATTAATAGATCCATACACATTCTATAAACTCAAGCATGCACACAGAAACAGACTAAATGTGATGTGCATCTGCAGAAGCACAGAGGGATCTATCTGGAATATTTTCTTGGCATACCCCTCCTCATCATTGTCAATATTACATTTGATTTTGTATCATCACCTTTTAAGAACTAACCTAACATGTCTGACATGTCTGGCAATTTCAATATTATATAAAATAAAAAATTCTTACAGTTATTCTGAAAAGAACCCTCACAGTCATAAGAGACACTTTCTTTTTGTGTTTTTTGTATTTATTGCTGTAACCACAGTCTACCCCTTTTACAGGTTACATTTACTCACCGCATCAACATCCCAAAAGCAGCATGTGGCTGTACAGCTACAACCACAATTCAGCAGCTTGCCATCAGGGTGGAGATGTTGGAGAGGGAGGTGTCCGTTCTCAGAGCCCAGTGTGGATCTGGATGCTGTGGGGAGAGTCCAGTAATGGGTGAGGGCTGGCAACAAAACAAAATAAGATTGCAACAGGGTTTTTATAATAACTTTTTGTTGAATCAGATGTACTACAATCTGACTAAAGACACATGAGAGATGAAAGCTGAATGTTGATGCCAGAGGAGAACTGGATTTTGTTTCGTTGTTGCACTTTCACAGAGGCAAAATATTACTATGCAGACGATGCCATCTTCATCTTTCTGAGGAGTCCAAGATGGGTACAAGTTACAGCATTAATCATAGTTAAATGATCTGCTCTATTGACAATATCACCATACTCAATTATTTTCTGCCAATATTCTGTTTTGGTGATTGGAATATGTTTATATTAAGCTGCCACAGAGTAGGAAGTGTTCAGCTGATGTACACATTGTATCATGTATCATTTTACATTTCATTTTTTGGTCCTCTTCCGCAGGTCGTTTTGACTTTGTCCCAGGCTGCAGCAGCCATGGCAGCTTCAGTTTTGATCGATGTGGCTGCATCTGTGAGGAAGGTTGGACCGGCAAAAACTGCTCCGAACCTCGCTGTCCAAACGACTGCTCTGGTCAGGGAGTGTGTGTCGAAGGCGAGTGCGTGTGCGATCATGATTTTGGAGGTGACAACTGTTCAGAGCCGCGGTGCCCCTCTGACTGCTCAGGCCGTGGCTTGTGCATCGACGGGGAGTGTGTGTGCGAGGAGTTATTCACAGGTGAAGACTGCATGGTGGGCAGATGTCTGAATGACTGCTCAGACCAGGGGTTGTGCATCAATGGGACATGTCAGTGCCGGCCAGGGTACGTGGGAGAAGACTGCTCGCTGGTGTACTGTGCCAACAACTGCAGCAAGAAAGGAGTCTGCAAGGAGGGTTTCTGCATCTGTCAGGATGGCTTTGCTGGAGATGACTGCAATTCTGGTGAGTTTTATCCTCCCCTTTTCAGTTTGCATTTCCTAAAGTGAGCAAGTACTTTAATTTGACCTTCATGGGTCAGTTCCCTGAAGTAGAAACTCAGCACCTCCAGTAAGTGGTTCATCTTTTGGTTTTGACTTAGATTTTCAAGAAAGTACAGAATTTTAGCTAAAACAGATCTTAGAATCACACACTGCAACCTTTAAATGTTTCTCATTTGTAATCAAACAAAGAGGCTGAAGCCCAATCAGTTTTCAGAGTTCATTATATAACAGTTAGTTCTGACCAAGTGATTTGATTGGACAAGAGACATTCCATGAGTATGCACTGTACAAGCATTCAAATAGCTGTTAGTTCATTTTCAGTAAGGAGATGTTTATGTGTTGCCTGGCAACAGCCTTGTCTCATTTCCAATTGTGGGCCTATTTGTTTTGGCAGAGCCAAATAAATGATTAAACAGAAATTGTAATCTCTGTCGCTTAATATTTTTGACTAATAAGATGTGCTTGTAGAACTGTTGTATAAAAGCAATATCAGGAGAGAGAGTGCTGTTATGATTATCTATGGCACTTGGCCTGCTGCCTCGTGGCTACGACCAAACCACTCCAATGCTGATGTTTCAGCACAACAGCACTCCCTCTCGTGTGATGTTACTTAATTGTTCATCTCCTCTTATTCTGCTTTGCTCACATAGTCCTTAAATGGATAACCAAGTTTTGAATACATATTATTGAATTAATAGTTATCTTAATTGAGAGGATAAATACTCAGCATTCCGATGAGTATGCAATATACTGTATAATGTGAATCACAAATTATTTGCACATTAAAAAACACCTACCAAACATTAAGGGCCTATACGACAGCGCTGGATTTCATCTTATAGCGCTAACTTCCAGGATTTTATCGGTGTGTGCTGTCCTACGATGCTGGCTAACGTCTTAAGGGGCTAAACCACCATGGTAACTTAGTCTGAACTCCTAACCTGGTCGGGACCAGGTTTTGTTCTAACTAGGATGTGAGCAAGCATGAAAGTCCCGCCTCCTGACCAATCAGTTCTTTTATAAAACTGCACAGATGCTAAAATGGTCAAATTGGCCTGTTTGAATTAGTTACTTATGCAAGCAGAGTGAGCAGAGGACAGTGATCACATGCACCATAATAAAATGTTGGAGGTGTTAGTAAGAGAAAAATAGCCATATTGTTGAATTTCAGCAAATGCATCAACCTGGAAACTAATTTTATTAATTCAGAAAGTCTAGGATTTAAATCTCTTACTTTTGTGCCATTTTGCCATTTTACAAAAATGCAAAAATTATTTCTGTGCTAAGGTATTTAATCATGTCATTGCTTAGTGCTTTTTGTCCACACAGGGATGCGTTCCGGTGGAGTGAAAGGAGTTGCGATTGCTTGCACCAAAACTGAACCAGAATGTACATCCAACTAAGAATTGAGGGCAATAACATTTTCCGTACAAAACTTTAAGTTTAAGAACCTGTGCAGGTAATAAAAGTAGTCCAGCTGGAAGAACTTGTTTAAACAGCCTCTATATTTGTTTACCAGTTTAAAACTGAAAGCAACAAGCCACGATGGCCACTGTGGGAAAAATAAATAATCCTTCAGTAAAAGAAATAACACACTGTACTTTGCATTTAGTTGTAAGCTACGCTACAGCATGAATTTGGCAAGTAGTTAGGTTTCTTTTCTTTTTTTTTTTAATGCTCCTATCTTAGAGTATAGCAACCTGTAAAAAAAATAAAAAATAAGCTACAAGATGCTGTTTTTATCCAACCTGGGGCTAAAATATTAGACATGGTGTCAAAGCATAAACCATATGAAAGTTTAATTTTAGTTTGGACAAATTAGGGTCATAAAGCAAAGCTATATAAAATTTAAAAAAAGTACAATCCTTAAGGTGCATAGATACCAAGCATTGTCATAAATAAGTAAAAACAAATAGACTAACATAAGAAACCGACCACACAACATTCATACCACATAATTCAGTTTGACATTTGAAGACAACTGTGAAATGGCCATACAATGCATTATCCTCCATACTTGAACTGAATATTTAAGTCGTCTTAGTTTTATTATATTTTATATTTCATGAACTTCCATTGTTTATATTTTTTTCTAGTTGATTGTTATTATTTAATGTTTACATTGTTAGAGAGAGCACTGTTCACCAAGTCAAATTCATTGTGTGTATAACATACATTACATGGCCAATAAAGTTGATTCTGATTCTGATTCTGAATCTTTATAGGTGTAGGCTATAAGTATTGTGTTAAAACAATCACAGATTTATTATAAAGAAAGAAAAAAAATAAATAAAAAAAAGATAATTGATGACAGGGGGAACAAAAAAGCAGATAAAGAAAAAAACAATTAACTATGAAAGGTCTGCACACAAATGTGATGAAATTAAATAATAATGAATAAAATACAATATAAAGCCTTGGGTAGATAAAGATAAAAACAGTGACTTCATTCATCACAACGGCTTTAACAGACTTCGGAAAACATTTTTTGTCCAATCTAAGAGTAAACATTTTGAATTAAATGCATTTTTATTCTTTTTTTTTTTTTTTTTGCTAGCCTTTGTCATGCCCCTACCATCATCTTGTTGATATTGGAGAAGAAAATAGACATGCAATTGTAAAAGAGGAGGTAAAATGATATCATTGTGGCTCATTCCCAGTTAATATCCATTATACAGTAAGTGTTGAGCCCAAATTGCTTATATCTTCATAATTAGAATCTGAACTATCTCATCCTAATAGAATAAGTAGTTCAATTACCATACATTTCTTGGGTGACATGCTTTGGTGTTTCATGTTATCAGAAGTTGCGGAAAGTGGCATGAATTTCTGCTTCAATTATGGAAGCCTATAGTCTCTCACCATGAGAAATGATAAAAAACTGTGGAATTTAAATTGGATGTTAAAGGCATGCTGAGAAAGAGATAACCACACATTAAAATGGATCCATCCAAAGAACACAAAGGAAACCTGTGTGATGGACTGGCACTTAGAAAGGCAATAATTATTCAAAAGTCTTTAGATGCCTTGATGTAGAGGAATATGTGGCATTCTTGCTTTGTTTATGTCCTCTGTGTTCTGCAGTAGACACAACTGACATTTGCATAGTGCTAAAAGCTTTTTGTGCATCTTCACATATAAGCAGTGTATCACAAAAGTTCAATAATATGCAATTTTGTAGCTTTTTTAATTCACGCTCATCCATTAACAGTTCCCCCCCAAGAAATCACAGCAATTTAGCAACTATTGTGCAAAGTGCTTTGTTCCTAACAGTTAGATAATGAAGATTACCCACTCAGTTACCTTCAGAGGAGTTAACAGGATTTATTCTCTCAGATGCATCACACAAACATGTGTTTGGTGTCACCATATACATTTTAAACTGCTGCTTCTGGGATGTTTTTGTTTTCAACTTTAAAATAATGACACACAGTACCCCAATGACATTTTTCAAATCTCATAGACAGGGTTTAAAGACTGACCTATTTTACAATGATTCATTAGATACAATGATGATTTTGCTTTCATCCTATTCACTTATTTTCAAGACCTACAATTTACTTTGTTGGGGTTCGTATTCGTTCAACCCTTCGAACCCTGATGATGACAGAAAACATGCTGAAAATACACAGTTTTCTTACATTGGAAACTCTTAAATGTGTTGAGGAACTTCTGCATTTATGATGCACTCAGATGAAACGTATCACATAAGGGCAGATATCTCAGAATAAGGTCTTATAATTAAGGGTCGTGGGTCAATTTCAGTCCCTGGAAACGGACATTGGTCCTGAGATGTGGTTTTGAGCATTGCACTGATTCTCAATTTGCACCACTTTGAAACTATTTCAGCTATTTAAGTGATGTCAAGTTTATTGGACTGATCAACATAATGGCAGGAAGCAAGGTATTAGGGGTATGTATTGCCTGGTATCTGGCGATACGATTCGTATCCCAATACATAGGTCACGACACGATACGATACAATATATCCCGATATTAATGTATAAGGCGATGATTGCGATTTTTTTTTTTTTTTATATGACTTGGGAAACAACTAATCTGTAAATGTGTACACCTTCATGAGAACATTAGGTATGAAATATATTTTATTGGCATATTTTACACTCAAAACATTGGCTTTAACATGCCATGTACTAACAACTTAAAATAAATAAAAAAAATAACATACAATCTGCCTGTGGCTTTTAAATCAACTTTGACTTTAGTGCAACATGACTTTAGTGCAATTTAACTGAGGTATATGCTTAGAACAACAAATGAATGCAGAAAGTTAGTACTTTCTTTTTAGATTTTTTTTTTTTAAACCCAAGCTGGTCGACCAGCTTGGGTTTTAAAAAAAGAAATAAAAAAAAAAAAAATTGATATGGATGCATTTTCAATCAATCCGAAAATCGCACAACGTAATATCGCGATAGATCGCCGAATCGATTTTTTTTTCAACACCCCTACTGGATATGTACAATCCAATGTTATGCATTCCTAATCTAGACTTAATTTCATGTCTATTAGTTAGCTGTGTATACACATGTTAAATATGAACATGCACATCAGTGGAATTCAAACATTTTATATATGTATATATATATTTTTTCTAATGTCTAATATCACATATGCCTCCAATGTTTTCAAACTACACATTCATTTTCATTTAATTTACCAGTGTAAGACAAAAAAGCCATCCTGTACTTAGCCTTAGGATAAGTCAGTCCTTAGGTGATTTGCTGACCTCTGTTATCTTTTTGAGTGCTACCATGAAGGTCTTAGAAAATGAGTCTAACTGCATACTGATTAGAACAACTAAAACCCAAACGGCAAGATTCCTCATTAACCTTCACCAGCAAGTTTATACTTCTTAAAGAAAACCAAATAGGGCAACAAGAGCATGGGAAAGGGCTGCACAATGTTTATCACTAAATAAAAAAGTCATGTGGTTATTAATTTGTCTACAAGTTTTTTTTAAACTATATTTTTTTAGCTTCATGTTAATGTAAATGACAAATTTAACATAACCCAACAGACTCACCCAACTTCCACTTCATATCTTTCTAGTTTTTTTTTTTTTTTTAAATTTATTGTTATTACATTTTATTTTTTTACATACTCTGACAGCAGTTTATTTGGTTTTAAATAAAATAGCATTTTCTTAAAATTTGAACTTTCAAACAGAATATTAACTATCAAAGCCAATTCTACAGGTAGTACTGAAATACAAAGTAAGAAAACATGCAATGTGTTGTTGTACAGTACATGCACACAGCCATCAAGCCATGAAAAACTTGTCTTCTTGTCTGAGATTAAATAAATAAATTGGTTTTATCTCTAAAAAGATACAATCTGACAAATTATACTCACTCTGCTTTAATAGGTGGCACTGTATCTTTACAAAACAATGTGTATTGATGTAGTTCCGGTTTAACCAAAGAGAAGGATTACAACTGTTTTCCTCACATTTTTTCTCATTCTATATCTCGGGGATGATCGTTGAAGAAAATTATTGCATCCACATAATTCCAAGCTGGCTTGCCTGCATGAAGCAGCAGCTTTCTTAAAAACACATGAGATAACAGCAGGAGAGTCAGTGACAATAGTGTGTATATACACAAACACCTTACACTATGTATGCTCATACTATCCCTGAACTACACCGAAGCTAATGATGGACAATCTAAGTCCATAAAGCATGTTTGCCATAGTATTTCCAGACCCCCACATCTACATCACTTCACATCACAATCTTTACTCTAGAGAGATCATGTGTGCCAATGGCAGCAATACTGTCTGTTGCTCACGGTCTGTTGCTGACAGTTGTACAGTTGTGCAATGGCGCCTGATATTTGTAACACATTGGACAGCAACCAACACCTGCGCAGAACAATTTAAAATCTGCATGAAGATGTATTACATAAATGTAAAACTAAATAGTCTTTGTAGTTCTTTTTACCCAAGGTCTAACAGCTTTTTATGTTAGACCTTGTGGTCTGATGATGATGCAACAACATGATGTGGGTAACACATCATGTTGTTGCAATAGTAACAACATGAAGTGTTCTTACTATTACAACAACACATCATCAGTAGGGTAAACCTGTCTCACAACTGCAGAGAAAACTGATGGACATTCTTTATTCCCTGTACAGGCTGATCTTCATTAAGTGTTATGATAAGGATTCTATTTCCTAAATTTGTATTCTCAGTATGTTATATTTGTATCATCTTTATATAATAGCACGTTTTCACTGGGTGGAATTTTAAAGTCAAAGTTTTAATGCATTTCAATACATTCATCCTGCTCTCAACTGTATCAGAATCAGAATTCCTTTATAAATCCCAGGGGGAAATTGCTTAATATGTAACAGCCTGGGCAGGTACCTGAGCTTTATTTTCAACATTCCCATGTGTGCAGCTTTCTTATCTACTTGTCAGTGTAAGCTGGCGCCGGGTTGCTTATTATATGACATGACAAAGGCTATTCTCCACCTGAGATGTGGCATCCATATTACTACGTATGGTCTGGCATTCACATGTGTTTACATGAGTTGGACATAGATAGTCTAAACAACTAAACAACATATTTGTATTCACATAAGCACATGTTAGTGATGTCCTTACTTAACTAATGATGACAAGGTGAGGTACTCAATACATATTTTACCAAAAATAAGTTATCCTAACACTTATATAGACACAAACACAAAGTTACTTTCAAGCATCATTTGTTAAAGCTCCTATCTGACCTCATTCAGTCACTCTCCTTATATCCCAAGTCTTGCCTTGATATGTCTCACAATGCTAAGTTAAACTGATGAAATAAATCAAAGTGTTGCAAAAATTCTCAGCACACTTGTATAATAAAAAAATAAAAAATAAAAAAAAAACCTGTGCCCCTGTGTCAATTGTGTGAGGAAAGAGATGAAAAAAGGCCACAAAAGGTGGAGAATCCAGTCGAGGATTCAGTACCCCACTACAGTTTCACGGTGCTAAAAGATTGTTTATCACACCATCACATCCATCACTCCAACACTTCCTTCCCTATATTGTCCTTGCTCTCTTTACCTGTTACTTTATAGCGGCTATGTACTCTCCCCTAACACATCTAGTAACACATTTTAGCTTCTGCCTTTAATTCTGTCACTGTCTATTTTGCATTAATTTTTTTGTTTTTCCACCTGGAACTAGCTTGCCTTCTCCCTTTAATGTCCCACACTTGTTTCTTCATTCTCTGTCTAGTCGATTTTTGGCAGTAAGAGCTGTAAACACCCTTGCCCCTGCCACCACGTTTACATTCAGCTCTACTTCTCAAGGTGATAGCTTGACAATCTCCTCTTCAGTATCTTCTTGCTACAAATGCCTACAAGCTGGAGGACAATCTGTTCAAGTGTGAGACAGAAATCTTTCTATAGACTTTTGCTAGCTGTCTGTAACGTCATTCATCAGAACGAAAGTGTCTAAATAAATTAGTGTGGTATTTTAAAACTGGCTTATGGTTTAAGGTTGATTATAGTTGCCTGTCTTACACACATTTAAAAGATAATCAACCTACTTTGCTCTTAAAGACACGTATCCCACTGGTTAAATTGTTTGAGCAAAAGGTTAACTTTGAAGCGTTATTTAATTACTTTTCTTTTTTTTTTCTCCATGTATTTGTTGTTGTTTACTTACAGTAGCACCAGCTATGAACCTTAACGTCAGAGGAGTGACGGATCAGACAATAGACCTAGAATGGGAAGGGTCCGTCTTGCTAACAGATTTTCTGGTGACATACACACCCAGCAGCCCAGGTGGTAAGTGGCGATCTTCAGTATGTGGCTGTAATGTTACTGTTTTCTCCAGAGAGAGCTTCTTGTACTGTCTTAATCCTGTCTGTTTTGTCAGGTGTGCAGATGGAGATAAGGCTACCCGGTAATATTACCAGTTGCACTATCTCAGGGCTTGACCCCGGCCTGGAGTACAATATCAATGTGTTTGCTGTTATTAACAACACTATCAGCGGCCCTGCCAGCATTACTGTTTGGACCTGTAAGTTTTTTTTTTATCCATCCCACTAACCAAGCCCACCCATTGATCCATTCATCCATATCTAGTATGTTACTTATCATTCTACCTCGTCTCATTCACCTATTTCTCTCACTTCAAGTTTTTATTCTCATGTTGCGTGTGTTCTGATCGAGCTTGGGGCTTCAATCCCAAGGGTTCCTGTCAATGTGTCATAGTGTCCTTGGTAAAGACACTTAGCCCTAGGGTGCTCCCAATGATATCTTGCTCTCCAAAGTCTCCAAATTTTATAAGTGTTAGGAAAGTGAAAAAACTACTACAAAAATGTTGTCCTCCTCTCTTCCAAGTCACCCACAACGACTAAAGCGGTTAATGCCAGGTCTTTGATAAACATTCTAATCACAGACCCAAATGGTGCAGACTCTGGATTCAGCAAAATTCACAATCTGGCCTTCATACATAACCATTAGCCATAGTGAAATTTTAAGTAATTGAATTAGTGTAAGCCAATTAGAGTGAATGCAGTCATTTTTTCAGAGAGTACGATTTATCAGGTTTGTTTGCTAAACTTAATTATCAGAACAAAGATTATCTGGATAGATTTGGGATACAATTTGGTTGAATTAAACAAAGAGCAAAAGTTAATTTTTTTTTACCAAGAATATCTTGTTGCAAAGATACATTCTGTTGCTCTCACATATAAATGTAGATTCAAAAGAATATCAGTTTGATTTACGAGGCAGCAGTTCATGGTTTGAATCTTGATCAACGTATAATGATGTTAATAATGTAAAATAAATAAATAAAAAATCTGTAATTTTAGTGCAACATTACTCACAATTGAAATAAACACAATTATCTCATTGAAAAAGGAAGAGGAAAGTTTCAGCACTGGACACTTACAGCATTAGTTGAAGCCATGATTTATGAGCTGTGTCGGTCACTAAAGAATGATAATATATCTTTGAAAACCTCTACAGATCTTTCCAATCCGGATGGTTTAGTCTTCAAATCCATCACTGAAACTTCTGTGGAGGTCCAGTGGCAACCCTTCTACTACTCCTTTGATGGATGGGAAATCAGCTTCATCCCTAAGGTAGAGCAATGTTTCAAGATACTTTATTCAAGACTGCATTACAACTTATTTATGAACCTTGTTGTTAAATTGACTTTGAGTTTTAAAAGAAAAGAAATAAGTATTTTCAATATTCCTGATAAAGAAATACAAACTTTAATTGAATTCCACTGACTATCTCAAAATATCCTTAAAGCCTTTAAAGCATAGGTGGGCACCATAAACATAAACCTTGCTTCCTATCCCAGTTTGCTCCACAGGCTCACTCACTCACACCCACACACTGAGCTGCCTGATCTAAAACACATTCAATCTAGACCATAGGTGGGCAAACTACGGCCCGCGGGCCACATCCGGCCCGTTGGTCTTTTTAATCTGGCCCGCCAAAGCCAAAATAAACAATTAAAACACAAACAGAACCGTCTTGCTCCGTCATTTATCTCCTCAACACTCGTGGGAACCAAATGTTCTCCCATTCTCCTCTTACGCCCGCCCTTTTCCAGCCTCCCAGCCAATCAATACGTAGAACACATGTAAACAAAAACGAACTTTGGCAGAGAAAGCTGCACGTAATAATGTACTACATGTGGAACATTGGGACTTAGTCCGTTACAATATCATAATTATGACTGCATTCCTTTGACTTAGTCCTGTGATGCCTGACATCCTATTAAGTATGGACAGAAAATATAGGATGAGGAAGAAAGCAGAGTTAGATGGGTCGGCACCATAACACACCCACAAAGAAGAAGAAGAAACAGCAGAAGAACTTACTCATGGTTGAAGCAGAAAATTGGATAGCTGGCCAGACAAACAGTACTTCCACGTCGGATAATCAAAGTAAGCTGTTTGTTGATATTTTATTGCGGGATCTCGTAGTGTCGCGTGAATACAGCCAGGTGGAGATTGACGCAGTAAAACCGCAGTGCTGACAGCCATACACATCTACAACAATGAGTGGCCCAAAGAAAAGAAGAGTCGACAGTCAGTGCCGAGTGTTTAATAATGAATGGAGAAGTAAATACTTTCCAAATAATCCTGACAAATAACACATGTTAAAATGTGTTGAACCAACAGGGAACAAGTAATATATTTCATAATAAATCAAAAACTAAATTAAACTAATTATCTGAATAAAAAAACAAATGTAAAAAGTGCAGTAGAAAACCAAAAAAAAGAAAGAAATTCAGTACAAGTATGAAATGAACTAACAGGGAACAAGTATCATCATGTTTCATAATTGTTAGGCTTCTATCCCATAGTGAACCCAATTGCAGAGACGGAGACTGGTGACGAATGCAATGACAATGTTTATTTCCAGTACTTATTAGTCAGTTGCAGGTGAAGAGTCCGGATGAGCTGACAGAGGCAGGCTGGTGCGTGGAGAGAACAGGGGATCCAGGGCAGGTCGGTGAGCTGGCAAAGAGGCAGGTAGTTTACTGAGTAGTCGGTGTGGCTGAGACCAGGCTGGTTCAGGAGTGGAGGGAAGGCAGGATCTGACTGAGCTAGTGGAAACTGAGTCTACGATCTGGCAAAGAGGTGGAGCAGACGACCGGTTCTTATAGCTGTGGAGAGTGGCGATTGGTTGTAGCTGCAGCTCAACTCCTGCCCAGCTGAAGTCACTCCTGTAATTAAACACACACACAGTGAGAGAGAGCCTGCAGCCTAAGAGGAGGAGGCAGAGGGCCTGACAATAATGCAAGTATATTTAATAAATAAATCAAAACTGAAATACTAAATGAAATTATTTACTTGCATAAAAAACAAATGTAAAAGTACAGCAGTCCAAATATTCAGGAAACAACAACACTTTGTTTGCAATCTGTGCCAAAAAGCTTAAGAAAACAAAAAAGTCAATGGATATTTTAAATCAGCTAATAAAAGTTTATTTCGTGAATCATGATGTTTGGATTTTAGTTCCACGTTACATTTTGATACATTTTAGGATTCTAAATTTGTCTAGTAATGATCAGAGATTGGTAATGATCGAAGATTGGCATGAAATTGAGAATTTCAACCTGTCATGTCTCTATTCTCTACCACACACTTTGAGAAGCACTGCTCTACTAACAGACCTGTCTCTCCTTAAATGTACAAATGTTTCTTTAGAAATGGGGCTAAATTTGAGGGAAAGTTGCAAATCTGTAATGCACATGGTTGATTTGTTATGAAGTTTTATAAATTTGAACTTTAGACAAGAAGAAGAAGAATTTATGTATGCATCCGGTGCTGGCCTGGCCTGTGGCCCCTGAGCCAAAAAGTTTGCCCACCCCTGCTTTAAATAAAGGCAAAGAAAATCAAATTTGGTACAGTGTACTGCACCAAATTGATGATTAGATTATCTCAAGCTTATTGGCTGTTACATTGATGAGCTGTTAAACCCTTTTGTGGAACAACCTGTGGTTTGAAAGCCCGAAATAAAAGCCTCTCTATTTTTCCAATTCCTGCAGAAAATGCAGGTTTGATCTCTAATCTCATTCCTTCCACAATAATTGGTTTTCTCCTTAATGATATTCCCAAAGGAGATGTCCTTTGGTCTGACCTAGCACTAAGCCTCAAATCTGATGTTAAGATGCTTTTCTTTGTTTAGTTTCCAAGCTCCTTTTAAGGATGAAAAATTTGTGATTGGCACAGCAGCAAAGCCTTCTTCTGATTTTAGCGTTTGTGTCCTTCATAGTTTGACTCAATTCCCCCTGTCTTAAAGCCACCTTCATCTTTCTTGCATTTCCCACCTATTTCTCCTCATCTCCTGTTTTGTACTACCTAACCAACATTGCTGAGTTCTGGGGCCTCATTTATAAAAGTGTGCTTAGGTAAGCACAGTTCAGCTGGCGTACGCTAAAAACCAGGAAGTGGGTGCAAATGTTTTTTTTTTACGATTTATAAACGAGGGCGCACGTACGTCACACACCTGTTTTCGTTTAGAAATTACAATCAACTCGAAGGTTGACGCACGTGAAGAAACACCTTGCTCTGCCCTTTTGATGCCCATAAAAGGTCAGGTGAACGCCCTGAATGAAAATTTATTAATATGAATTTTACGGCGGACCGAGGGGGAGATCGAGCAAATAAAACAAATTTCACTCAATGTGAGGTGGAGGTATTAAGTGTTGAGGTGGACACATGCAGGAGAGCATAATTTGGTGACAGTGAACATTATGAATGAAAAAAAAAGAAAGGCAGATTGCATTGCGTTGCTTCATCAGACTGTGACAGGTAAAAATTATACGATCACACATAAAAGCGGAGGAGAAAATGTAGATCACTCTCAGTGTCTGTTCAACAGGTGGAGGAAAGAGCACCGGATCTCAGCCTCATAAAAAGCTGAAGGATCAGTGGGGATTGGGCATACCCTCTGTGTAACGGAGGCGGGACACACACACAGATGCACTATATATGCGCCAAACACATGGGATTAAACTCTGTAGCAGCTCGATCGTCTTCCTCCCACTCTTCCTCCCTTCCGCAGCACCTTGTCCTCATGGGGGTCCTGCCTACAGATCTCGCTGGTCTTTGAAGATCCTCTCCCCCCCAGTGTAACCTGTGCACCACGTCCTCCAGCAATGCCAGATAAGCCACTGTGCATCTTTACGCATTAGATTGTGTTCCTTTTTATAACAGCTACAGGTGTTGCAGCCAATTGATCGGCAGTTTTGCACAATGATCTTGTGTGATTATTATTATTATTATTATTATTATTATTATTATTATTATTATTATAATAATAATAATAATAATAATAATATAAAACTGTATTTGTAGGCACGCGTACGTCACTCACTCCCTGGGGCGTCAGTATAATTTTTTTTCCTCCTTTTTTGCAAATGCATCCTTCAAATAATGTGTGTTGTGAAATGTTCAGTGTTTATTATTTCACACAAATTATATTAATTTCACAGAGCTGTCTTTAATTTCATACTTATTCTGTTGGCGTCTGAGTTTCTCATTTCTCATGACTTTGTGCGTACGGCAGGGTCAGAGCTGCAGTGGAGGTGCGCACATTATCAGGTTTTTTTTTTTATAAATCCCAGACTTTGCTTATATGTGGCATACGCTTTCTTTTGCACATACGCAGCGTTTATAAATGAGGCCCCTGATCTGTTACCCCATCCTTTCTGCCCTGTGAAATGACCCTGCAACCCTTTTCTTCTATTCTTTTTCCTTTATGTCCTTTTCTCACCATTCCTTCTCTCTCACTCACTTCCCTCAGCCACAGGGGAAATCGCATTATGTGTTGGCCGCCTCACCCTCTGTAGATTAAATCCAGTAGTAGAGATTGAGAATTTTGACAATCCTGTAATGGAATAAGGCATGAAAGCTTCAGCACATGAACAAACCTCCCTGTAAAGTAAAAACAAGACAGTAAGGGTAAGCTTCATCATCTGCTGACACTATTCGAAACAGCTACAGCACACATGTGACATTATTTTTGCTTATAACATATTGTAGTGTTGGCTAGAAATAAGATTTACTTATATGTGTTCTGCCGAGAAGAACAATAAACCAGGTTTAATTTGAATTCTATTAAAGGATCATAGGGCAGGATCATAGTGACACTGCAGGCATCAGCCAAGCCCGCACGTGAACCCTTCATAGCAGAGCAACTGATGCTGTGGTATTTATTTATTCGCCGTTCACGTGACTGTTTACTGCAAGTCCTCCGCACATGCATCCGTGGAACCAAACAGTAGTTTGGTCCATCGCGCTTATCTTCTCCCAGTCGAGGACGCATTTGCTGTCACGTCCGGAGAACAAGGCTGGAAATTTGGACCCCAAATGGCAGTACACAATGCATCACACAGCCTGTTCACGGCAATAGGAAGATATGTTTGTGTGTGTGCTCATTCTTTAAGGTTTTGAATGCATCATCACCTATTAGCATCAAAATGAATGTTTATTTTTTCACAAATCCTGCCCTATGCTCCTTTAAATAAATACATGTAAAAATGATGATAATCTTTAAAAAACCTAATGTAAATGTTTACGTTGGGCAAAGTGGTGGACTCATTTTAGATTTTTCAGTGCCAAAATATTATGTTGGCCAAATATAAGTGTGTGACTGTGTTTAGGCTTGTCTTGCCTCCAGTGGAGGCTTATAAATGTTGGTAAATGGACATAATTTACATAGCAAAATATTTTTTTACCAAAGTAATAAGGCTTAAGAGGGCTTCTCAATTTCTGCTATGTGGAATAGTACTAAATGATCAACAAAATTCAGATGCTTTAATGTGATTTATAACAAAAATGTGTTGTAAAAGTAGTTGTAAGAGCGATAAGCCTTTCTTGGAACAACAAATTAAAATGAGAAAATATTACATGGCACACCTATTTAGCTTATACTGTATGTCAGCACAAAATGTAGAAAAGTTTAACTTAAAATGCATAAGCAACAATATCATTTTAATAGAAACAATGTGTTGAGATAGTATTGGATAGTGAGTTTGTTCATTATTATACATCCTTATCCAACTTTCCGGCAGGTCTTAAAGCATGGTAATGGTGATAATTGACAGTACAATGTCACAATTGTTGATTAAATTGTATGTAATGCCAGTTGAAGTCCCGTAATTGTCCTTCACATTGTCAATAATAAATTATAGTAATCAGATTTAACTAAGAACCTAAATAGACCTTGTCATCACAACAGGAGTTGATTATGGGTCTCATGAGATTAAGTTGTGGTGTGGTAATTCATTTGTTTAATTTAGCATCTTCATTGTGTTATTATTGAGCTTGAACAGCAACATTACCCCCGTATATTACTGCCCACCCTAGTAATATAGTCAAGGTGATTAAACAGATTACATCTCCGATTAAAATTTGACTCAGCAAAAAAGCAAGCAAATGTATGTTCTGCTTTAATTCTGGCCTCGGAGCACAGGCGTAGAATGTGAGCTAGCCGTGGATGTAAAATCCGTCCAAATGTACCACCAGTCTCCACCAGTTTGACGGGTTTTTAAAATACACAGTACTTTCTTCACTGATAATAGCCAAGGCTATATCCCTCCAGCATATCCAATTTTGTTATATTAAATGGTTTTCTTATGGTGTCTGATCTGTGACAAATAAGGCCATTGTGTTATTTAGACAACTTGCTGTACATGGATTACACCATTGAATGCACTCCTGAGTTATGTTTTTGGAGCATTACTTTTCCTTTTGACCTCATATCTTCCATGAAATCAAATTTGTTTTAATCAGTCTTGTTTTTTTAGGACAATGATGGAGGAATGACTGCACAGCTGCCCAGCACCATCACATCCTTTCTACAAACTGGTTTGAGGCCAGGGGAAGAATATACCATTAACCTGGTAGCACTCCGAGACCAGGGTAGAAGCCAGCCAGTCACAGCTACAGTCACAACATGTATGTATATGTGTAATATTAACAAATGATGCTTCTCATTAGTGTTGAATATTAAGTCTGTTAAGGCTTCACAAGAGTGTGCCCTCTTTAAACACTACCCACATGTAGTTAGAACTATTGTAAATATAACAGATATGAGGAATTCATGTTGATATGGAGTTTAGCGGTGGACCCGTGCTGGACAGAAAAAACAGCTCAGAGGATGATATGTAATAGACAGTGAATATGTATTTAAAATGCATATTTTGGGAACAATAAACAGAAAACTGACTCAACCAAAAAAAAGTAGCTGGCAGTGGGGACACACAGGTGAGGAAAAGCAGGAAAATTAACCAACGATATTACAATTGTTGAAAAGTGTTGACTGACACTAATTGTAAGGCTTTACTTGATTTGAGACAGGAGGGAGGACAGGGTATGTACCTACCATAATTTCTATGACTATAATTCCAATGATTTATCCATTTTCTAAGAAAAATCCATACAAAGGCTGCATCGTCACAAAGGCTGCACTCTATTGGCTGATGAGGGTGCCCTTAAGACGACTCGGCCAAACGGAACGGGCAGGTTGGCGGGCTGATATACTTCCATTTGCTTTAATGGAGATTTTTATGTTTCAACTGATGAATTTTAATCTCCACATGAAGTCTCCTCCTCACTGCTCCACGTCTACATATGGTCACTTTTTACTGGAACCAGACCAATCTGTTCTTCTTACCATGAACTAATGCGGAACAATCAAAGCAGGTCCGGACTCTGAGTCGGAATACAGATGCAATCACTTCTAAACAAACTAAACTTGGTGATTTGGCAACTTTATGCAGTACATTGTTTCTGTTAAAACCTTTCCTGTTTTTGCCTCCTAACCATGGTTGGGGTACACAGGGGAGATCCGTACTCTACAGGGCCAAAGGCAGCTTCTCCTCCAGGCTTAACTCCCATAAACCTCATAAAACTCAATAAAGGTGGTACCGGGAAGAAAGATCAGGCCGTTTTTCTCGTTGGAGAGCTGTACTTTATTAATTAAGTGCAACGTAAAAATAAACCTCGCTTCCTGTCCCAGTCTGCTCCACGGGCTCACTCACTCACACCCACGCACTGAGCTGCCTGATCTTAAACACATTCAATCTAGACACATCTCACTACATTTCTTTCTATATATACATTTCTTCCTTACGTAAGCTTCTCCATCAGCCTCACAGTCCAGTGTGTGTGCATGACAAAATGACTGATCAGAATGATTTTGTTGGAGCGTGCTCCATTTAATGTGAACAGTTAAATTGGTCCACCTTAACAGTAATTTCATTGGTCTAATGCGTTTTTTCTCAAATAGTGGGGGGGTCTTGTTCTAGAGTAACGTGTAATTGCACATGCATTACAGTAGGCGGCAGTGGAGTGTGTGCAGGGATTATTAGCTCTTTGGTTTTTGCACCAAACATGCGCACACACAGCACAGAGCAGGAGATATGAAGTGGAGTGAACAAACCTTAAAAAGATGTCATAGAAAAATATTCAACAGGGATGAACAGAAAGGCAGAGAGAGACAGAAATAATGACACAAATGAAAGGCACCCGAAAGACGAGGAAATATGACGGAGCATATGTAGCGCTTGGTTTCACTGTGACGATGAGAGATAGGTGTGTTTACCATGTCTAAAAATATTGGCAGCGGACAACATGAAGCCAAAAATAATCAGGCGTCACTTAAAGCTAGTGTAGGCGATTTCCTCCAGATACACTTTTTAAGTTTTTGGTTAAGATTGTCTTGATGTCCTGACAGAAATTAATATCTTATGTGCTCTGAAAAAAGAACGAAGAAAATCCATCAACTGTAGCAGCTGTAAATCTGTAATAACCTCGACCAATCACGTCTCCCTGTCTCCCTGCTCGTTCTCGATCCCTCGCATGCACAAGCTCAAACTGAAAGCGCGTTACCGCTGACAGAGTTAAAACAGAGTTTTTGGTCCCATTTTTAATATTTATAATGGTAAAGGTTATTGTTTAATGAGACGTTTCTACACAATACAAGCAATGAGCTGAGCTGTGCGCATGCATGTGAGTGAGACAGAGCACAGAGGGGAGGGGCGAGGGAGATAAAGACGGAGCCAAATGGGAGGCTATATTCAAAATCATGCTAGCTTTTGTAAATCGCCTACCCTACCTTTAGAGACATTACACCCCAATCACGCTAAGTGAGTTTTTTAAGTGAAAATGTGCAGAATACTGCCAACAATCATCCCACTTTTTTGCCTTACAATTCAATGAACAGCAACAAAGACTGTTTGTGATTCCTTATGTAGATTTTAACATGACAAACTCCCTGTGTGAGGATCTATTATTTTGTAAATATATCAGAGACAGCTAAATCAGCACAAATTGTTTCATTCATTTTTGTTTTGTAAGTTAAAGTTTTTTATCTATTGTGCTCCTGAGTTAATGTTGCTGATCGATTTTGAAATTATTATTATTTTAGGAGTTTATTTAATTTTCTTTTTCAGTATCAGATGGTTCAAGTCTGTCAAAAAATGTTTATAGTTTAAATGAGGATTCTTTTTTTTGTTATTTATTTCAGGCAAATTAATGCACTTTAAATCTTTTCTGTTATAGACTAAAAAACTATGTTAATAAAGTTATTCTTTGTTGTAGGTTGATATATTTCTATATTTCTTACTTTTTTGTTTTCTTTAATGTTAATTAGGATACAATCTTACACAAAGGTGTACTACAATTTTTTTTGACAAATTAAACTTTGTATAGTCGCTGCAGAGAAAAATGTTTTCTTCTTCCTGGGGGTGTGTAACAGAAATCAATTGAAAAGAACTGGTCTAATGCTACGGAGCTCATTTCTTTTGTTTTTAAAACAGGAAAAAATCCACAAATTAGCCACATCATTGTTTAAGCCGCAGGGTTCAAAGTGTAGAAAAAAAAGGTAACACCTTATAGTCTGGAAATCACAGTACTTCACCAACACACAGTGACATGACAGGGAATGTTATAAACTGGGAATACGTTACACGGAATATAGGGTAAATGATTACTTACATAGTAGTCAGCACTTTTGCCTTTTGCATGCTCTCCTTCTGCTTGTGTGGGTTTTCTCTGAGTATTTCAGTTCCTGCCACCTTCCAAAATCATGTGAGTTTGAGTGATTGGTGTCTCTAAAACACCTGAAGGAGAGAAGTGTGTCTGGTTCTCTGTCTGTATGTGTTGGCCCAGTGTTTGAACAATAGCCTCAGCAGGTCCCGTGACTCAGTGTGGGTACAAGCTGAACCAAAACACAAAGAGTGAACTACACGACAAAACCTAATGAATACACTAGAATATACATATATACAGGGGTGGAAAGTAATAAATTACAGTTACTCTCGTTACTGTAATTGAGTAGCTTTTTTGTGTACTTCTACTTTTTTGAGTACTTTTTAAAATCTGTAATTTTACTTTTACTTAAGTACATTTTTTTTTCAAGTAACAGTACTTCGCTACATTTGAAATAGATTCCGTTACAGAGTAAAACAAATCCCGCATGCAGACGGTAGTCTGCTACATTTGTGCTATTGAACGTACCCTAGAGTTGTTGTTAGGATCAGTGTGTATATGTCTATAGCCTGCTCTGTTGGTTCACGTGACGTCACTCACATCGCTGCATTGCGACAAAGCGAGAGCGCTAAATTCTGATGGAAAGCAGGAAACTTGAGAATTTGCTATCCGAAAACATCAAAATGCCCGTGTTTTGTGTAGTTTACGGCTGCTCCGATCGTTCTGATCGAGAAAAGGAAAATATATCTTATAGAGTACCGAAGATTGTCGTTCACAAAGGTGAGAAATGTAAAAAGCTCACAGAACAACGCCGTAAAAAGTGGATTTTAAACTGTCTGTGGTCGGGAGGAGCAGAGTCTGCTGATTCCCGTGTGTCTGTAGAGACCACTTGGTCAGAGGTATGCTAGCGAGCTAACTTTGTTTTTGTGGCTGTGTTTATATAGCATTAGGTTGTTCAGCGACTCAGAGTGAAGCGTTTTTTTGCCCCCTGAAGTTTTCCTAATGCCCCCTCATGTAATACTGCCTGGCGCCGACTGTGGTCTCCTGTGCGCCTCGTCCTCCAGCAGTGCTTGATAAGCCACTGTGCGTCTTTACACATTGTGTGTGCATTCCTTTTTATAACAGCTACAGAGGAGTATTCCATAAAGAGTTCAAACTCTGAGTATGTTCAGGCTCAAATGAGGGAAACTCTGAGTATCCCATTCCTAAACGCAAGGTATGTTCTTCTCTGAGTATGTTGCCATGGCAACATTGTCCGTGAACTAAACCTGGTCGCTGGCAGGTTTTATCAAAGAAACCCTGGGTTTCTACCTGGCTCCGCCCACCTGAACACCGTTTCTGAACACTTTAATGAACCTTGACACTCTTCTCTGAAACACATTAGTAACATCACACACCACAGACGTGTTCACATCATTACTAATGTTGTGTTGCTTTACGTTTTTTTTGTGCAAATGGTAGTTTTCTTTATAACATTGTGGATACAGATCATTAAGTGAAAGACAATGAGAGGTTGATCTGCATTAAAACTTCTACTGGCGTCTGTAGTAAAGTTTGTGATGCTGCTCTTGGAAGTGATGGGTCGCGGGTTCGCGTCCCACTTCAGGGATTTTTTTAAGACATTTTTTAGGACGTTGAGACGACTCTGGCGACAATATTCCATTAAAAATCAATATAAATGATGCGATATCAAGCGGCATTTACTGTCTTAATATCCAGTGTAACAGGAGGGCTCTCTATGCAGTCATCCTATGCTGCTGCCACGTCTCCTCAGAGACATTTTATTCATATTATTCACCGCTCGTCAAGTCACTGAAGCAATAAAGTGATGAAGCAACCAAAAAGTGTAACTAATTACGGGTGATTTAAGCCACTATAGTCACTGAAGACTGAACACACCTTTAGAACAGGCTCATATTCCTCAAACACCGGCTTATTTCATCCATTACGGTGAATAAATCACTCTCTACTGGGTGGTTGCCATGGCAGCTTGAGTAAATCTCTGATTCATTGATGATGGCTTTTCATCATGCGCGTGCACGTAAGTAACCCAAGGTTTACATACTCAGGGTTGATTAACCCACTTCATACCAGCTTTAATGGAATCCAATACCCAGAGTTTCCCATCACGGGGTATGTTGACCCAGAGTTTATGGATAGACTCAGAGTTTGTTAACCCTCCTTTATGGAATACCCCTCAGGTGTAGTAGCCAATTGATCAGCAGTTTTGCACAATGATCATGTGATTTTATTTACAATTATTATTATTAATATAAAACTGTATTTGCAGGCATGGGCATGTCACCCTGGGGCGTCAGTATAATTTTTTTCCTCCTTCGGCTCATTCCATCTCGAATGTTTTATAGACTTTATATAACATACTGTATGCATTTCTTGCTTTCAGAGGTGATTTATTGGATGTTCTGACACAGTGGATGTATTGACACAAACACTTACCTCATCGAATTGACATCCTTGACATTTATTTTATTTTGTTTTATTTATCCAGGTTAGCCACACCATGTCTCGTTCTCATGCACGTTATTTTGAAATGGTGTTCTCTAATAAATAATAATGATAAAAAAAGAACCTAGTTTGATCTGTATACACGTCTTCTTATTTGGTTATTGCATGGGAGAGATGCCCCCCCTTCTTCTTGACAAAGAAAGTGTTATTAAGAGAACTTGGAATTACAAAAAAAAATAATGATAGCTGTTGTGCATGTGACAGTGAAACTGCACGATTATAAATTTATTGAAATGATAAATTAAGTCTCCCATTGTTGAAGCATGTTGTCAAACCCTCTAAAGAGCTTACTTCATTTTTTTTTTTTTGCCCTTTTCAAAATAACCAAATGAACTACAGAACAAATGAAAGGCAGCAGGAATCTACCCAAATAACCAACAATTTTATATTGAAGCCATCCATCCATCCATCATCCATCCATCCATCCATCTTCTTCCGCTTAGCCGTTTCCGGGTCGCGGGGGCAGCATCCTCAGTAGGGAGGCCCAGACTTCCCTCTCCCCGGCCACTTCCTCCAGCTCTTCCGGGGGGGCCCCGAGATGTTCCCAGGCCAGCCGAGAGACATAGTCTCTCCAGCGTGTCCTGGGTCTTCCCCGGGGCCTCCTTCCGGAGGGACGTGCTCTGAACGCCTCACTAGGCAGGGGGCATCCTAATTAGGTGCCCGAGCCACCTTATCTGGCTCTTCTCGATGCGGAGGACCAGCGACTCTACTTTGAGCCCCTCCCGAATGACTGAGCTTCTCACCCTATCTCTAAGGGAGAGCCCAGCCACCCTACGGAGGAAACTCATTTCGGCCGCTTGTACCCGCGATCTTGTTCTTTCGGTCATGACCCAAAGCTATTGAAGCCAAAACCTTTAAATTGTTTCCAGTGTAACATAACTCAATTCAATTCAAAAATGTCATCAATAACAGTATTTGCATTCTTGGTTAGATGTTCCTTTGGTCATTGTCAATTGTTGCAATGTGGCTCCAGTCTACCCATCTTACAGACTTGTTGACATTTTGAGATAAAAAAAAACTGGTCTTTTTTCTGTACAGTATGGCCTGTCATGAGAACAGTCTCTTATATGGCACTGTTGAAGCAGGTGTAGCCAAATACCTGTGAAATATGAGGCAGCTTACCATGATGCATTTGATGATCATCACTGTAGTGGGTAAGTGTCTATATCAGTAGAAGGGGTTTTTCTTTAGTGGCTTGTGGTGTAGGTTATTAGCAGGACCAACATCTAAGACCGTCATTGTACACAAGAGATGGCCCAATGCAAGCAGCACGATGGTGCAGGATTTATAACATTCACCATTAAGGAGCTCAGTGACATACCTACAATAGAAGCAAACAATATAATGGAACTAATGACACATAATTTAAATCAGAAGATACATACAGAATGCAAATAATTGTGTTTTAAATGTGTCTTTAATCAGTAAACTTGACAGAGGAGATACATTTCATTTATTTCTAGCATTGCCCAATGTTATATTAATCTGTGTTTAGTAGGACCAAGTTTTGCTTCTGCTGTTCCAGTTTTGCTGTCAGTGGATCTTTGTTTCTGTTGAGTCTGCTTCACCACTACTAGAGTGGACTTTCAGCATGTTTGGTAGATCCTAGATGAGTGACTCTTCTTTTAGTCCATGAAGAAAAAGCAGTACTTCCATGGACAAATCTGACATTTAAAATATAAAAAAATATTTCTTTATTACTCAAATGTATAGGCATAGCTAAGAAGCAATACACGCTTAATTTCTGACACTGACCTTTTCCTTTGATTACCTTGATTGTTGTAATTACAAAGAATAGATTGAATAAAATAAACTGTAAAAAAATTAGAACGAAATGATTGCCTCCTAAAGTTGTAAGTGTGAATACTGCTAAGCCTAAGTCATGATTTATTGCTCCCTATATAAAAAACATTATTTGTATAGTGTCAGAAGTCTGCCAGGTCAGACTATATACCTATACATACAGTATGCTTAGGTACAGGAATAAAGATGAGAGAGTGCCTTTGAGTGCATAGAAATAAACAGGAGAATAGACATGAGACGGCAAACAGCAGCCAGCTTCTGCCATGTACATAATATATTTATTTTTTTTAATTTAGCAACATGCAAGACTTACAGCATGTTTGTAAATTCAAAAAAATAATCAATAATTAAAACATAATACAAATAATAAAACTTTAAGATAACAAACAGAATTGTTCGTTATTTGGCCATTTAAATATTTGTACCATATTGTAATATTGAAAACAAATGTCTGTCACACACACACTAAATCTGACAATAATGAACAAAAATGAAACAGAGAAAGTATTAAGGTTTTCTGTAACACATTATGCTATGATTGATTCACTTTCCTTGTCTCTCCTTGCACGGACAGAGCTTATTATCGCCCATTACAGTGGTTTGATTGATTGTTTTGGATGGAGATTTGAATTAGCTTTTATACAGTAATATTAAGGAATATACATACATTACATCATTGACATTTAAAGAACAAATATTTCTAATGGATTAAGATTTGTTAGTTAGTTAGTTAGTTTATTTCTTCGGTCATTGTGAACATCCAGATCTAAGGTCATTCAAAGATCCCACACATTACACGACAGGAAAAAAAAAAAAAAAAATATGTATACATTAAGAATATCAACCGCTAAATGATGCCTGACTGAAAGGGGTTTAGGCTGAAGTCTAGACTTATTTTGCCTAACCCCTTTTACAACTGAAACACTACTGTATGTCCAAAGATGACATAAGTTCAGTAAACAAATAAATTAGTAAGTATGTTTGGAGAAAAAGTTACATTTGAAAATATACATGTGTATGGTCATGATGGGCGATTTGCCATAAAATCTAGCATCTGTTGACATTGCTATCGCTTTTTTAATTGATATTGAAAAACCTATTTGTGTTGTTAGAGACAACACAAATCTAGTAAGTTTTTGTATTTTGCACAGATGATGTTATTTGTGGAATACAGCTCGTGAGCATCACATTAAACCTAGGTTTGACCCATTTTTCCTATGGAGAGATAAATAATATGACCTACATTTAGGTTGGGGAGGAGGGAAGATTGGTTAATATCTGAAGTCAGAAATGTAGTATTGGTCTATATCTCTAATATATACACATTCCTTAGATTTGAATGTCTCTAAACCTTTCTGTGTATTCCATGTTCCATGTTTATATTTGAGGAGCACAGAGTTCAGCAGAGGTGACAAGTAACAAAGTACAAACACTTCTGTCATAATAATAATGGCTTTTTTCAAAGTGCATTACAGAAACCATTCTTCATTCACACCAGTCATACCAGTGGTGATAAGCTACAATGTAGCCAAAGCTGATCTGGGGCAGACTGACAAAAGCGTGGCTGCCATTTCGCGCCCACGGCCCTTCTGACTACCACCAACATTTATGCACAATCTATACCCATTCATACAAGGCAATATGGGTAAAGTGCCTTGCCCAAGGACACAACAACAATGACTTGGCTATAGCGGGATTCGAACCCCCAATTCTTTGGTTACTGGACGACACACTTATACTTTTTTAAACAAATATCTGTACTTTCTACTCTTTACATTTTTGAAATGAGCTCTCCTCCTGCTTCACTAACAACCGTTAAGCTGGAGAAGAAGCTAGTGCTAGTCGATGTGCTAACATGGAGGAGAAGCTAGTGCTAGTCGATGTGCTAATATGGAGGAGAAGCTAGTGCTAGTCGATGTGCTAACATGGAGGAGAAGCTAGTGCTAGTCGATGTGCTAACATGGAGGAGAAGCTAGTGCTAGTCGATGTGCTAACATGGAGGAGAAGCTAGTGCTAGTCGATGTGCTAACATGGAGGAGAAGCTAGTGCTAGTCGATGTGCTAACATGGAGGAGAAGCTAGTGCTAGAGACATTTAATTTACAAATTGTATTGATTATGAGTGCTAAATTCTCCAGGGGCCTCATGTACTAAAGGTACGTACACACAAAAATGTGATGACGGATGGGTTGTTGGTCAAACTGTAAAGTTAAAATACTCGTCACATGTTTTTCCTAACCTACACTCTCCTGTGATCATTAGTTATTATCACCCTACATTGTGTTCAAGTGCTAATTTTTCTGTGAAGTTTGTTTTTAAAAAAGTTATTTGAGGTTGAAAACCGGGATTTGACGTCATATATGACGATGATTTACAGCCCTGGATTTTGCATAGCTCTCTTTGTGAATAGCATAAGCAGTTACAACTTGAAGGTAAGCCGAGATGCCATTAAACTTTTCCGTTCAGGTTATTCATCTTTTTTGAGCTACAAGTACTTGTATTAATAAGGATTCACTGATCGATCGGTGTCGATTTCCCCTATTTTGGGGGATTGGAGATCGGCTGATCTTTGCATATGAAATTGATCTTTTCCGCCGATATTTTCTACCTCTGCTAACATCTTAAAGTTGATCATAAAGTCAGCAACTGTCCTCTTTTGCTGAGACATGACCGACAGACTCGCCTACCAGGTTATGTGTGCTGCGCATGTTTCTGCTACACAGGATAACAACGACAACAGGCACGGTTAGCTTAGCATGTCTGCAGTTTGGCAGTAGTACATAAAAAAGAGAGCAAAGGATCACAATTTGTAATTCCTGTAATGCGTAAATAAGTCCTGGTTGAGCAAACAAAATACTAACTCGTTCACCATAAGACACCACCACCACACCGCTGAGTGTGGAGCATTTGAAGCTAGAAATCAAGCTAATGCTAAAGCTAACGGAGCAAACAACCAGTGGAGTGGGCTGCTGTTAGAGCTTATGAGCAGTGAAAAGAGCAAAACGACTACGAGGAAAATGATGGAGTTGATGGCTTTGTACGTGAATAAAAAGCTTCCACTAATGAACAAGTGACTGTAATAAGTGTTAGTTTGTCTTGTAGATTATTATTTTATTATCTACCCCAAACCCTGTGATTTTCTTTATTTGTTAAACCAAATTACTGCTGTGCACTTAATTTTCGGCAAAAAGCTGAAAACAGGTCTGCAGTATAACCTGTTGAACAAGCTGAGTTTGTTTTTAAAATGTTAAAAATGAAAGGCTAATTTAGTATTTTGGACAGCAATATTCTATACTTTTAATTTACATTTGAGATAACTACCTCATGTGCAGTTAAAACAACTTGTTTGTATTGTTTCGTGGATATTGTTCAATGTTTTACAATAAAATAAGATAGAAAAATTCAAGATGTATGCTCTTGAAAAAAAAAAAAAATGGAATCGGCAGGTCAGGCTTTGGTGATCGGCCAGAAAATTGTAATCGGTGCATCCCTTCAGATCTGATGATCTGAACAAGACATTGGTAGATTTTCCAGTGGGAAAGATACTTAAGTTCTTGGCGTAGCTGGGCTGCGAAACTCATCAGGGTAGTATGCTAAATGGGCGGGGTGTGTTACCAGGGCTCCTCCCGCCGCACCCTACTGCGCAGACTCTGGCTCCAAATGACGTCAAATTTGCAAGATGGAAGCGCCCCTAAGCGCCGTATTTTGGCTTCAAGATTGTTGAGTGGGAACAGCTACAGTGCACGCCCACTGATTGGAAAAAGGACATCACTTGGCTTTAATACAAAGCATTTTACACCGTCGCTTCCTTAATCCGCTTCCCACTTCTTAAAGGGCTCTTTTTCTGCTTTAAACATCATAAAAGTGCTATTTGGGCTTCATACACATGCCCAAAGTGTTTTTTCATTGATTCCCTCAATCGTAAGTTAGAGGGTGATTTGCTACTTTCTTACTGCAGGGCGAGCCCAAACACGTTGCTCCAATTTGATGACGCGTTACCACTTTGATGACGAATTTGACGTGGCACAGAGCTGCAGCAGCCGCGCCTCCAGGAAACTCTCTGTTGTGATTGACATCTAAACAGACACGCCCACAAATGTGCGCATTTAGCATGAGCTCGGCTACGGAGTGGGTAAGCGGAGGGCGGGCCGTCCTCTGGCCCTACGTCACCGTGCGGGGAGGAGGAAGTCATTGTCCCATTTATAGACACGCCCCACTCATGAATATGCATAAGTAGGCCGCAAATCAGCCTGTTTGTGTAGAGTTGCTCAGAAAGTGACTTTTCAGAAGCTAAAAGTCTGGAAAACAGACGAATTTGGGAAAATAAACCTCAAATACTATGTTTTTGGGGTTCTTAGAACAAATGGAGATGGGTTAAAAATAGCATGACATGGGACCTTTAACACACACACAGTCAAGCAGTCAGCGGACTGCATGTGTCTATATTAATTCCAGTATCTTCACTGTTGAATCATCTCTGATTTACATGATACTGTCGGTCTAATAATGTTTAAAAATGATTTCTTCTTTTGTGTGTCACTGGTAGTAAGAGCGCAGCCTTTTCTTGTCGAGCTGAGGGGAATCCCTGGTGACGATCTAATTTACATATGATTTGTATATGTAAATGTGGGCATGGACGTAAGTGCACTCACATGCGCGCTGATTCAGATGTTCAAATAATAGGTGCATGGATCCAGTCCTACGCACAGATTTACCCATCAGAAGTTTTACGAGCATACGCCTGTCTCTGGAATGAGACGTATGCTTTTCTCACACCATTTTTCACACAAGTCTTTGTACATGAGGCTCCAGGTGTTCAAAGGTAACAGATTTAACATGTTTCCATGTACTAGTTTTTGACAAGTTTTAAAAAAAATAGATAGAATTTACTGGTTTAAAAACCCTGTCTTATTATTGAAGGCACATTTGTTTTACTTTTTACTTAAGTACATTTAGTAACATGTACTTTTTTTTAACTTTTACTCAAGTACGGGAGCAACTTCAATACTTTTACTTTTACCAGAGTCATTTTTTTTAATTTAAGTATCTACAGTATACTTTTACTTGAGTACTGAAGACGAGTACTTTTGCCACCTCTGGAGATAATTTAATTCAAGCTTTCGTTATGACTAACTCTTTTATTGATTATCCCTCTGCTTAAACACACACTATAACACTGCTGCAGGCAACCAAGCCCATAAGTGGCATATGTTGGGGTTACTGTGGACGCTGTGTTTGGCCTCCCTCATTTTCATTTTTAAAAGCTGGTAATCCTAAACTGTGCTTAGCTCTGTGTCAGCTGAGTCCAGCAGCCCAGTGTAGGATAAGCAGGTACAGAAGACAAGATGCAATAAGGTGCTCCACAAACCATTGCAGTGTTGTCATTCTCTACTTCATGCCACCCATAGTTTGCTCTGTGCATTGATTAGCCAGAGTCACCTTGGCATTCAGTTGCCAGTCTACTATAATTTCTGTCACAGAGGTAAACTTCAGTGAGGTAATACACATGTTCTTTGCCCAGCTGACACCTCTCAGACAGCTATAATAGATTCAGTTCCAATCTCCTCCATAACAATTCAGCCTCCGATGTCTGCAGTCAAAACACCATTTATTTCCTGTCAAGCCTCGGTTCATTCCGTGGGTTGTAATTAAGTATTGATTAATAATTCATGTCACAGTCTCATTAATTTTTCACAGCGGCCCATCACATGACACTTTATTGGATAAAGAAGAAAGAAAAGACAAATTTGAAGTATTTGAATTATTCACAGCACAGATTTATTTTTCTTTTGAGATTGAAAAACAGCCTGTGGAAAACCAGAGGGAGACCCCAACTTATGAGGGGACGAGTTTCCCACAACTCCTTCCTCAGGATGTTTTCTAGAACGACACCTAAGGGGTCAATTTCTAGTGCATCAACGATCAGGCTCGACTCGCAATTTGTCAAGTCCCAAAAATACTTTGAAGAATTTCCTCCTCTTGTCTTTTGCATGACTTCTTCGAACTAGGGCTATTGTTTCTGATTAATAAAACTCTACAGCACAGTGTGTTGTTTTCATCCTAAAGGCTCAAACATACTCGGACGGTCCCCGCGCACAACGGACTCAGCACGGATTGTCCACTCTCCTCAGAGCTTACATACTTGGGCACACTGCCGTGTAGTAGTTTCCATTAAAATCCTACATGTCTCATGATTCTTAGCACTCATGCGACATGTTTTAAGTTTTCTCTACTGCCGTAGCCTGTCTGCCGGTCTCTCCTCTAAGCTCGTATTCATCTCTCCTGCTCTGTTTTACCAGGCTGTGAAATACAGGTTGGTGTTAGATTTAATGTGAGTCGATACAATGGTAAGCAGTGCTTTTTGTGACATCAACAATGCGGAGAAGTCCTCGCGATAGTAAAATCTGAGGTTTACTTTTAATTGGCATGGCAGACACCCGCAAAGCACAGTATGTTTCAGCCTTAAAATGGATGCACATCAAATTCAACAACAAAGTTGTTCACCCTTCTATACTTTATTGTAAATACAATTTGAGCATTTTCCAAGTAAGTTTCATGTTGTATGCTCCAACCTTTCAGCAGTTTAAACTTGTTAAGGAAGTGGTTATTTTAAGTTGCAGATTTGTAATAATCTACATGTCTTGACACCTAATGAGTGTTGTTCTGTGTTATTGTGTTTTACCAACCTTGCACAGGAAAAGCAAACTGTCTCAGCATGTCAGCTCTGGTAGTATTGACAATTGGTTCTCTGAACGGCTTGTTCAGTCAGCAAATCCTCCTCTACGTCACAAAACTTCAAAGCATTACAAATTATTGCTTGATTTTGGATTAAAGGAGACGAAAACCAAAGATGAGGAGATTTGAAGACAAGCACAAGAGTGTTATTTAAGTATCTGCACATCAGTTTACAGAAAACACCAGCTGGCAAATAGTCGAATGTGGTCTCCTTAGAGTCTCTGCTAAGGTCTCTCCCGCCTTCCTGGGCACTTGTTTATATCCATTTTTTTATATAAAGGTGACAGTATCAGGCTGCTATAGCTATCTGTTTTCCACAAGCTGTCTCCAAACTGTGTGAGCTTTAGAGTGCTATCTAACAAAAAATATGACCTGACCTGCAACTCAGAAAAGATATTCCACTGACAAAAAGGACAACAAGGGACATACATAAGTATTAGAAATACAATATATAGCATTTTTTTTTCCACCTTTAAAACTAGCAAAAAACATTGGCTTGTCTTTGTAATTATTTCTTTTCATCGATAGTTTTGTTTGACTAAAATCACAGTTTTTAGAGAATTTGTTTTGGGAGTAGTGTGGACTTTTGACATTGTGGAGTAGTTACTACTAACTACTGGAGGAGTTACTACTAGCGTAGCTACAGTTTTTACTCGGCCGCCACCTGCTTTGGCGGGGCGGGCCGCTCTCGGTCCCTGCCGTGCTCCGTGTGGGGGAGTGCCGTGGGGGGTCTCCGCTTGTGCTGCTCGGCACGTCCCTGGGGACCGCAGTGCCCTGTGCCCGTCTGCGCCATCTACCCTCTCCAGCAGACGGGCCGGGCTCATACCAGACAGGCCTCCTGACATGGACACTTCACGTCACTCACGTCCAGCTGGTCTGGCTCACCCACTTGTTGCACCACACTCACATACCCAACCCTTGGGGGGCTCAATGGTGGGGCTGTGGGTGGAGTGGGCCGCTGCCTGTGCTACTAAGTAGTGGCGCGTGGGCGGCACTCCCACCTCTGGCTGCACTACTAATCCCTCCATTTTTAATTACACCTCAACACACCACCCCCCGGAGGGTGGGACCACCACTTCCACCCTCCGGAGCTATTGCACCACATACATATATATACACATAGGTTGGATGGGGAGCACCGCTCCCCTCCATCCACCTTTTTTTAATAGCACTTCATACATTCACTAAACACACACATTCACTCAGGGGATAGGGAAGTGCCTCTCCATTGGGGAATGGAGAGACACCATAACAGGATGGTGGGTAGCTTCACACATTTGGGCCTGTCGGGTTGGGGCCCGGCCCCTCTGTTGATGGCTGGGCCGCCGTGTAGAGATCGGGAGAGTGCGGTCGGGCGTGGCAGAGCGGTGGGTCTCTGGGGGCCATGGAGAGGTGTTGCTGGGGGCTCTCTTTGCGGGCTCTCTTTGCGGGGTCGCTCCGGGCGATGCCGGCTTGGTGGGGCGTGGGGGTGCCCCTTCCCTACGGGTGGTTCTTGGTGCTTGTCTCGTCTCCTGGTTGCCTTGGGGGCGCACCTCGCGCCGTGTGGGCCCGGGGTGGCCTGCCACGCCGGTGTGGGGGGTGGGCGCGCTGAGGGGTGCTAGCACCATCCCGGAGCGCCGGTTGCTTAGTGCTCTGGCCGTCTGCTGGGTGTGGGCCTTGGCTCCTCTGCTGGGGTCTCGGGCGGGGGGCTCTCTGGGCCCTCCCCTCGAGGGGTTGGATGCTTGGGTGGGTGTGGGGGCGGGGGGGGGGGGGGTGCTGGTGGGGGGCCTTGGGGTTGGGGTCGGTGGCGGGATGCGCTGGGTGCTCGGCTGCTTGGGGCTTCCTCGGATGTGTGTGTGGGGGGCGGTGGCTGCCTCTCGGCCTTGGATCTCGGGGACGTCTGGGGAGCTGCTCGGCCATGGGGGGGTGGCCAGGGGCTCCTTGGCCTCCGCTCTTTCTGCTGGCCTGGCTACATCTGTGGGTTTGCGGTAGTGGTTTTTGCACATATACTGGTCTACGATGCACTGGCACATCTTGGGATGTGGGATAAAACTCATACTGGGCTTAACTTTAGACACGTTATTCCCAAATACCTGCTTCAGGTATTACCACTCACTCATTCCCCCGTCCACAGCCAACACCGTTAAAACTAAGCTTCGCACTTGTCACTATACTGGCTTGATAACACAACATAATAAGCACAATATGTTCTACAACTTCACATCTCACCGTCACTGTAAAATAATCTATTCTTCCCCACCCTTTCTATTGCCTACCTTGAGTCTCTCCTCCCTGCTCCTTTTCCCCTCCCCCTCCACCTAGGTGTAACACTGCTCTCCATTTTTATATCCTCCCTATAATAAAATGTTTCTTACCCTTCCTTAGGGAGGGCTGGTGATGGTCACAATTAAGCAATAAAATAAATCAATTTATTTTATTGCAATAACAAAACATGCATTGCTGTCTCATTATGATTGTACTTCTTGTAGTGTTGACCTTTGACAGCATGTGCAGACAAGTGAAAAAAAAAAAAAAGTTAAACTTTGTCAAGTCTGCAGGTGTATAGATACAAGTGTTAGAACGTTCACTTCCAGACCAAATAATAAAAAAAATAGTGCAAGCGCCAACACCTGTCCTTGCACAACAGGAGGTTTACTGTGCCGTGGAATGCTACCAGGCCTCTGTTTGGTAAAAATGCATTGTGTCTGCAATCTACACTGTACCCTGCCTGTGATGAAAAATATCTTCTTCATCATAGAGGACATAGTGCGCGTTTGTCCTGGACTTCACCACGACCACACTTGATTTTTGGGGAAACGCCTACATTATTGCATTTCATAATACTACTCTAAGAAATCAGGCACTATGATCAAAACGTAGCACAAAGCTGCTCTTTAGATCATGGAAATAGGTGCTGAGGAGTCCTGCTTGATTTAGAACATTCAAAGGTGATAACTTGTTTTAATATCAGGCATCCAGCAGCAGATCATGAAATTAATTTTGTCTCATGTCATAATTCGTTTTTGACGACATCTTAAACATGTGGCATTGGGCCATTCTTAAGAACAGGGATAGATATCCATGGTGTATTGGTAGAGACAGAAACAAAATATTATTTGAGGAAATCTTTTTTTTCCTTGTTTTCCAGTAATTGATGGTCCCACTGAACTGATTGTGCGGGACGTGTCTGACACCGTGGCATTTGTGGAGTGGACGACACCAAAAGCAAAAATTGATCAGATTGTGCTTCGTTATGGCCTTGTTGGAGGTGAGGGGCCCAGGACTACATTCCGCCTCCAGCCAACACTCAGCCAGTACTCCCTGCAGGTGGGTTTGTCTTGGGTAGATCAGAGATGATCCTAAATCTGCGCTTTTGTTACTTTTCAAACAAACACAATATATCAAGACATGTCACACCCTGCTAATTTCCATTACGTGTTTGGCCACACTATACTTTGTGTCAGGAGAAAAACAAATGAACAAATTCAGTCTTTTTTTCTGTGGCCTGCAGGTTCTTCGTCCTGGCTCACGGTATGAGGTGTCTGTGAGTGGTGTCAGAAAAGGAAATGAGAGTGAATCCATCTCCACTGAATTTACAACCGGTGAGGTCTGACAGTGAGCTGGATGTGTGCTCTTGTGATTGCCCATGAGAGCACAGGGGAAATATTATAATGGTCTAATGTTGTTGTGCAATGGATTTTTTTTTTCCCACCACAGTTTTTTCTGACTTTTCTGCGTTCCGATGTGAGCCAGCCCCCTCTTTGTTTACATTTGTTTACCCTTTGAGTAGGCTATATGTGTTCCACAGGCATGTTCATTTTTTTATTCGCACTATGCTGAGATGCTAAGGGAAGAGTTTATTATTTTTTAATTGTTATGTTATGTTATAGAATATGTAGTTATCTGATTTCTTAATCAGAAAATTGAAGCTACTGTGAAGTTGTTGTTGCACTTTTGCTTAAACCAGAGTTAAAGTTTGAAATTGTTGAAAGACAGAGACTCATTTACTTTTTAGTTTGGGATTGTTCTATGCATTTTAACTCTTGAGGACAATCAGCAGTAAAGTTGCCCTTTTGACAATGTATCTGATGTCTGCAGTCATTTTTAAGTGCATTAAAAAGAAAAATCAAAAATCGCATCGAAACTCAAATTTTTCTTCAAAAAATCTGAAATTTTTTTTTTAGGCAAAATCGCCCAGTCCTATCTAATAATATTATTTTTTATGTATGTAATTGTTTATTTGTTCATTTAATTTCACTTGATCTCTTTACTGCTGCCTAAACTGTTGCTGTTTGCTGCTTCACAATCCCTGAGAGTTGGTTTCTGTGTCCCCTTCATTGTCAGCTTTATCGTTCTTCTCAGAGATTGATGCCCCCAAGAACCTACGTCTCATATCCAAGACCTCCATCACCCTTGAGCTCGAGTGGGATAACAGTGAGGCAGAGGTAATGAGACAAGATGGAGTGTTAGTGTATCTCCTTATTTAGCCATATTGCATGATGGATGAGTGCGGACACCAAAGGAAAACTAAACGTTATATTGGAAGTGATTTTTACTTAACTCAGCCTTCGTTTGGTTTACAAATGATCCCACTGCTTTAACTCACACGTCCAGATCCAAAAGTGTTTTCTGACAAGTTATTTTGATTCTGACAAGTGTAGCTCTGTTGAAAAATCAAAGTTAGAGTTAGAATTTAAAAGGTTGCAGCAATGACTTTTGAAAGTTATAGAAGGTCTTGGGTTCATACGGTGGCTGGGAAGTGTCAAGTGAATGCATTTACAGAAACGAACACAAATGCAGACAATATCATTTTTGTGCCCCCCACTGTAATAGAACTTGCCCATCTCTGTCTTAGAACAACCTTGGTTTTTCAAAGATTACTGTACTCTATGTTCTTTCGGTATTAAATAAAGGCATTTATTATATTTGCTTATTAAAGCAGTCACACTGTTTTTCCAAACAAATTATTTTCACACTCTGACTTTTGAGCCTCATATGTACAGTATACCTGTGAGCTTTGCACAATGTATTCACTGCCAAGAATAGATGCAGCAGTTTTGATGTGCAACAGAAAATCTATACTGGTCAGAGACAAATCCAAGAATGTTATTATTATTGGTTCATCTTCAGGTGGAGGGTTATCAGGTGGTGTACAGTACTTTAGCTGGAGATCAGTATGACAAAGTCATTGTGCCACGCAATGAGGGAGTGACTACTAAGACAACACTCACAGGTAAGTGAAAAGCATTGTTTTTTCTGATGTTTTTTTGTCAAGAGTAAGACTGTTCCCACAATTTGAGATGTACATAGTAAGATTATCTTCAAAGCAAACGTTTGGCAGCCAGGCTAATGATTGTATCTTTGGAGATGCTTGTTGACCTGCGGGCATATTGGAAGTCTGTCAGAAAGACTGGTCTATGGGGATGTTTTCTCTCTGAGGGCCATATTGCTTAAAAGGGCACTGCTAAGGTTGAAACAGAAGCAAAAGGTTCAATCGATGTTCTCTCCATCATCAATCTCACTGTGTCACGCCCATTTTCTCTCTCCCTGCTAAAATTGGCCACAGTTCACCTCATCTCTTTATCGCAATGCCCTGCAGATCAAGAAACTCTCAGCAGACATATTGAGTTGACTGATCAATTATGCAGTCTCTGATGTAGATGTAGATTTTCCCTGAGCTCATCACAAATACTAATATTCTTTGTTAGTATTAATATTCATATTTTTAGTTTTGTTTTTTCATTAATTTCCAGTTAACCTTTAAAACAAATTACAATCTTCAGTTGTACCAATGGTTGTGATAATTACATCTCCAGTAAGAACCATTGAATTTCTTACAGATAAAGGTAAATACCTTAAAAATACCTTTAATTAAAACTTTTTTGCTATAATTAGAATCTTATTCGCGTCAGCCTGCTGCCAAAGCTTTAGAATTAATTATTAATGTCATGTTGCCCTTTTCCAAATATAATGGTAAAAATACCCTAGAGAATGGGATGCCAGTCAGTTTCTTACCCTTTCTATGTCTATATTAGATCTCCTGCCTGGGACTGAGTATGGCATTGGCATTTCTGCCATGAGAGGTTCCAACCAAAGTACGCCTGCAACCATGAACGCTAGAACAGGTGAGTAAAGTAAAGTTTGTGATAAACCACTGAAAACACATACTTGGGTAAAAGTGAAAGTCACCAGTGACAATATTTCATGTTCTGTACATAAGTATAAAAAATACTGGCTGTTAAATTTTACTTAAATATCAAAAGTAGAAGAACAAGTAAAAAGTGTTCTTGAACTTATGTATTTTAAAAAAAAGATTTTTGACTTTGTCTTTTATTATAAAATCATAACAATAACAGCAAATATTTATTTATTTATTATTATTTATTTCGGTGCTTTTTGACTGCTACATTAACAAGCTTACAGCATATAGCATAATTAAAGACGCCGTAATGAGAAGTGCAACGAAAAAAAAATACTAATTATCTTCAACATTTCTACGCACTTTACTACTGCCTATCAGTTGACTTATCATAGGGTTTTTTTAATCACAGGAACAGAATATCAAGTGTTAAGGATGCGTAATGGTGATTTAAACACAGAGTATGGATTAATTGATTGATATTATTTAAGTGTCATACACAAGCATGCCCAGCCCACATGGGCTTACAGGACACTGACTAAACGTAATTAATAAAACAGATGATTACAGTCCACTTTTACAAACATCTTGCACTAAACTTCTCAAACTGGATACAAAATTGATTGTCTTCTTTCCTTTACAAATAAAACAAACAAAAGCAAAAGTCTCTTTTCTATAAAGCCAACTCATAATCTTCCCTTCAGGCATCCAAAAAACATCTGGATTAATAACAAATGTACACTTTCAAATAAAATGTTTTTCGTAAATCAAAATAAAGTGGACAATACAGGATAAAATGAGACTGATCCTCCACCACCTCCAGATCACACACAGTGCAGAGATGGTGTGTTCAGGGTGATGAGCTGTGTTGCGTTTACGCCAAACATAATGTTTTGCATTGTTGCCAAAAAGTTCCATTTTGGTTTCGTCTGACCAGAGCACCTTCTTCCACATGTTTGGTGTGTCTCCCAGGTGGCTTATGGCAAACTTTAAACGACACTTTTTATGGATATCTTTAAGAAATGGCTTTCTTCTTGCCACTTTTCCATAAAGGCCAGAGTTGTGCAGTATACGACTGATTGTTGTCCTGTGGACAGAGTCTCCCACCTCAGCTGTACATTTCTGCAGTTCATCCAGAGTGATCATGGGCCTCTTGGCAGCATCTCTGATCAGTTTTCTCCTTGTATGAGCTGAAAGTTTAGAGGGACGGCCGGGTCTTTGTAGATTTGCAGTGGTCTGATACTCCTTCCATTTCAATATTATCGCTTGCACAGTGCTCCTTGGGATGTTTAAAGCTTGGGAAATCTTTTTGTATCCAAATCCGGCTTTAAACTTCTCCACAACAGTGTCTCGGACCTGCCTGGTGTGTTCCTTGGTCTTCATGATGTTCTCTGCGCTTTAAACTGACCTCTGAGACTATCACAGAGCAGGTGCATTTATACGGAGACTTGATTACACACAGGTGGATTCTATTTATCATCATTAGTCATTTAGGTCAACATTGGATCATTCAGAGATCCTCACTGAACTTTTGGAGAGAGTTTGCTGCACTGAAGGTAAAGGGGCTGACAAATTTTGCACGCCCAAGTTTCGATTTTTTATTTGTTAAAAATGTTTGAAATATCCAATAAAATTCGTTTCACTTCATGATTGTGTCCCACTTGTTGATTCTTCACAAAAAATTACAGTTTTATATCTTTATGTTTGAAGCCTGAAATGTGGCAAAAGGTCGAAAAGTTCAAGGGGGCCAAATGCTTTCGCAAGGCACTGTACTTCACCTCCTGCAACCTCTACAAGCAATCAACTTTCCTTGCACCTGTGGCTAATCTTAAGCTTTAAATCTGGTAAGATAACTAAACTTACAAAAAGACAATTCTGGAAGAAAATAGATTTTTTATTTGTGTGAGGAAAGATTTATTTAACTGTTAACATGCCGGCTTAATGTGCATACTTGATATGTTGTAAAAGAATTAGCATGTGTTGCCCGACATGATCACGTGTTCTCAAATTCAAGTTACTTGTGCAGTGCACGTAGGAAGTATGTATTGCTATAGAAAAGTGGGACGTTCAGTAGCTTTTTCATGGATGGCCAAATGAGGTTGTGTTTGAAGGTGGGACGTCAGGGACATTTAGGTTTGTTGTGAAATGTGTAGAGTGATTATTGTGTTTTCATATATTTTGGCTTTGAGCAAGGACACTGTAGGTGGTTTCCAGTTTGTTTGTTTTGAGGAACACACACACACACACACACACACGTAATCAGACAGAGATTCCTTGCTTTTAAGAAGTAGGAATATTACCTCCTATCAATATTGGAATATTAGAGCATTAGAACATTGGAACATAGGGATGACATAATCTCTGTGGAGGTATGTCTGATGACGTCATCACTGTAGAGAATGTTCTAACTGATGACATCATTACTGTAGAGCTCGGACTGATGACATCATCACTGAATCCGTCGACTCAGGAGGTGGGGCGCCCAAACAAATTGAACGTTGCACACTCTTGAACTAAGCAGCAGCCATGTTGAAACTCTCAGATCTGTCTGATCCTGATCCACAGAGATATTTGAGGAGCACACACACACACACACACACACACACACACACACACACACACACACACACACACACACATATAGACAGAGAGATTCCTTGCTTTTATAGACATATTTTATAACCCTTCATAACCATTAATTCATAAAATTATTCAGTATTATTTTAACTGTATAGAATTTTATACATTGAGTTGTTTTAATTGAGAAGGTATTTTTTCGGCTCCGAAAGGATTTTAATCCAAGTGATATTAGGCAAAATGGCTCCTTTGAGAGTAAAGGTTGCAGACCCCTGGTCTTGAATAATTTGAATAGCTACAAGCACTAAGAAAGATTAGCTCGACTCCAGCTAATCTTTCTTAGTGCTTGTAGCTATTAATTCAGCTAAATGTATTTTACACTGGAAAAATATTCCTTCATTTGCCTTACAAAATAAGCTCTGTCTACACCCTTTTAGAACCTCAGGAGATGAACTAACTTATGGATTTGTGGCACACAGCAGTACCAACGTTGCAATCTGCCTGAAAGCAGAATTTCCATTAACAAAAGATTTACTTGCCTTACCTTCAGCCCTCTGTTTCTCTGTCTGAATAAGTGGCTGAAATGCTTAAAAATGCAGCAGGCTTAAAAAACTGTCAAGAATACCTGAAATGGATTATTTAACCTGCAAAGAGGTCCCTGTTGCAGTAATTAAAAGACATGATTGTCACAATATAGAAGGGTGAGGTATAAAGAAGAGACGAATGATAGGGGAAGTAGAAGTTTGGTGCAACTTATAGTCCTAAAGAAAAAATATGAATAAGGGTCAAAATGAATATTAAGTAGTGAGGGAAAGGAGACAAGACACAACTGTGTGAAGACAAAAGACATAATTGAATCTTACTCAGTATCTCTGTATGTATACACATACTAGACACATGGAGTCAAAATACACAGAACCCATGAGGACCACAGACAAAGAACAGACACAACACCTCATGAATCGAATTACTAAGCAAACAATTACAGGAATGATAAAGGAGCTTACAAACGACCTTCAGTAAACAATACTGAAACCAAACTGAATGGACAGAAAATAAACACAAAAACCCAACAGTGACAGTAAGAACAACAGAATCTATACTATAATGACAGAAAGGTCTGTGTGTGTGTATGTGTGTGTGTGTGTGTGTGTGTGTGTGTGTGTGTGTGTGTGTGTGTGTGTGTGTGTGTGTGTGTGTGTGTGTGTGTGTGTGTGTGTGTGTGTGGAGCAAATAACTCCCAACTCGGTGCGAGTTCGACCTGAAACTTGGTCAACGGGTTCCAAATACCCCGAGTGTGTGTATCTGTTATTTTGGAGTCATTTTGTCATTTCAAAATGTTTATTTTCATTTTATTTCACTTCTGGATGGCCCCTAAATGAATCCTATTCAACTTTTGACCTCAGGGTGTGAGGGGGCGCTAGCGCACCATCTATATCTATTTCACTGCAGAGCTTACTTCCGGTGCGTGCGTGAGCTCTAGTGATGGGAAAACCGGTTCTTTCCTCTGATTCGATTCTTTAACTCTCGAACATTAAATTGAACGAGTCCCGAACGAATCATTTCGTTCATTTGTACAGCAGATGGCGCTGAAGCCTGCACAATGCAGAACTCATACCGCCGACGTGTTTTCTCCAACTATAAATACTGTAGACAAGATGGTTTGCTTCAGGTGACAAAGTATAACACACAAAATGCCATAAGCTATTCAAGCCATTTGAAAACCCAGGAAAGCTAACACACACCACAATAATGTAACTTGTGTCCTGTATCCTCTCTGTTATCATTGTTTAACAGCACGGCAGTCTGGGTAACTGTCACGTGACAGTGAAAACAGACCAATCAGAGAGAAGTAATGCTGCTGGCGCAGAGCTCAGCCTGAGCCAGAGCTGTGAACCGATGAACGATGAACGAGAAAGACCCGGTCAGCCCGCGAGTCATGTGACAAAGGAACCAGTTGGACGAACGAGAACGAAGTACTGAGCTGTGAACGATGAACGAGAAAGACCCGGTCAGCCCGCGAGTCAGACTCGTGACAAATGAACGAGTTGGATGAACGAGAACAAGTACTGCTCTGCTCCACAGCCTGAGCAGACAGAGACCCTTTCGGCTGAGCAGTCGATCACATGACAGCTGGGGAGAGGACAGCGAATGTAAAACTAATTTTGACAATTAATGATACAATTAAAACAAAAAATAATAGTTGATGAGTTGCCTATGTTTACATGGTGCATTTATTGTGTCCAAAAAGTGACATTATTATTATTACTATTATTGTTATTTTTATTGTGTTTGTTGTTATCATTGTTATGTTTGATTATTTTGTGGCAGAGTATAACACAATAAATATGCTGATATAATTTTCGAAAATATTTATTTTTAAAGAGACTTATATATAAAACACACTTTACATTATATACACAACACTACACACATCTAAGAGACAAAAATAAAGTTAAATAGAAAAAGTTAAAGAATAAAATTAAATAAAAACCAAACCAACAATATTGCACAATTAAAAGTGACACATGTGTATTATATACACAACATACACATCTAAGAGTAAGAGACATAAAGTTAAATAGAAAAAGTTAAATAAGAATAAAATTAAATAAAAACCAAACCAAACCAACAATATTGCACAATTAAAAGTGACACATGTATATTACATACACAACACTATACACATCTAAGAGACATAAATAAAGTTAAATAGAAAAAGTTAAATAAGAATAAAATTAAATAAAAACCAAACCAAACCAAACCAACAATATTGCACAATTAAAAGTGACACATGTATATTAAAGGCCAGCTTTAAGGCAAGTTGGCATTTAGAAACACAAGCTGGCGGACCTTGGAGGGGCTGAGCCTGTTCCGTCTGTCTGTGATTATCTGCCCAGTCTTTGAGAAAACTCTCTCAGAGGGCACAGATGTGGCCACAATGCACAGTCTAGTTTTCATCACCTCACACAGAGTTTTGAATACGGGCGAGCACATCCTCCACCATGCCAGAGGATCTGATGAGCGGGATAGGAGTGGCTCTGCCAAGTAGGCCCGCATCTCCATCATGGCAGCAGTTGAGGTGCTCGATGTGGCAGAATCTGAGGAAGTGGAAGCCCTGGTGCTTGCAACCCTCTCATCGAAGTCTTCCCAAAACATGGCCCCTGTGCTGGCAGCCACAGAGGGATTTTGAGACTCCTCCTCCTCACTGTGACTGGGGTGGTTGTGTGCTGCAGCAGCTGTGATTCTCTTCACAGTGTCCTCTGCAGCCTTGCTGTTAACAAAAGCTTGCTTTTTGAACCTTGGGTCCAAACAAGTTGCATCAGCAAGCTTCTCAATGTGCTCCACCTTGCTGAACCTCTTCTGCATTTCAGACATCAGGCTGTCCACCAGTTTTTTAATAGGTTCATGGACTGACGGGCTTCTTTGATGGCGAGCAACAATCCTCTGAAGACCTCTTGCCATCAGAATCACTTTGGAGGCAGTCACAAACCTACAGACAGAGTTCAATTATTCATATTTTGTTCTCAAAAGCAGTTATAACAGTGTACTATCACAGATCAATGTCATGTGTCTTTGTTAACAGTAAGGATACAGTTAAAATCCATCACTAACTATATATATATTTTTAAATATGAAGTTTGTGCTTATTAAAAGTGAGTTAGTTTAATATAAATGAATTACTTTAACTACATACCTCTCAGCGCTCACTTCAACGGTGACCTCCTCAAAAGGTTTGAGGATGTCCGCTGTTTCCTGAGCAATTTCCCATTCCTCTGTGGACAGTGTGGATAGGGGTGCATTGATAAGTGCCAGGGTGGAGATGACTGGATCCTTGACATCAATGAACCTTTTCACCATATAAAATGTGGAATTCCACCTTGTAACCACATCCTGCTTCAAGCGCAGCTGCTCCTGGCCCATCTGTTGCTGTGTGGCCTTCAGCTTGTCTGAAGCAACTGTGCTTCTGTGGAAGTATTCCACCACAGCTTTTATTTTATGAACTGTACCCTGAACCTCTCTAAGTGCAGCTCTCACAACAAGATTTAAAACATGAGCAAAGCATGGTATGTGGTCCCAGTGCAGGTGGTCTCTCAGGGCTGCCACAATGTTGCTGGCATTGTCTGTGACACAAGCTACAACTTTGTCACTGACACCCCATTCATCTGCAACTCTCTTCAACTCACTTGCCAGGTGAGCAGAAGTGTGTCTGTCTGTCAAGACAAAACAGTCCAGGAGATGGGATGTCATTGCAAAATCCTGTACATAGTGGCAGGTCACAGACATGTAGCTTGTGGTTGTTACAGATGTCCAGCAGTCAGTTGTGAGGCATACAGCAGGAGCATTCTTGATTTTCTCCAACAACTCAGCTCTTATCTTTCCATACATCTTTGGCAGTAGAGTTTGAGAAAGTGTTTTCCTGCTTGGCAGAGTGTATGAAGGGTCCAGGGTCTTTGTGAATTCTTTGAAGCCTTTGTCCTCAACGATGGAGAATGGTTGATAGTCAGAAGCTATCATTTTAACCAGTGCTTCATCCAGTTTGCTCTGCCTGAGTGGATCCATTGGCCTTGTAATGTAAGTGCCCATATGTGTTTGTTGTGGCCTCCGTGGTCTAACTGCTGTTTGGGTGGTGGTGGTGGGTGCTGCTGGTGTGGTGTACTGGATATTGCAGAAGCTGTAGCCAGTGTTGCAGCAGCAGTGATTTGAGGTCCAGATAAAGTGCTACTGGTGGAGATATTTGCAGCTGCTGCAGTGGCTCCATCGTCACTCTCCCCCCTCACTTGTGCTAACTGCACAGTTGGATGTGCCGTTTTAAGGTGTCTTCTCAAATTTGAAGTGCTTCCTCCTTGGGTTGATAAAATCCTTTTGCAAATATTGCATTTGGATTTAGTGGCTGAAACCTCACTGAAATGGTTCCAAATGTCACTCCTTTTCCTTCCACTCATTTTTCTGACCTGCTCAGACCCCTGTTGTTTGTGTTCTGATTTTACCTGGCACTTAATGTAAATGTAGGTGATGGGTGGGGGGATGGGTAACTGCCCATCATGGAGCCTTGAATGACAGTAGCGCTCAATTTGTGGCCCAGAATCACGTCACTCCTAGTAGTTCACTCTGTGCGACATTAAAATGTGACGAGGTGAAAAAAGCTATATCATTAGAGTCAAACAATTGCCACTTTGCACACAATTTCATGCCAAACCCCATTTAGCTCAGGTAGTAGAAAAATGTATAAATAATTACGCCAACTTGTGACGTGAATTAGTTTCGCACAGTGGGAGTGGATGCGACACCGGCATGTGCCGTGACTATAACCGAGTGAACCCCCTGTTGCGCTGTGTGAAAGTGTGTACGACTAATTATGCTCTCAAGTGCTCTTAAACCAGTATGCAAATTTGGGCTATGTGAGCTGCTGATCAGAGGCTCTAAAGTTAACATTTAGTGAGAATTTGTGGTGCGTTTCCACCTCCTTTTCTCATCCGATGCAAACCCGTTATGTAGGCTATCAGACTGACAGCGATACTGCAGCAGCAGACGAGCAGAGCAATACACAGATTAATATAGCGCAGGTAGACTTATATAAAAAATAAAAAAATCTCATGAAATTGTGACTTTTTCTCCGGACATGTCACAGAACACAGACGTGTGCAGAAAGTTTTGAACATGAGCAAAAGCAGAGTGGGTAACCGGAGCTATTAAGTGCAGCCTAGATGTTTAACGTAATTAAAATTATATTATTCAAATAAAAAAGGTTAAAAGAACCGGAGACCGCTGATTAGTTATGATTTCATGAATGAATAACGTATTGTGGTATTTTACTATTGTGTGGCAAATAACACAAAGTTAACACGTTGATATAATTTTCGAAAGTATTTATTTACAAACACATTCATTATATAGGCTATACAATAACACAACAAGGACTGAAGACCACTATAATTATGATTTCGTGAATAAATAATCTATATCGGGTGTCACATGACAAATAAACTGTAGATATCAGACATCAATCATTTCCTTGTTCAGCTCTCAGTCAACAGCCCCCCAGCCCCGTAGCTGTCTGAGCCACAGCTGTCACGTGACGAATGAACGAAAGAGCAATCCGTCATGATCCGTATGAACGAATCGTGAACGAACCGAACGAACTGCAGTGCTTGCTGCTCACAGACAGCCTGTCTGTCACGTGACTAAAGAACTGGGACCTGAGAATGGATCCAGCTGAGTGAGTGGTGAACGAATCATTTCTGTTTCCTGTCTGCTGCTGACTGAGCTCATGCAGCTGCTGCCATGTGGCGAGAGAAGGTACTGCATGAAAATGAACGAATCGCTCCCTGAGAAGACTCGTTACTCCCGAGTCATATAAAAGATTAGTTCATTTTGAACGAATCGTTCACGAACGATACAACACTAGTGAGCTCCCGTGGACTTCTCTTTTCTCTTTTGAGGAAAAATACTTTTTAACTGTTCTTTATTTGGTGATGACATTTTGAAACGTTTATTTTCATGTTAGTTTGACCGTTCGTTATTTAGACCGGACAGACCTCACCCGGATGTTATTGACGGCAATGGCTGCTGTGTTGAAAGCTGCACATTTATCAGCAGCGCGCGTGTGTGTGAGAACCAAAGGAGGAGATTTGAGTCCATGGTAGAGTCTCACACACACACACACACACCGATCAGGTGCGCTTCACTATCGATCACCGTCTACATGTCTACATGTGTGTAACGGACCACCATTTAGTCCGGTTACAGTTTGTGTCACGGCACCCGTCCATTGGGTGGTAGTGATTGTAGTGTTGAGTCAGATCAGTAAACGGTGCTACATAGTGAAGCCCGCCTGATGATTACTGCTTCACTCACGACACACCTGCCACCACACCTAACTACTAATAATAGATAAGTTTAGTGAAAGTTAGGCACGCGCACACACACACACACTAAACGACAACAAAAAATATGAAAATGGCTCAAAATACACAAAATTAAATATTTACTTCTGAATCACAGTACAATAGCAACAAAAACAATAATTATACAAAAATACACATGACCAAAAAAAACATACATTACAAAAAAAAAAAAAAAAAAAAAACAGCAAACATTTATGCACAAAAAGACAACAGAAAGATACACAAACACACATGACTCCAAAAAACATATGCCACAGAAAAATACACCATCCAAAAAAAAATAAAAGTGATGAGGTCATGCACATGTCCCATAGAATTAAACCAGGAAAATTGCACCCACATTTTGCTCCCGCAAATATCCCCCTTATGCTCCCACATGAATACATACTTCCGACGGGCACTGTACTAGTAATTATAAATTAAATATAAAATCTGAATTAAATAACATTATAAATAATGTTTATTATTTTTTATATTGACAACAAAGTCTCTTCCAGGGAATCAATAATTACAGAGGAAATTTAGGTAATAGTGAAAGAGTTTGTACAACTGTATCCATTTATTGTGCATAATGTGTTCACTCACAGTCATGCACTTAGAACTAAAATATTTCAAAACAAACTAAGAGCTGGAAGATGAAATGGATGAAGAAATATGCTCATTTGAATCCTGCACAAAAACATCAAAATGTTGTATATTAGCATTGTTAGACACATTTTTGTATTATTAATGCAAAGGGATTGAATCGATCAAAAATGGCATTTAAAAAAAGTTGCAGTATGTTATTAACACAATTTTGTCTTAATTATGATTATTTATTCAGTCTACCCATCAGCGTGTTTTTTCCACCCGTCGCTCTTTCTGTCACGCAGAATTCTGACATCAATCACATTTCAAGATTTTGAAGGTCGGATAAATGTGACGTTCAGACAGCAGCCGCATTGCAAAGCATCGCATAATATGTTTCAGATTTAGGACCATTATTAAAATGACCTTGGTTGGATTTGAATTAACCTGAATTATTTAAAAAGTGTAGGAGTGGACACTGTTTCTAAATGTTTAGATTGAGTATTTATAGATTGTAATATTTCACTGCAACATATTTTGTTTTCTTCTGTCAGGACTGGATGTACCATTGGATCTAACAGTGACAGCTTCTACTGACAAGACCATCACTCTGGTGTGGGGGTTAGTCCAGGGTCCCATTGACCACTACCAGGTCTCCTATACATCATCTTCAGGCATCACTATTGAGGTAACTACCTAAACAGTGCCACATGCTCAAGTACATTTACTATAATTTTATTTACAGGTGTTTTGTTTTTTTTAAAGCAATATTTTTAATGTAGCGTCACTTACTGTGACCGTGTGTTATTCCTGCTGCTTGTTCCAGCTCACAGTCCCTAAAGATGAAACCACTACCACACTGACAGACCTGGAACCTGGTAGTGAATACACCATCACTGTGGCTGCAAGACGAGGCAGGCAGCAGAGCACTGCTGCTACCATCTACGCCTTCACAGGTAGTCAAATAAAGATGCAATTTAATACCAAAGTGTTACATTACTTCTATTTTAAAGCAACACAGAATGATCAATTTTGAAAGAACAAAGTGTCAAATATTGTGGAATAGGTTTGATTCATTTAATCATTAAATAAAATGGCTAAAATAAGCCGAGTCATTGTGCATCAACACATAAACAACCTCTGTAATTTGCTAAGAACCAGACAGCAGTGTGTAATGAAGTGGGTTGCTTCAGGTAAGGTGATGTCACACTAAGAAAAAAACAGAGGTCCTTAAAAGACTGTGAAGAAGCAATTAGTCAGGTTGAATTATTCTCTGTGCTAATGAGCTTGTTACAAGTGGTGCCTATTTGCCCTTCTGTTTTTCTTTCAAAAGTATTTGTGTTTCTGTTTCCTTTGGTCAATGGTGAATTCTGAATACTTGCACTCTATTCTGTTTTTCATCTTTATTACCCATCAGCCTTTGAAAGCCCATCTTTGTTCTTTTTGCCCAATTTTCTACATAACCCATACCCTCAGCTCTGTTGTCTATTTGATATATTTCCAGCAATTACCTTATTACAATTTTTTTCTTTCATAAATCACTGTGTCAATAGGCTTCTTCATACCTGCTGTCAGATTTGTTTTGTTTTTTTTCACTGTTATCTTCATCAGCAGCTCCTTTTTTCTGCAGCATGGCAGCTCTTGCTGTCATCATCATCACCTTATCACTCATCTTCTGTTTTTTCTCAGCAAACCTTGTTAACTTCAGAGATCAAACTAATTTGTTTAAAGAAAATGTAAACAAGCATCCTTTTGTCTGTGACTGAATTAGATGTTTTACAAGCTGTATTGACAGTGGATAGATACTAACCACCTCATCCCCAACAATGTGCAGGTGAAATGTATAACTAAATGTGCTACACACCAACTTGCTTTCTTTATAGACCCCTTAATGGCCCACGTCACGAGTGACGTGGCTAGAGACAAAAACAGGAAACGCAGCTGGCTAAAGGGTGCCAGAATAGGAGGAATACCATTAGTGAAGGTAAATTCAAGTTGTATAGGATTCCAGCGGACACTCGTGCTCAGAAAAACTAAGACAACTGTGGTTTTGTCTCCAGGCTAAGCCCCGCCCAACAAAATACATCACAATGTTTACAAACAATCAAAGGGTCTATTAAAAAAGTAAACTTAACCCAAAAACAATTTTTTTCTTGCTAAAAAACAGAAGTATTTGGGTATGAAGTAGTGTTGTTGTTCAAGTATTGACATTTTAGTTAAAGGGGCAGTATTATGAAAAAATAACTTCACAATGTTTTTTGCTACAGTGATATACATTCCTTTAGCCTCATTCAATCAATCAATCAATCTTTATTTTTATAGCGCCAAATCATAACCAATGGTATCTCAAGGCACTTTACAGTAGAGCAGTCTTAAGGACGGACTCTTCATTTTATGGATACACACATATGCATATATACGTATATACACATACATATGTATCCCACACCCAACATGAATTCATCATGGCGGCAAGGAAAACCTTCTGTTAAGCAGCAGGAACCTTGTGTGGATCCCATTCCTATGATGAACAGCCATCCACGTTATGCTGTGTTGGGTGTGTGCAGAGGAAAGGGTGGAGACAGAGCCGCTGAGACTCTGTAACTCCACACTAAGGATCCCACGGACCTGCAAGACAAAAGCCAGAAGGAGTACAGGAGCAAACACACAAGGGAAGAAGCAGACATAGAGGGAGTGTTTGAGAGAGGAATGGGACCCTCTCCGGTCCCTCTCTAGCCTAAATGACCTCTCTCTTAACGCTCTCTCCAACCTCTCTCCCCCCCCCCCCCCCCGGCAGTCTATGCCAATTGCATCTTAATTATGAGCTATGAGCTGGTTCCTAACTAAAAGCTTTACCAAAGAGGAATGTTTTGAGCCTAACCTTAAAGGTAGAGAGGGTGTCTGCCCCCCGAACCGTGGTTGGTAGATGGTTCCAGAGAAGTGGGGCCTGATAACTGAAAGCTCTTCCTCCTATACTACTTTTAGAGATAAATGGAACAACGAGTAGTCCAGCATTTTGAGAGCGTAGTGTTCTGGGGGGATTGTATGGCACTACAAGCTCCTTGAGATAGACTGGTGCCTGTCCATTTGGGGCTTTATAAGTGAGAAGAAGAATCTTGAATTCTATTCTATATTTTATGGGAAGCCAATGCAGAGAGGCTAATACAGGAGTAATGTGATCTCTTCTCCTAGTTTTAGTCAGTACACGTGCTGCAGCATTTTGAACCAGCTGAAGTGTCTTAAGCGACTTGCTCGGGCAGCCTGCTAAAAAAGAATTACAATAATCCAGTCTAGAGGTAACAAAAGCATGGACTAGTTTTTCGGCGTCGCCCTGAGACAGGATAGATCTGATTTTAGCAATGTTACGGAGATGAAAGAAGGCAGTTCTTGAAGTTTGTTTTATGTGAGAGTTGAAGGATAAATCCTGATCAAATAGAACCCCAAGGTTTCTAACCAGAGTAATGCCATCTAGGGCAGTTAGGCTAGCATAGGTTTCTCTAAGGTGTCGTGGGCCCAGTACAATGACCTCAGTCTTGTCTGAGTTGAGAAGAAGAAAATTTTGGTCCATCCAGGCCCTAATGTCCTTTAGACAGACCTCAAGTTTAGATAGCTGATTTGTCTCACCTGGCTTCATTGATACATACAGTTGGGTATCATCAGCATAGCAGTGAAAGTTAACAAGTTAACAAGTATTTTCTCATAACATTACCAAGGGGGAGCATATAGATACAGAAGAGGATTGGACCTAGCACAGAGCCCTGAGGAACCCCGTAGCTTACTTTAGTGTACACAGAAGACCTATTATTCACGTGTACAAACTGGTACCTATCAGATAGGTAGGACTTAAACCAGTTTAGGGCAGTCCCTGTGATTCCAAGTAATTTCTCTAATCTCTCTAGTAGAATATAGTGATCTATAGTGTCAAAAGCTGCACTAAGATCTAATAAAACCAGCACTGAGAGTCGTCCTTCATCTGAAGCCCAGAGTAGATCATTAGTTACTTTAACTAAAGCAGTCTCTGCGCTGTGTTGAGCTCTAAAACCTGACTGGAAGTCCTCGAACAGGCTGTTGTTTTGAAGAAATTCACAGAGCTGAGCCGCCACAACTTTCTCAAGAATCTTTAAAATAAAAGGAAGATTAGATTCAGAGGGCCAAAGTTGAATAAGTTATGTTTCCCTCTCTCATTATTCCACATTTTGTAAAAAGCCATTTTCAAATGGGCGAGTCGGATTTTTCTTGCGTTACGACGTCACAACACGGAAACTCCTCCTCCTGACAATCCTGGCTCCTCCTACCCTATAAGAATGTGAGCTCCTCCCTCTCTAATTACTTCCTGGGTAAAACAGTTTAATATAGAATATACATTGTAATTTATTGTCATGTATGTAAAGCTACATACACAAAATGCATTCTCTGCATTTAACCCCTCCCTGAGGAGCAGTGGGCGACCACGGTGTAGAACCCAGGGAGCCGTTAGGGTTAATATAAGGGACAAATCAACAGGTTCCCAAAGTGAAGTACAGGTATCCCGTGAATAAAAATAAGCGTGAAAACATTAGGAACTAGAATATAAATAGAGCCGCAGTCAGGAGCCTCCATGCATTGCCACACATTACACATTGATCTGTGTAAGACTACCCTCGAGTGGTGACAGAAAAACAATCTTAAGTGCAAATATGACGAGAGCTACATTACTTTGCGCTAGCAAAATGTTCTGTGGAGACTTTGATGCCCTTTGCCACCACGTACTTGTGTGAAAGTAATTTTTTAGCTTTGACAAACATGAAAACAAAGTACAGAAAATACTTTGCGTGGAGAATGATTTAAAACTCAGACTTTCTCAAATTCAGCCAAACATTGCAGAGTAATGTGCATCTTTTCAACCTCACGCTTCTCGTTAAAGTTGTAGTGAGTTGTATTTCACAGTTTTAGGGTGAGGAAAAAGGGAGATTTATTTCTTGCTAAAAATGCCAGTTAGCTAGTTAAATAAAATGAGCGATAAAATAAGATTTTGTATTGTTTGCTTACAGATTATTATTATTTTTTCAATTATATATTATTCCTAAACAGGATGGGTAAAACTCAGATACATTTCTCTTTAGGGCTTCATTGTATATGACATTGCATTATTATGTTTTTAAGTTTGCAACAGTAGGGGGTACATTGCTTCAGGGTACAGGGGTACTGGATTGTGAAAAGTTTGGAAACAACTGTCCTAGATGATATCTGATCCCACATTAGTGATTACTGAAACAAATCAAGAAGAAGCTAACTAGCAAAATAACAGAATAGTGTCAATTTTCAATGTTTTAGTGAATAATAACAGAAAAATAGTCCTTAAGATACTTAAGTGGTATGCAACATATTGCTAATCTGTAATCTGTATTTATCAGTGTCTTGTCCTGGCAAAACAAGAAATTCATCATCACACCAGAAACATCTGAGTGGTGTTCCATAAAGCGGGTTATTTTCAAGCTCTGAGTATGTTTGGGCTCAAATGAGGGAAACTCTGAGTATCCTATTCCTTAACGCGAGGTATGTTCTTATCTGAGTATGTTACCATGGCAACATTGTCCGTGAACTAAACCTGGTAGCTGGCAGGTTTTATCGAAAACACCAACTGACGTCTGTAGTAAAGTTCCCTGGATACAAACCTGTGGATAATGTAAAGAAGGAGATGACAATTTAAATAAATCCACTTTTGAGGCTCGAGCATTGTTTAATAATGTAATACAGTTAGATCGGATTTTTGAAGTTATGGTGGTGTAGTGAATTAAGACAATGCTCTTGGAAGCGATGGGTTGTGGGCTCGCGTCCCGCTCCAGTCTTTTATTATGACATATTTTTGGATGTTGAGATGACTCTAGCGACAATATTACATAAAAAATCGATATAAATGATGCGATATGAAGCGGCAGTCAGTGTCTTTATAGCCAGTGTAACGGGAGGGCTCTCTATGCAGCCATCCTATGCTGCTGCAACGTCTCCTCAAACACATTTTATTCATATTATTCCCCACTCGCCAAGTTACTGAAGCAATAAAGTCAAATATGAATAAACTCTGAATTTGTTAACCCTCCTGTATGGAATACCCCTCTGTTGTCTATGCCTTCAAGATTCTCTAATTTAAATGTTTTTTAACTCTTTAAAATTCTGCTGAGCATTCTTGAATCTTTAATTTGTATGTAAGTATATATATTTTTATGAACCCAAAAGCGAACATTCAGAGATTTTCCACATCTGGACATAGATAGTTGAATTGAAACCCTTCTTTTGTTTTGTTTTTTAGCCTCAGCTGCTTCACTTTTCCATTTCTTTTGTTTGACAGCATTTTTTACCACCATCTTTGCTTTCATTTTTTTGTAATGGATAATCTTCCTTGGAGTTTTTTTTATGGCCAATTATAGTAAAATACTTATTCCAGATGTGTTTGGTTTGCTGCAACTTCCACCTTTCCAATCAAGCTTGCATCCAAGAGTAATATTTTCAAGTGTGTCATAATGATCTTCTTTTCTGGCCATGGCTGCTTCCATCCTTCACTGGCAGGCTTGTCCACCATCATCTTAACAATGGCACCTCTTTCTTTATTCTTTTCATTTACGTTCATTCTTGCCTGTTGCAGGACATCTTTCACTTGTCCTTGAGAGCTCTGTGGTGACCTTTAAAACCTGTATTCTTTTAGGAATCAAACCAGTTACCCACCTCTACCTGTCAGAGGTGACTTCGGATTCAGTGTTGGCGGCGTGGAGTTCACCTGCGCCGCCAGCTGACCTCTTCATTTTAAGCTACAGCTCAGCTGATGGGACTGACACCTCTAAGGTGACACTGGAAGGCTCTAAGACAAGGTCACTGGTCCAGGGGCTGCTGCCTTCCACTGAGTACACCATCAGTTTAATCACAATACAGGGAGATGTTACCTCTGAGCCTGTTACAGCATCACTTTCTACAGGTGAGCTTCTCTTTATAGAAATGTGGCTTTATAAGAGAGGAAAACTTTTGTTTTAGTGTGAGGTTGTATTTCAGCCTGCTATATCTTTCGTTGTCTAGGTATGACTATAACATGTGAATCCCTCGTGGTTGCACAATCCAAGAACATTTATAACATTAAATGCCTTTTTTTTTTTAATATATTGATTTGGTAAAATTAGTAGGATTACCAAAATGCGATGAATGAAAGCACTCTTCATTAACTACTCTTAATTATTGTCTTGTTGTGACATTTCTTGTGGTATTGGAGTGAATATTATCTTAAAGTATGGTAAATAGTGAATAACTACAGAATGTCAAATAACTCCGCACTGAAATAATTTCTATTTTCATTTTGTTGACTGAAAATGTTTGTCCGTTTTTGTCGACTACATTTTTTTGTGCAACAATAACCACATGAGTCATAAAACATAAATTTTTATGCATTGATTACTTTGAATCTGTCTGTGTATTTGGTTTGGGGTTCGAATCCCGCTCTCTCTCAGTCATTGTCGTTGTGTCCTTGGGCACTTAACCACATTGCCTTGTATGAATGAGTATGAATTGTGCATGATTGTTGGTGGTGGTCAAAGGGGCCGTAGGCGCGAATGACAGACATGCATCTATCAGTCTGCCCCAGGGCTGCTGTGGCTATATTGTAGCCTACCACCACATGTATGACTGTGTGAGTGATTACATTACAGAAACCACTCTGTAATGTGTTTTGAGTCTCCTAGAAAAAAGCGCTATATAAATTCAAGCAATATTATTATTATTAAATTAGGCTAACCAGAGGCTGTGGCTGGCTTTAGTAACATAAGGACTCAAATAACAATTCCAGACATGGCCAAAGTACCTCCAACACACATCCTTGTTTTGTGTGTGCTAAAAACATGGGCAGTGGTTACCTAACGGTTAAGGAAGTAGGCTTGTAATCGCCTCGGAGTGGTTTTTGGTTCGAATCCAACTTGAGCCATCATGGGATGTTGAGCAAGTTCCTGAACATTTACACCTACACCACCTATTGTCATATATATGACAATAAAGGTTGATTGTGAATAGTAAATAAAAAAAAAAAAATACTAAAGGAAAATGTGGAGAAAAGCACTACAAAAACATAAATCAAAATCAAGGTGGGGCAACTGCTTCACTCTCCCGGCTTAAATTGGCTATTCCCCATTGGTTTTAATTTTCAATTCAACTTCATTTGTGTAGCGCAATTTACAACAAAGTCATCTCAATGTGCTTATCAAAATATAAAATCCATATCAAAGAAAAAAACCAACAAGATCCACATAAACAAGCATTTAGCGACAGTGAGAAGAAACAACTCCCTTTTAACAGGAAGAAATCTCCAGCAGAACCAGGTTCAGAGGTGGCAGCCATCTGCCTCGACTGGTTGGGGTTAGTGGACAGAAGGACCAACAGAACAGGATAGAGAGATTTTATTCCAAGAAGTTTTCAGATTTTCTACCCCCTATGTGCCAGCCGTTTTTGAGCATTTTGACGGATTTTAAAAACCCATAGAATATTTTCTACTACGACTATCTGAAATCTGACACCAGATTCTGAAAGATTGAAGCCTCTACTTTCATTAAAAAAATATTTGTTTCTGGCCTGTTTTGTTTTTTTGTAATCAGCCGTTGAATAGAGCAAGTTTTACACAAATCTTCAGTAAGCTATTTTTTTTTTTTGCTTTATTGACAACTCTAGCATCTGAACATTGTTTCCTTATATAAAATTTAAAAAAAAACATTGAGACCGGGCTTTTGATGGCAAAATGATTATTTATCTTTCTGGGTCAGAGTTGAATGCATTTCTTACTGTATTTTGGCGTTCCTCCAATTTTCTCCCATCATTCTGCAGACACACAAATTCCTCTTACTCCCGGATATGCAGAGTGTCGCTGCGTTCCCCGTTTTTTTTATTGTTTTATCTCACCATCGCCACATTATCCATGAGTTCTTCACATGGTCGAGTGTGCGCTTCTGGGAACGTCAACTCTCGTATGTCGCGCCATTTTCTGTCTCATAAACGCCTTTCCTCGTCTCCCTCTGAGCTCTGCTGAGCACGGATGATCTCTCATCCAACGATGTGCTGCTACCTCCTACATGTCACCTATTATTTTGCTATCTGGCTCACAGGCTGGGGTATTTGGTACCCCCCCCTCCCCCCGACACGTATCGATGACCCGTTTGGCTCGGTTAGTTGAGGGTTTTATCTCACCATCTCAACATTATCAATAACCTACTCAGGTCCATACATGTTTTGTGTTAGTATGTGGAGCTGTGAGCTGCTGGATATGTCACAATATCACTCCGCCAGTGTATTTTCTAGTAATGCCCGTGAAAAAACTCAAATGACGAGTTATCTCGTCAATGGCACTGAGTGAGTTAAGGTGTTTTAGAATGAATTTGCATATCTTTTGTTTATTGTATATACATAAAAAGATATTCATGTTGTAAATAAGATTAGTACAGGTCATCTTTCTTGAAGTACGCACCAACAAAAATCATTCCAAATCATTATATTTCAAATTTGATTTACTGTGGCTGAAAACATTAGGTGGTTGAAAATTTAAATATGTGGGACAAAGTGGACAAGGTAACTTGAAATACAGCCTGAACATGTATTAAATTTGTGTTTGCAAAGATGCAGTTTGAGCATTTTACTTGTACAGAACCTCAGGTGAATAGGTTTTTATTGCAAGGCTTTTCCCCATTTCATCTACTTTTTCTTTTCTTGAACGTACAATGCAAATGAATCTAGACTTACATTTTCTCAGTATGAAATTGGATGTTAATCAAATTGTAAAGCTTGTATAGCATTTAAATAAAAACAAAAAAAAAATAATAATAGAAGCAATTAAAAGGCACTGGGAAAATATATGTTTGGTTTATCTTTTGTTTTTACTTTTTTTTATTTAAGTTCATCTGTGTAGCAAAGTGACCTTATAAACTTATTCTTGATTTGTTTGTTAGGGTCTTTTTCGTCTCTTGCACCCCATTTTTGTTCAATTGACTTAAAGCTCTCACAAATGTCTTTTGATTACGTGTCCATTTTTTGCAGGTGCAAAACAGAGATGAATGAAAGGAAGTTAAAAAATTATAACCTTCCAATCAGATGGACAATAATAGACAACATCTTCTGTTTGAGCTGGAATTCATTGGAAAGATAGCACTTTAAGAGGCATCATCTCAGTTTCAGGATGGAACTGAATAGGAAGCCAAGAGCAAACATCAAAAGAACTAAAATAAAGAACAGAAGAGTTTAGTTTAGAACAATATAGATGTGACTTTGCCTCTCAGCTAGAAAGACCTGTATGCCACTTTCAGCTTACCACGCAGGTTTTAACCATATCTTGGCTACATCCTACATGACTCTAGACAATCACCTACGCAAAAGGTTCATTCAAGGATTATTTTAGACTATCGACAGCAATGATTTTATTCTTTTATTTTGTTCTTAGACTCCTTTTATTGTCATTGAATCATTGCATGATATGACAATGAAATGGCACATCTGAAGGGATTATCCTTTAAAAAGGAACAAATGCAGCTGTCAGATCTTGGTAAATAGCTGAAGATAGTGGTGAAATAGAATAGGATGAAAAGAGTCTAGAAATAAAATAACTACAATAAGAACTGTATATACATATATACATCATTGCACAGCTAATGTGAGTGTTAATGCTGACAGGCTGGTAACAATCTTATAGGTCATGCATATAAAAATCCCACATTTAATTTCTTTAGTATTTTTCTTGGTACTATTAAGGTAAGATAAGATGTACCTTTGTTCATTCCACAGTGAGGAAATGTGGTTGGTGACAGCAGCAGGAGTCGAAAAGAAATCTGACAGAGTATGGAAGTCACATTTCATGATGAATGTTAGCTTGGCTGACGTCCTTTAATCTGCCACCATTGAATTGAGGGAGCTAGCTAGGACATAGCTGGCCTTCCAGTAAAATGATGCAGTAAAGTCTGCAGGAATTAGAGGCCACTACCTTGATATGATCAGTTCTTTTTTATTTAGTGAGAATGTAAATGAGATATGACCAGGGAGTTAGACCTCATTCAGCTGATGAATAGAGGCCATTCTTTTTTAAAAGCAGCACAGAAAAGTGTATCAATTGGGTTATGAGAGCGATAACTGATTGAGGAGTAGAAATTTTACTACATTTTACTGCTTCCTTTTTTTCTGTTTTGTCAGACATAAAAAATCACATTTCTCTTAGAGCTGTGGACTTGTCAGGGGTTCAATTATTGGCCTGTTACTGTTTTCTAAGAAGTCTTTCTCTGGCAGCTCAATAGTCTCAAGATGCCCAAAAAAAAGCTGAATGATGCTCTGCCCCTCTGGTCTTTGCTGTCTGTGCTACATCAAGCTCTATTTCTGATAAGAAAGTCATCTGATAATGTTATGTTTTTAATATAGATTGGCATTAATAATTCAATTGCTTCCACACACACAAGCTGGGGCCTATTTATGTAAATCTAATGTGGAGCAAAAACAATATGGGCAACATCAAAATCATGAAAATGCTCTGACTTTAAAGGATGTATTCTTTTATATTTTTTATGAAAAAAGTATGCAATGAAGTCATACCAATCTCCCCCATTCTCCAGGCATGGACCCACCAAAAGAAATGACTGTGTCAGATGTGACCGAAGATGCAGTCATAATCTCCTGGATCAAACCACTGGCTCAATTTGAATACTACAAGCTGTCATACCAGTCATCTAATGGTACGACGCTCCATGCTGCAATATGCATACAGGCAATTAATTAAATATTAACAAACACGGCTCTTACTTGTAGCACCTAAATTAATTTGACATTTACTGTGAAGTTTCTCTTATGTAGGCTCTTTATGTAGCGGAGCGTGTGAGAGAAAATGTGTTATAGCTAATTAGTTGTAACATTTGATCAGTGCGCTCTAATTACTTTTTAAATGAGATTTCTGTATTTGTTTAACGATGAATCTCCAGATGTATATCTCACTGCAACATGCAGGAGATGAAGACATGATTGTGATTGACTTTTTTCTGCCACCTCTCGCAGGTCAAGTGGACAGTGTGGTGATCGACAGCGAAGTGACAAACTACACCTTGTCCAGTTTGTTCCCTGCTACGGAGTATGAGATCAGTCTTAACGCTGTCAGAGGAAGTCAGGAGAGCCAAATGGTCAGCACTTCTGTATTCACAGGTAGGAGCTTACAAAGAAATACTGTTTGATCCTTGTCAACAACCGATCATCATTAGACATTCCTCTTTGTATTGGAAGATAAGATAAAATAGTCTTTATTATCATTGCTCATCATACAGTGTGTAATGCAATAATACAACAACAATGCAAAACTGTCCACATTGGTGTAAAAGAGGTAAAACAAAGACAGACACATTTTAAATGTCATAAGAATAAACAAATAGATAAATAACACATTGTGGGAGTGAACAAGAAAATATTTACAGTAAAACACTGAGGTAGAATGTTGAATGTGTGTATTGTGGTTTTTACTATAAAAACAAATATTTTACATAGTTTTCATTTTTACACAGTATCAACAACAAGTACAATCTGTGCTAATAATATACAGATTGGAATTGTGTTGCTTTCATAGTTTTTATTATTACTTTTTGTTTCTGTCAATGTAAATGATTTAAAGTGTTTTAATATCATTAAAGACTAACTAAACCCCTGCTTTCTGCTGACCTGCTACTAGGGGGAAAAGCCTTGATTATGGGCGTTACTGCTGTAGCATTAAGACACGCCCACTCAGGCAGCAGTTAAAAACTTTATAAAATATAATTAAAAATTACCAAAGTGGTTTTTTTTTAATATCTTTTCTGTAGTATTCATAAGAAAACCCAATAAAGACTATCTTTAGTTTTTAAGTTTTGTGTTTCTTGTAGAAGCTATATAAAATAATAAACAGTAGCCTATTGTTAAAATAAAGAATTGTATTTATTTTTTGTATTATTACATTTATAGCTGTTGTAGTATTAACAGGATGGCTTGTTAAACATTTCACATGATTCGCAGAGAGGGGAAAAACAAAGACAGTAAAGTAATACATTTTATTGTTTAAATTAGCTTTTCGACGGCCCCTCCTCACACTGCTCTCGAACTGCAGCTCTTTGACAGATCAGCAGACGGACTCTATCGAAGTAACCCATTGTGTAGTATGTGCTCTGCGTTACAGTGAGTAAATAGAGGTGTAGATTGCACTTGTAACACTTTTTTTATCGCGAGTTATTGAACTGATGAATCCAAATGTCTTTCTAACTTTACTGACCTCATCATCCGTCTTTTTACAGTAGCAACACTAATGTGTATACTATCTGTAATAGCAAGGCATAATGCTATTTTCAGCCTGTGTCAGGCCTTGATTGAAAAGATACCTGATGCGGTGATCTATATGCTGCTGCTCCTCTGACATTGTTACACTGAATGATGTTTCCTGCAATCATTTATTATACTACACTATTGTTTTGTTTATTATCCCGTTATCTTGGAAAAACATGTTAAATTAACGTTATCACAGAAAAACAAAGTCGTTATCACTGGAAAATGGAGGAAATAGAATTCATGAAAGCATGGCCCTTTAGGTTCCGTACAAAACAAGATTTCACTATTTTCTAATTTTATTTTAAAACAGAAACACACAGCTTATTTTTTTATTTATATATTTTTTTTCTATATTTCCATTTCGGTTTGTTTTTGTTGTTGATTTGGTTTTGAAACAGAATGACCAAAGAGCAAACCATGCACGGATGTACAAATTATCTTCGCTGGTTACATTTTTCTTGTTTTTTTCACAAACTTACCTTCGCGCCATCCATTGTCGATACACCTGCTTCTCCTTGGTGCTGGAGCCTATCCCAGATCATTCAGGGCTCAATAAAGGTTACAGTTTGGACTTATGTGTGGACAAATATGGTTTGGGAAAGAAACTATGTGGATAAATCCCCCATTCAGCTGAGAAGTAACAGTAATAAACTTGTGATTGAGGGATCCTGATTTTGTATCTATAATTATTAATTATTAATTTTTTTTAAAAACGAATTAATGCAAATTACATCAAAGAAGTAAAAAAAATGTCTTTCATTTTGAGTTTTGAAAAATATATAGTACGTGGGTGCGTGCGTGTGTGTGTGCGTGCGTGCGTGCGTGTGTTGTGTGCGTGTGAACTGTATTTACAAGCTAGTGAGCATTAGGTTATAAACATGTGGTGAAAATATCAGTGTTTATAATCTTTCCCTGTACCTTATAGTAGTAGTAGTAGTAGTAGTAATAGTAGTACAGGGCTCTGAAGTTTTGAACTCAGTTCAGAGTGAGACTTTGGCTGCAGCAGCGATTTAGGTAGAATCTGATAAAAGACATGAATTTGTACAAATAAAACTATTTATTTAGCATTTAACATTTCTTAGAGCAAGGGTTGGTATCGTGTATGTGTGTGCGTGCGTGCGTCACATGGACACATGAAGAATATCTGCAGTGTGTGGCTTTAAAGACATGTTTTGGGCCACTATGCCTGAGCAAAGTTGAAGGATAAGAGGAATTGTCTATGTTATTAGATCTATCATTCTCAGCTGATAATTTATTTGTCCAATAATAATTGTGCACTTCTTATATTAGCCCAAAAAGAAAAAAAAAAAAAAAAAACCTGCTTATGCCTTTATTGCATTCATCTTCCTGGCAGATGAAAGAATCAGAAACCACAGGATTGTGACACAATTAATGTCAAAGGTCACATACGTAGATATTCATGGGGTGTTCTGCTCTACCTAACTGTAAAATTATAGTGCATGTTCTTCTTACTGCCTTTCTCACTGCACATCCAGGAGAATTCCTTCTGAATTAGGTGTAGGTGTAAGATAAGATGCCTCCATCCACCTTCTGGATTTTCAGGCGAGTCACTCACCCATAACAACAACATCACATTGGAAAATTTGTGCTGAGTGAAGCAACCACTTCAGATTAACAACTTTGAATGAACACATCACTTAATGTCGAAATATGGAGTTGGAATTGCATAAGTTATTTTATTTTCATTTTTTAAATTAAAATTGATAGCTTTTTTCCCCCTGTTTTCTGTCCAATATATTAACCTCTGTTCTTATTCTAAATTTTCCACTTATTTTTGTTTAAATGACATGTGAGAAGACAGCACGTTTTCTTGATATATAGAAAACATTCTGCTAATTGTAATTATCACGAAAGATAATTGCTGTAATTTGACATCCTCATGTGTCCAGTGTGAAAATAACAGTCAAGAAAGGTCAAGCATGTATTTTACTGTAACCACATAACACACAAGGAAATTAAGAGATAAGGGAAGGAACTACATTATTTACTTTTTAAATTCGACATATAGGAGAAGAAAAGAGGAAAAATGTATTGATGTTGAATTAAAAAATGTACAGGCTAAAACAAAAATAAATGTGTCTGTTGTCATTTCCCAGCACTTGGACACACACGGTGAGAGATACTGATGGAAGCTCTCATTTGCGAATCGACTGTTTGTATTTCATTCAATCTGTGCGAGTGCAGGGTGATATGGACCAATTTATATCTTTTTTCCTAAAAACGGCGATAAGCAATATAAACTTGATATATTTTTTTCTCAATAACATTTTACAAGAAAATCAATACTAGGTTAAAGTCATTGGAAAAAAATCTCCTTTTATTTGTTTTATTATTGTAATCCTGCACCGTTTTCAAACAAGGTATGATTTTCTTCATTATTCAGTTTGTATATGTATGTAAGAGGATGAGTTATTAATAATGGGTTATATAAATAAGACTATTAATTATGATTATTAATATTACTTCAAATTTTGCGGGGTGCCACTCCTGTTAACAGGAGAATTATGTCTAAGTTTTTAGACTAAAGCCATCAATGTGAAACCAGGGAAAAGTGAATTCGAACAGTAGCATCTACACCATAATCACAGCTTTAATAAATCAGAGGAATCAAAGATTACGTTTAACTTTTTATTCAAAATTCAACAATTAACACAGTCAAAATATCAATTGAAATGGGATAATTAAATCACGATGAAATGTATTTCGAGCCTAATAAAAGTGAGGAATATATGTAATAAAGTGAAATCACTATTCTAGGAGAATGCTAATCTACTAAATATTGAATAAAAATGCAGGACACATATTCGAATAATAAGATCATAAAATCATAAAGAGAGCTCATAAAACAAAGAGGGTAAGACAGACAGGGGAGAACGAACAAACATGAATGAGATGAACTGTGTGGATCATGTTGTGAGTGTATGTAAGTGTGCAGTTATGGAATTATGTATGTGATCTATTGTAGATCAAGTTTGCTGATGAAAGTTCGTTCAGGTACCTTGCAGATTATGTCAGGGTTGGACCTGGAGGTGCTGGGTTGAAGAAATGCAGCGAGACGTGCCACCGTTGAGTTCTGTTGCGTTTCAACAGAGTGTAACCCTTCAGCCGATCTAGGCGGTTCTGGCCTTCGCAGCTGGGTTAGAGAATGGCTCGTGGCTTACCACAGTGGGTTGCGAGCCGGGCTCCTTTCGGCTGTTAAGCACGTCACTAGATGCTGGGTTCGTCCCAACCAAGCAACTGTTGGTTCCAAAAATCTAACTGTTTCAAATAAAAAATAAAATGAAATAAATGAAAAGATGGGGAAGGGAAACGCGTTGAGCATGAAACGCTAGCGTCTCAAAACTGAAATTTTGGGCGGTTTTCTTCCTTTTAAAAGATTATCTTTGAGACTCGCCTCCGAAGAATGAAGCTTTGTTGATTGGTTTAAAATTGCCAGCATCTCAGCTGGCTGCCTTTGGGTGTGTCTGGGGTGTATGTGTATGTGAGACAATGACAAACAGGAGGGATGATTCCTAGATTTACACAGCATATTCAAATAATCTTTTCGAAATCAGATCTTGAAATATCATGTATTACGAAAGAGTTTGATACCAAACACGACTGGAATTTGCCTAGTATTACTTTAGGAACCTGTTAATGAATTTTACTTGTAATTACTCATGAACATAAATTTCAAAAATCATGTTATGCCTCTTCTTTACTATATGGTTGCAGTAGATACCTTAAACTAACTTTTGTGATGTTTTCTTGTATTTTAAGCACTTTTAAATGATGAAACATTTAAAATAGCATTCTGTGGGTATAAAATTATCTGAAAAGGAGGGAATAGGACAGACAATATTTGCACTTTCAATTTCTGCAGAAACCATTCCAATAATGTTTTTGTTTGTAACTTTTCAAACATAATACATTTTCTTTGTTCTCACTTCTTCACGGGACACATCTCAGAGAAGGCCTGGGCAGTGTCCTTGTGTGACAGCTCACCACAGGGGGTCAGGGGTCAGTGGAACAGTTCTGTGATCTTACAGCATCCCAAAGATATCTGTTTGTAAAGGAGGGAGAAGACGGATGTTCTTCCCCCGTGTGGAGTCGTAAAGAGAGTTTGTACTGAACACTTCAAAGTGTTGGGCCAGTCTTTTCGGCTACGTTATTGGGTTCAACGGCCGCATAGTGGGGTTAGCTATGCACCTCAAAGTTGCTGGGGCAGTTATGTTGTAAACAGTTTGTGATTAAAAAAAACAGGCTCCTTGGTTAATTCCTGTTAGTAAGAGGGTCTTTAGGCTTTATGTGGTTTGGTTCCCTACATGTATGCATATATATGTATATATATAGAGCGACTGGATAGCTCAACTGGTAAGTCACCTGACTTGCACACAGGAGGTCCCCGGGTTCGAAAATGAGCAATGTACCATCTGCCAGTGTGGGTCCTTGGGCAAGACCCTTCACGCTACTGCCTACCTCATACAATGATGAGAGACAATGAAATGAATGACATGCCGGCTCAGACGTCGCCCGGCCAAACAAGGTCTGCGTCAGGTGCTGGGGAACCAGAGCACCTTGATGAAAAATGGGCGACTGGAACAAGACTGAAATGGGCGAGGTGCAAAAACAGGGCTGTCTTGGAATTATTATTATTATTATTATACATCAATTTTATATAGCGCTTTTCTGGGTACTCAAAGTCACTTTACAATGAAGGGAACAGTGTTGGGGGTCGGTGCCTTGCTCAAGGGTACCACGGCAGTGCTTGAGAAGTGCCCTGGCACCTCTCCAGCTACCAGAACAACTTCTGTTCTTTTAGTCCGTACTGGGACTTGAACCGGCGACCCTCCGGTTCCCAACCCATGTCCCTACGGACTAAGCCACTGCCGCCCACTGCTACTACTCCAGCAACCCTAGTCAGAGGGGCTACATGCAAAGGATGTGGGGGAGGGACAGTCCAAACTCACGGCGAAACACCTAGTAGCTCAGATGTTCCAACATCCACAAAAGGCAACTGCCATCACAACTTGAGATTGACGAGGTACAACACCAATGCTCCGGCAAGGTGGAGCCATGCGGCCAGGTCAGAGTGGAGTTAACACCAACCCCCCCCCCCCCCCCCCGGAGATTGGGTATGAAACCCCAATAGCCGCAATCACGCTGAGCAAGGCAGCGACTGACTTGAAAAATAAGATCATGGCAAAAATGTCCACCAGGCAACCACAAAGCCAACTACAGAGGCTCAGTGAAGTACCATCAGAAAGTCTCGTTGAAGATGGGAATGCACCTCTGAGAGCGATACCTACATCAACCATACATCAGCAACAGCAAATGGTAAATGGACTTGATTTATATAGCGCTTTATCACCACACTGAAGCAGTCTCAAAGCGCTTTACATATCAGCTCATTCACCTAATCACTCTCACATTCACACACCAGTGGGACAGGCGCTAGTCAACCAGCGCAGACATTGAGATGTCATTCGGACTAGATGGTCGGATGGTGACTAAGAGAGGGAAGGTGGAGGGAAGTTAGTCCACACAGAAGGGGTCTCATTCCCAGAAGGAACAATAACAGACATTGAGGACAGTTACAAGTACCTTGAAATCCCGAAAGCAAATGGCAACCTCGAAGAGGTGACAAGGAAAGCGGCTACGGCGAAATACCTCCAATAAACAGCTACGCCCTGCCAGTAATCAGATACCCTGCAGGAATAATAAGCTGGCCAAAGGATGAGATACAAACCACAGATGTTAAGACACGAAAGCTCCTAACCATGCACGGAGGGTTCCACCCCAAATCCAGCACCCTGAGATTGTACGCTAGTCGTAAGGAAGGAGGCTGAGGACTAGTGAGCGTGAGAGCCACTATCCTGTATGAAACATCCAAAATCCATAAGTACATCAAGGACAAGGCTCCAACAGATGGCGTGCAGCGTGCTCAGTGAATGTCTCAGACAATGGAAAACAGAAGATGAGGTGCCAGAAGTTCCGTCATGGGAGTACAAGCCCTTACATGGGATGTACCACCAAAACATAACTGAAGTGGCGGATATCAGGAAATCGTACCAATGGCTAGACAGAGCTGGACTGAAGGACAGCACAGAGGCACTCGTCATGGCTGCAACATCAGGAAAAAGGAACATGAGAAACTAGAAAAATACCAGGGGCTCAGAGAAGAGCTGGAGAAGGCCTGGAGGGTGAAGGCAAACTGGAAGAGTGGCTATAGCAGATCCCAGGAAATACATTAGACATCTTGGACATCTAAGTGCAGTGCTAGGAACAGCAAAGATACTGCACAGAACCCTCAAGCTTTCAGGCCTCTGGTAGAGGACCCGAGCTTGAAGGAAAAAGACACTCTTCCTCACCCACCCCGCAGTGGGTGAGGAAGAGTTTATATATATATTTATTTCATTTATTCAAATAAGTTTTCTTTTAACTTATTTGAATAAATAAAATGTATCACAAGCAGCACAATATCAACATTTTGAGCCAGTCTTAACTTTTTCTCTCAGTAAGGATAAAATATGAGTAAATTCTGTAGTGGCGCCTTTTTCAGGGCAGGTGTGAGCTTTGACCCATTCCCCGAACCCGAGAACCTCACCAGGTGATTTACACCCATGCAAACGTATTTGCATGATTATCATTATTTTGCATTTGTCTGAGTGTCATGGTCTCTGTGTAGCTTCAGCATCATCTTTGGCATCTTTTAGGTGTTATGGGTGTTTCCCTTCTCCAAAAGTTGGAGATTTTTTTTCCTACAGGCACCTTATCAGGTGATTTTACCCATACCTATGCTAAATTAACCATGCAAACAAATCGCTGTGGTGCCCTCTGAAGGTACAGAGCAAACATCAAAGACGATGCTTAACCATCACAAACAGCGTGTGATTTTTACCCATATTAATATATACCCAATAAAAAATAACTGCTCATCAAAATTTTGGAAATCTTATTGTGTATATACAGTAATGGCAGGTACTCCTTTAATTTGTCATGTATGGTCATATTTTAATACAATTTGATGACAAAAGTGTAATTTCTAGTCTGAAATAATCTTACAGTTTAACATTAAACATAGTTTGAAAAGCCTTGTTTGAAGGATAAGTAAGGTGTTCATTTTCAAAGTTCAAGATCTCAAACAAAGCAATATTTCTCCCTCCCAGTAAGTTTTTATTTATTATTCTTCACTGGAATAAAGGGAAAAAAATGTAAGTAGTGTAATAGTTTGATATTACAGAAAATGCATAATTGTATTGTAAAGAAATATGTGAAACTGTGACAAGACACCAGACAAAATTCCAACAGTCAGAATCCCAGGGTACAAATTACCAGTGGACAGAATCCCAACCCCCACATTAGAAACATTTACTAACTTTCAGTCTCATTTTAGCTTGTTTTGTTCTTCCGTAATCAGCCATTGAATAGAGGCAAGTTTTGCACTTATCGCCAGTTTTTGAAAAAAAGCTGAGAAAAAGGGCTTTTTCTGACAACACTGAGACCGGGCTTTTGATGGCAAAATTATTATTATTTTGTTTTCTGGGTCAGAGTTGTATGGTTTTCTTACTGTATTTTGGCATTCCTCCAAGTCTCTCCCCCGCCAGTTCCCACACACACAACTTCTGTGAATTAGTGTTTCCTAAAGCCAAATGGCATTTGGTGGAGATTAAAAGAGCTGTGATTTAAGTGTCTTATAAGTTGTTCGGTTTCACACTTTTCAAGTATCTTAGATACTGCCGGTAGGATGCTGATCAGTCTATAGCTGCATATTTCTGTCAGGTCTCCAGATTGGTGGATTGGTGTAAGTGCTGAAATTTTCCAAGAGTCCGGAAAAATGCTTGAGTTTATAGATACATTTATAATATTGGTTATAGGCGATACAAGTGATCGTTTATGTGTTTTGATAAACATTGGGCTCAATTCGAATGCATCGTTGGCTCTGAAATTTTTGAGAACACAAATGATCTTGTCAATTTGCAGATGTGATACAAGGCTTAAATAAAAAAAAAACGGTTTGGTCAGCAGAGGCCGATAGCAGTTGATATCTCTTAAGAACTGACGAGTCTTATGTATATAGTGTTGAAACAGTTCTCAGCTGTTAACATAAATAGTGATCAACAGACTAAATTATAACTGTAATTATGTCCACTGGGATTTTGTCATAGATGCACTTCAAACATACACATCTAAAGAGAAATAAACAGGCCCTGTGTGTTGTTTCTAGTGCTGAACGTGCAAACCACGAATAACTAAAACATTGCATGCAAATGAAAATTATCAGGAGAAGCTACAGCAGCCTTGAAACCTGTGTTTGTTTGTTGTGCTCTTGCTTGGGTACTTAACTCTCAGATGTGTGGTGCTCTGAAAATAATTACTTGCTAAATGTTTTTTTGAAGTTGCAATAATGCCTTGAAATACGGTACTTGAATATAATGGGCATCATGGAAGATGACCTGCTTACTTTGCAGAATGGTTGCCCTAAAAAAAGGCCTCATTTTAGGGAATTGTAAACTGTTAAACTGTACTTATGCTCCTCAGACCCAAACCCTGACCTTTTTTAATAAATAGAAATGCTTTCATGGAGCACCTTAACACCAGGCAGAAAAAGAGATAACTATCAAAAAAGATGTTATTAGAAAAACACAAAATATGCCCCTTTGATATTCTTTGGAACAATCAACAATGAAACAGCTGTTTAGAGCCAGTTTTATGCCTGAAAACTAAGACAATCCAGATAATTGAAATATAAAGAAAACATATGCTGCTAATGGTAATTATCACTCTTCTTTTACAAAAGGTAATTGCATTATTTTGATGTCCTCATGTGTCCAGTGTGAAAATAACTCATTTGAATTTAAACTCAGGAGAAGATAAACTGATTATGTTCATGTTGGAATTATTATTTCCTGCTATGACTACAAAACAACCAAACTCCTATGTTTCTCAACATCAGCTACCAAATATCACAAGACCAATTACCATGACTAGCAGATAAGGTAAAAATGATTAGCTCACATTTCCAATGGATTGCTAAACATTTTCCAGCTTCCTGGGGTCCATTGGCCATCTGATGTCCTCAATCACCATGTTTCCCTGCAGCGCTACAATTGCACAAACAAAGCTGGTGCAGCAAGTATAAGTAGTGGTGTGCACAAGTACCAGTGTATCCCCACCAAACCCCACAGCCTCTTTCAGTATTGCTGCAAGGTGAATGTGAAGAGTCGGCCTACTTTCAGATAAGCTACTTTATTATTGTCCTGTGTCCTAATAGTTGGAGAGGATGCAGAGATATACTGCTGGTTACAATCACTCAGTGAGCTCTACTAACATTCTGCTACAGCATCATTTGGCATAGACAAGAATATTTATACACAGAGTGTTCAGATATCTAGGAATCATTTTTTAAATTGAGTTTTCAAGCATTTGTAAGGCTATTTCTTGAGTTTCTGTGTCAGTTGACCAACACAAACCAGACCCAGATGCTGCTCTTTGGAAAGTCCTTATTACATTGTTGCAAGGTTGTATGTGCCGTTTTGTTCCAACAGGAACAATGACAAAGGATTTCTATTGCTTTGGAACATCACAGTGTCATTTGTTGGTTTTCCACATTTCCCTGCAGTTGGTGAACAGCAGGTTCTTTGTTGTCTAGTTTATAAATGACGTGATTATAAACAATGCAAACGTTGAACTGAATTGTTTTGTTTAAATTAATGGAAAACATTTAAAATGAGAAAAAAAAAAATTGTGCAATTTCCATTTACTTTTCATGAACATTTCACTTCATCACAGTTCATGTTTTTTGGTGTAGTTTATAATTAACCACACAATCGGATCCCACACACTCAAATACAGATCAGAGCTTGATGCAAGGGGCTCCAGTTTGGGATTCATGGAGATTGAAAGAGGTGCTTGAATTATTTTAGCAAAGGATTAGCTTAGACACCCTGTTTAGTTATTTATTTAGCTTTACCCATCTCCTGTCCATCTCGGCTGGCGATCTAATCATCTTGGCAAGCTGTCCCTAAATTCGCTCTAACCCTCTCTTGTAATTAAACTAATGACTTTAATCAGGTTTGTAAATCTATCACAGTGATAAGAAAGACCCGGACTCACATCTGAGTGCTAATGTGCACAATTTCTTTTTTACCCTGACGAGGGCAGGGCAGTAATTACCTCATCTGGGCAAATTGTTGAGTCACATGTAGCTTTCATGTTTTTTTTTTTACCATTATGCTTTCTGCGTTGCCAAAATACAAAGCCAGAGGAAAAATCAGGGTTGGAACACTGGGGTTAAAGGTGTAATTAAATTCAAACTCAATTTTGGCATGTCCAGCTGTCTGAGAATGACATTAGCTAGAATGTGCAGAGGCGACAGGCTGAGATTTTTTGGATCCTGTTTGAATGCATAATTTTAGTTTGGTGAGAGCTAAACAAGCAGTGATCCTAATAGCAAAGACAATCATTAATCATCTGAAGACAACATTTTTCATCTTGCTGTGTTTCTGTAATTCTCATTCCAAAAAACATATATATTTCCTATTTACAGTATCTAACTTTGCTTAGCTGTGAGTGTACAGCCATTCATGCAGAATAAAAAAACACTTTGCATACAAATGTGACCAAGCGTCATTGTTTGTGTGCACGTTAATGGTGCACTTGTTTAAAGTAGCTTATAATACAGTTACCTGACCAGCTCACTTTTACTAAATTCCTGTGCTGCTTTGTCAGCTGTCGGTCAAATCAAGAGCTTTTTTCATGTAATGTAATTAACAACAGCTGTCCAAGGAAAGAAATAGCTAATCAATGCAGTAATCCATCAGTGTGTAATTAATTGGCATTGACATTTTTGGTGTATTAATTGCTTTGATACATTTCCAGGAAAAATCACAAACCAATAATGTATGTGTCAAACTCAAGGGCCAGGTGCCACATTCAGCTCTGGTTTGCCTACAGTAAACATGATCGTGGAAGATATACATATATATATATAATGTTTTGTTGTTGTGAGTTTGACACTCTAGTTATGGTACAGGTCCAAAGTGGCTCAGGGCCTATTCAGATACTGGAGGTGCTTTATCTAATTTATCTCACCCTTTAATTTATAGGCCCGTATTTTGGCAACTTAAAGCACTTTGATCGCAGTGCCTGATTTCTTAGATTAGTGCTTTCCTCCCCGCGCTGTTGGTGGTGTCTCTAAAAGTCAGACGTGGTGTAGAGATATAGCAGCACAGTCCAGTTGGAGGACAGCCCGGCGCACCATGCGCTGCAGTAAGGGATTTGAAAACAGACTTTGTTTCATGGAAGAAAGTGTTTTATATTGTAGGCATGGTCTGGTGCAGATAGAGGTTTTTAAACATCTGCATTTTTACCAGACAGAGCGCCTACAGTGTCCAAGCAAAACTTCCTCCTCTATTGTTGGGGAAGCTGCTGTTGACTGAAAATAACATTTCGTAAAGCATTTCATTAAAGCTGATATCCAGAGTTTCTGAGAGGAGGTCTTGATGTCCCACCCTCAACAGCTCCACTTCGCCCCCCTGCCTTCCTCTGCAATCTGCCAGAAGCCACGCCTCTACTTTTCTGCATGCGCATCGCGGAACATAGCAAGGTTGAATCGGGTTGCATTGATATAGGTCTATGGGTCAGGTAAGAGCAGTGACGTGCCGTGACCACTAGGGTTGGGTAGGTACGTTGCAAATCGAGACCACCAATGACAATTTCATATGTTTCTGCTGTCAAGTGGTAATTCAATTCAAATCAATTTTATTTGTATAAAGCAATTTCCAACAAAGTCATCTCAATGCTCTTATCAAAATATAAAATCCATAATAAGAAAGAAAAAACCCAATAAGATCCACATGAACAAGTACTTAGCCATCTAACAAAATCAATCATAAACACCATTAAAGAAACATTAACAATTATTTAATATAGCCTCCATACTCTCCCAACAAGATATACAGTATCTCATGACACGGCAGCACATCTGTTGTTTGTGTTGGAAACACAGAAACACGGAGAAAATGACAATAATTTAGAACAGCCTCAGTGAGGAGCATCCACAAAGTCAATCCTTCCTTTTGTTTCATTCACTGTGAAAAGTATGAAACATGTTCTGACTTTACCTTTGCTGAAGGTCTGGTAGCTCAGGTGTTGGTCTACCATCTTTTAAAAGCTGTCGTTTTTCCTCAAAACAAAGTTTCTCTTTCATCTCTAGCGCTGTCATCCACACTGTAGTGTTATCCCGCCCACTAGCTAGAGAACGTAGCAGCAGCGGTCACGTGATATCAATTCACTAATGTACTGTGAACTTACGTATAGTGGCTGGTGCCTCCTGGCCTCTCAGCCTGCCCTTCCTCTTCTCTCCTAACACAGCTGGCTCACATCAGTAATCAGGTAGATGAGGGAGGAGGAGCTGTATAAAGGGCTGACAGGACCAGAGAGCGGCAGGCACAACAACTGACCAGCAGCAGACATGTGGGGAGAGTTCTTTAGCTCCCCACTGGACATTTTTGTAAGTTTGTTTTTTTAGTTTGGACTGGAGATTTCTGATAGTCCTGTTTTCGTGTTCCTGTAGTTTAGTGTTTTGTAGGTTTTTGTAGTTTAGAGGGTGGACGCTGGGCCGACGGCCCTGTATAGGGTTGGCCCAGTGTCCTCCCTACTTTTGTTCAGTTTGGCCAGGGTCTCCAGTCCCTTTTAGTTTGTTCTGTTGATACTTTTAGAATTTTGTGAATAATTACTTTCGATAACCTTTGATTTCTCTGTGATGTCTTGTTTATGTTGCGGCCCCTCAAGCCTTGACCTCACATCCTATCGGGGATCGTAACATAAATTGGGGGCTTGTCCGGGATTTGCACCCGGGATCTCTCACACCCGAAGCGAGAATTCGTTCAAAGGCAGCTCTCTACACTGCCTTTTCACGTAAATGGTTTTCATCTTGGGGACCTTTCTGCGCATGTGCAAACACCTAAAATCACACAATGAGAAGGGAGGCAAAGGAGCAATGTGCCTTTGGGACGGGGCGTGGCCTCCCTCTGCCTTACAGCGGAGCAAAAAAAAAAAAAAAAGACAGCTGTTCCAGGAAATAGCGCTGTTTAGTAATTTGGGCTATGAAACGCACAAAATGCGGACACTTTCAAACTTATAGGTGCTGTAGACTATTGGAAATGGAAAAATAAATAATTTATAAATATATGATAATTAAAAAAAAAAAATTATAATTAAATAATCAAAATATCAATTCACCCTTGGGTAGGCACTGCCTACCTTGCCTACCCTGACGGCACGTCACTGGGTAAGAGCCAAAATCATATTTACCTGTTTGCTGTTGTGACACGTGGCCTCGTTTCCGTTTACAGTTCCGCATTCGCTTTGATTGACAGTCTCATAAACAGGAAGTCGAAGCCTATTGACTGGGCACACTCGGCGATCGTTTCCATTTGTATAGGGGTCTATAGGACGAAGGAAGGACTTATATACATTAATGTATATGAATGACCACCGGCAGTAGACCATAGTAAAAGACTAGTTAGGTATTTTTTCACATTTCAAAAGAATCATACATAAACATATATTTCTCAGAAACTCCGGATATGAGCTTTAAGTTTCAGCTTTATGCGCAACGACTCACTGCAGACGTGAACGAGAGGAGACGGCAAAAAAAGATGTAAAAGAGTGATTATGGAGAGTCAACATTCCGGGCACCACCCAGGCTGAACAGTCATGAAAGACGCGCACAGACCCTACGCACTCACACTGCACTGTGCAATAGAGGACACACAGGGCTGCCCGGAGTATGTCACGTGACACCAGTTCCAACATGAATGGCAGTAACCAAGCAGAAATAACAACAAAGATTACATGGCCTCATTTCAGTGCCGCACATGACGTGTTACATATGACGTTGACCAGGGGCCTTAATTATAACCGTTTTGTTTCAGTCTAAACCCCGCAACCTCATCTGTGCATCTGAGACATGGAGAGGAGCGCAGAAGGAGCAGGAGATGTGTGCTTCGCTCGTCCGTGTAGAGCGCCATGCAGATCTCCTCTACACTCTCTGTGCAGAGTCTCTATACCATGCCTGTATTTAAGAGACATACCTACAACAAAACACTACTCCGAGAAATCAGAAATCAGGTGCTGTGATCAAAACACAGTGTAAGGATGTGCTTTAGGTCACAGAAATAGTGGCCATAATGTTACTGCCTCTAGCTTGTTGTACAGTAGATGGTTGGACTCCTGGCAATATCTTTTTTGAGCCCAGTCTAATCGACTGATATCGTGTCACTTTATATATCCTACACAGTGGCTCTATCACCCTGTAACCTTTACAAGGAAAAGCAAGGCTAGGATGGATGGATAAATGGCTTCAAAGGGTTTAGGCCCTGTGTGGAGGATTTTTACTTCATCAAATATGAGACAGATGTATAAATGCTCTGAAATGTGATAACATACTGGTACTGTTTGGACTTTAGGTAATGAGCAAAACGTTTTTTTTTTTTGTTTTTTTTACTTTTACAGCAATGGATATGCCAGCTGAGTTGACGGCCCTGAACATCACCCCACAAGGAGCCCTGCTGAAGTGGATCCCTCCACTTTCCATTGTGGACAACTATGTGCTAACTCTCACACACAACCAAGGTGAACTGCAAAAAAGATGCTTTTATTGATATGATTCACTGACAATAAAAAAAACACAATTAAAAAAAAACTACACCCCTTCTGGGTAATATCCCCTTGATAAAGTAGATAAAGCATTTTGTAATTACTATACACCACATTTTTAACTCAATTTCAATGTTATATTATTGGCATGCATAGATTACCATCATGAAAATATACTCATGGCAGGAAAATATTGACTGAAACTCTTTTCATTAATAGCCCCTCTGCTTTTCTTTCACTCAGTAATGAGGAGTACTCACAGCATCCAGCTTGTTTTTAGATGTGACAGGGACCAGTACAATTTTGCCATTAGAAAAGCATTAAGGCACGCCTTTTGAGCACTACTGCAAAGGTCTGTTTGTTTTGCTCACAAAACTGTTCAATATGCCTAGTTGAACCACTTAGCCATTTAATGAACACAGTATTACACTATTTACTTGCTGTGAGATGCTTTGTTAGTTTTCTATACGTATATGAGTAAGAAAGGGATGATGGAGAAAACTGTTTGGCTCTGCTGCCAAGGTGCAACATGCAAGCAAAACAAGTCATAAATGAATATATAAACAAATTTCAATAAAATAAAGATGCTGAACTATGAGAAGCAAAATGACAAAAGTAATGAATGAAGATTCATCACATCAATAATGTTAATAATAATAGATCAGTTAAAACAGGTTTGTAGTAACAGACATGATTCAAGTTTTCTCATTACTGATCAACATTTAATTAAGAAACTAAAGGAATTTAATGCCGAAGAAAATATTGTTCATGTTTTTTTGGGACTACTTGGTTTTGTCTAAAAGTAAAACAGTGTAACAAAAAGAACTGTACATTGTGTTTAGGCAATGGTTGATTCTTAAGCCTCTTTGATTTTTTTTTTCTTTAAATGTTATACTTTCTTTTGACAATGCTAAAATATGGTTAGTTGATCAATAAAGCATTGGATGCCTGATAAATAGTTTTAATGCTGTTCTTACTTTGATCCAAAATAGTTCCAAACCACTGAGATATGGTCACCCCCACATAGATTTCATCAATGAGCATTGAATACCATATAAAGAATTAAAAATATTAAATGTTGAAAATATTTATAGCTGTTTTTTTCTTGTTTTTGGTAAAGGGTTTGGTTTGTGTTGTTGTTGCTTCTCCAGAAAATATGTTTAACATAATAATAAATTAGGAAAACATGTTTCAAACTGCACAGATAAGTGACAGGAGAAGGATGGTTGTTTTTTAAACTGGATCCCCAAGTGGCAAAATGTTACAAGGACCACCCACACACCAAGCCAAGCCAAAAATCTACTACACTGCTGGATTTGATGTATAAATAAGGCCCTAACCAAATGGATGACTGCCAGATCATCTCAAATTTAGAGAATGTATCAATATGTTGGACACATATTTGGAAATCTGCCTCATTCAGAGTTTGGAGCAATGAAATTTAAGTATTGGACGAAATCCCTCAAGCACTTATGCATTAAACCAAGGTCAGGAAATCAGGTTTTCACAGTGCAATATTGGCAAAAAACATTATAAGCAGCAGCAACCCACTTCACATAAGAGATTAATGGAATATCATGAGGTAAATTATTTATACCGTACATACCTGCTGTTGCATCTGCGACACACTGGAAGTTAACAGCCGTGAGAGCCATGTTTAAGATCACACATTTTAACTCAAAGGACAAATTACCAGTATGAAATGTAATTGTTTATCCAAAAAATCTTTACAACCAACACATAGTAAACATTTTAATCTAATGCATCACTTCAGTAGTTTGTAATCAAAATTGGTTTTAATTTGAGTAATCGAACAATACAGAATTACTACCAAACTGCTCAACTACCTGCAATCCTGCTCCACAGTTATATAATCATCTGTCTTGTTTTTATTTTACATGTATCCTTATTTTACCTGGCAGTCTATTAGAGATCAATATCTCTCTTTACAAGAAAGACTTGGGAACAAAAAACATTACAAATAGCAAGGTTGGGAGTAACGCATTACAAAAGTAACGCATTTACAGTTATGTATTACTTTTTGCTGTAACGAAGTAATGTAACACATTACTAATAACATTTCTCTAATATTATACCCATTACAAATCTTAGTAACGCGTTTTAACCTGAGATGTGAAAAACAGCACCACGAACATGAAGAAACACCTGGACCGGTGCCACACTAACACCAAGTTGACAGAGAGAGATGCAGGCGCGGCGAAGAGGAAGAGAGCAGAGGACGAAAGTGCGTAAAAGAGTCAGACAAAGCAGCAGAAAATAAGTTTCTCTCGGTCTGCCGTGCTACTTGAACCAGGAGAAGTGAGGAGACTGGTGGCAGAGTACAGTATGTGGTGAAGGATATGCAGCCTCTGTCAACAATGGAATTGTTATTATTACAAACAGTGACATAACGCTAATCTCGGTAGGGTAGTATTCTGTCACCGTGCCGGGGCGAATGGCTGAGACTGAGGCTCGTACAGATCAGATTCCTGCTCTTAAATGTGCGGTGTAGAAGTTTTTGGTTTAGAAGTGGTTTTTGCGGAGACATTCACAGTAGAATTGCCCCTAGCTGGCAGCTAAAAATAACAGCAGAGCTGATCGGAGCCGCCGCCGTCATCAATTTGACTGGTGGTCATGTTATCTTGTGGCTGGTTTGCATTGAGCGCTCATAGAAAATAGTGTTACAATTTTACTGGTCACCATGTTAGCAGCAGTAAAAACCAGCGCACTAAAAAAGAGAATAAAAGAATAGAAACAAAAAGAAAGAGCTTGTGCGTCTTGTTATATCATAAGGCTGCAGGTTACATTATAGTTGTTTCTAGCTTTATTGTGTTTCATATGAATAGGCCTAGACTTTAAACATTTACAATATCCTCATCTTAACTTTCCAGACTTTGACTTTGTCTTCTTTTGTAATTCTGACAGGCATTGTTGCTTATGAGCCTTCACTGTGCCTATTACTGTAAATTAAGTTGTTAGTAGCGTACACAGTCATTATGCTATACTACATCACCCACCGCTGGATATATAATCAGCTGCAATAAACTATATTTTAGCATTTTAGAATGGTAGTCATACTTCTGCAGTCATTTTGGTGAAAGTAACTCAAAAGTAACTCAAAAGCAGTGTAACGCATTACAATTCAGACAGTAACATTGTAATCTAACTAATTACATTTAAATGACATTAACTACTAATACGTAATGTATTACATTTTGAAAGTAACTTGCCCAACACCCAAATAGCAGACAGAACACAGCACACAACAACCACAGTAAATAGATATTTGCAGACAGTTAAAAGAGCCATAATAATAATAATCTGATAATATAGATGTAAACTCTCCACAAAAAAATAACGGACTTAAGTTTGAGGGCAGATTGTAATTCCTGTCATTTGGATCGCGCATAATAGCTGAAGCTGGTTCTACCAATGTTTTTATCTGTAAATGGAATGTTTTAAGGGCAGTTCGTTCCACAATTTCAGCACTACCACTAAAAAGCCATGACCAACCCTAGTTTTTAACCTAGTTTTCGGGCTTGTGGGACGAAACTGATCAGCAGACCTCAAAGCTTTTTGGGGGATATGAACATTTAAGATGTCTGTGATTTGTTGGGGTACTAACCCGTTAAAAGCCTTAAAAACAAAGAGTAAAATCCTCAAATGAACTTTAAAATTGACAGGGAGTCAGTGGATTGAGGCAAGGACAGGGGTAATGTGTTTAAGGTGGTGAGTTTCTGTTAAAAGTTGAGCTGCTGCTTTTTGGACCAGTTGTAATCGTACAAGGCAAGATAAGTTATAGTCAACTTAAAGTGCATTACATGAGTTCAATCAGGTTGAGATAAAAGCATGACTCAGCTTCTAAAAAATAATTAAAAGACATTGATTTAATTTAAGATAAAAGGCTCAAATGATAAAGACAAGCTTTTACAACAGATTGATCTCATGGTTGGGCTTAAAAGCAGCTCTCTGTGAGGAACATCACATGCCAGACCTGGTCCAAACGCCATCACTTCAGTTTTTCATCATTTAAATTAAAAAAAATTAAAAGCCAGCCATGCCTTAATGTCCTCTAGACACTATAGTAAAGGCATCAGGGAGTTGATATAATTTATTTTAGGAGGGAGATAGTGTTGGGAGTTATCTGCATAACAGTGATAAGAGGGATGTATAACATAAGGTGAATATTTCTTCTGGGCTGCAGGGAGAACAAACAAACTTTTTCCTTCAACATGCAGTGATGTCTAGAAAAATTATCATCAGTGATAAAAACATATTATATTATAATATATGGGTTTAGCTGTTATAGAGTGGATGCAGTGGCATAACAGTGATGTCACCGAAAAGAAGGAAAAACATCAAGTATGATGGTACAATGATTCTACAGTTAGTGGCAGAGAGTCTGCCTTTGAATCTGTATTTTAGGGCAAGGCAAGGCAAATTTATTTGTATAGCGCATTTCATACACAAGGCAACTCAATGTGCTTTACGTGATAAAACATTCAACAGCTTAAAATCAATAAGAACATTCAAAATCATCAGTAAAATCAATTAAAATCATCAACAAACACATTACATCAACAACATGACCAAAAATCTCCCTCTTAATCATATGCAGTAGAGAAAAAAAGTGCCTTTAACTTTGATCTAAAAATGTTCACATTGGATGCTGACTTCAGCTCTGCTGACAGTTTGTTCCACTTCTTTGCAGCATAACAACTAAACGCAGCATCACCATGTTTACTGTGAGCTCTGGTCTCCACTATCTGACCTGTGTCCATAGATCTGAGAGACCTGCTGGGTTCATACCTGACTAACATGTCACTGATGTATTCTGGACCAAACCCATTTACAGATTTATACACCTGCAGCAGAACTTTAAAGTCTATTCTGAGGCTGACTGGGAGCCAGTGTAAAGACTTTAAAACTGGTGTAATGTGCTTTGACCTCTTTGTACTGGTTAAGACCCGAGCTAGATCCAAGTTAGATTTTTAGCTTCTGGTTTACATGTTGAATGTAAATTTTGAATGTTAAAGTGTTATGAAGTCGAATGCTTAGGTATCACAGTGGCCTAGTCAACACTTATTGTAAAGTTGACAAATCTTTTCCCGTATTGGTAAGCTGACATCGACTCCAAGGTCTGTAAACCTGGTGCAATATGCCTGGCCTGCACCGACCCTGACACCGGTTCACAAATTGTCATCATTACATGGAAAAAAGGGTGATCGATCGACGCTTTGTGGCATCATAAAACAAATGGATTTAAATAGAAAATAGAGTGCCTAATGATCATTTTGATATGACATGTATGGTCAAATGTTTGTAGTATAAGAAGAAAAGGAAGGAGCCTCATGCCAAGGGAGGAGGCTCTGTAAGTCACGCTCAGAGCTTGACCTGTATGCACAGACGCAGAAGCTGTGGATACAGGCGTGAATACAGAAGCTGCTCCTGCATCTGTATCTGTGCCTATGTGAATATAGACACGGATACAGAGTGCTGACGAGAGCTTGAACACATAGACATGGGTAAATAATCTCCAAATAATAAGCCTGAGCTGACAACGTCCTGCTGTCAATAGTTGTTTTGATCATTTTCACTGATTTCTCACATTCACCAGTTCAAATTGGACTGGACCGATCAGGACTAGATTTTTCTGTTTTGCATCAGTTGCTGATGTGCTGGTAATAAATTATTGTTATTTGGACACTTGTTCCAATGTTGATAAGACTGTTCTTCTACGACTTTGAAAATCAAAATTCTGATATTGGACTTATTTTGTTTTATTTTGCTTTTTTTGCACTTGTGTGACTCTCAGCACAGACTATGACTATTATTATTATTATTATTATTATTATTATTATTATTATTATTATTATTATTATAATAATAATAATAATAATGCATTGGATATATATTTTGGTCATTCAAAGCACTTTACATGGCATTATTATTTTACTCCACACTTAGTGGTGGTAAGCTACTATTGTAGTCAGCGCTACCCAGGGGCAGACTGACAGAAGCAAGGCTGGCATAGTTTGCCATCGGCCCCTCCAACCACCACCCAACACTCACTCACACATTACATTCATACTAGGCAATGTGGGTGATGTGCCTTGCCTATGGACTAAAGACTGCCCCCCACTCTTTCTATTTCTATTTCTCAATGGAATTCTCAATGACATCCGATCAAACTACTAACCAGGCCCAGCCCTGCTTAGCTTCTGAGAACTGATGAGATCGGGCAATGACAGGCTAGTATCGCCACAAATTTGCATGTGCATGTGCTTCTATAATATTTATAATAATAATAATAATAATAATGGTGGAAACAACATCTATACATATAATAATGCTTACAAGTCAAAAGGGAATAAACAGATAATTTGGCCCTTTACTTGGAAACCTTGACATAATGCGGCCTCTGGGCAAAAGTAATTGGCGAAGCCTGAAGTACAATAATCATGTATTTAAGAAGTAGAATATCATGTAGTATTTAAGAAGTAGAATATTATGAAGTAGTATTTAAGAAGTAGAATATTATGAAGTAGTATTTAAGAAGTAGAATATTATGAAGTAGTATTTAAGAAGTAGAATATTATGAAGTAGTATTTAAGAAGTAGAATATTATGAAGTAGTATTTAAGAAGTAGAATATTATGAAGTAGTATTTAAGAAGTAGAATATTATGAAGTAGAATATCATGAAGCAGTATTTATGAAGTAGAAGTTATGGTCTACTTGTTGAAAGCTGTTAAGTCAGTTTAGAAGAAAAAGCATATTAGTAATTAAAATTTAAATAAAAAATTCTTAAATTAAGCTGAAAGCTTTATTGTTTATAATGATACAACTTTTAAATGGCATAACTATTTGGAGACAATCTGAGTATTCAGCTTTCTAAGTTTAATAAAGAAATGTACATGGTGAAATCATATTTTCATTAATGATTTTCAAAAATGTTTAATTGCATTTATTTATTTTTGTCTGCTAAATCTTTAATTGATTTACAGTATCAATTGGTACTTCCAAGTCACTAGAAAGTTATTTCTATACTTTAAAAAAAAACTTTTACTCCCTATTTTCCATTTATTGATGAAATTGTCTGTCAGTTCAAGACATGGTCTGTCATTGATTTGATTTATTATAAGTCAAGTGGTGTTTTCACAATAACCATGCACCTTGATATTTTCAGACTACTACATGTGTAAGTGTGAAAGACTTAACCCTGTAATCTTTTGGATGTCAAAGCATGCCAAGTTAAATTGACTCATTTACCATCTCACACTTCCCTGTGTCATCTTCATGCTTCAATTACCGATAACAGTAAACATGTCTCTATTGCCATGGTGCCGTCAGAGAGTGCTTGTCATGTTATGTTGATTGGAAAAAGATTAATCTAACTAATGCAACCCAGTAGTTTTGGGGCAGTATAGTACAGTAGTTGGAGAGTCTATGTTTTTAATGTTGTTTTTTTCACTGGAATTTTCCACATAAGAAATGCTTTTTTCTCACACAATGGTGTCACAGCTTACTTACTTTTTTCAGAATCAGAATCACAATTCCTGTATTTTTCACAGGGCGATATTACTTACAGCCGCTCAAGAAATATTACAAATAAAAGAATAAACGTTAAACAAAGAAGGTGCTCCTGTGGCTGACCAGCACATCATGGAGTGGGTAAGACTCATTGACCAAGATGGCCTTAACCTTGGATAGGCTCCTCCTCTCTGTCACCACTGTCAGAGAGTCCACTTTCACGCCCACGTCACCAGCCTGAGTCTGTTGAGTCTGTTGGCGTCTGCGACCCTCAGTCTGCTCCCCCAGAAAACAACAGCGTAGAGGATCGCACTCGCCACCACTGACTCATAAAACATCCTCAGCATTTTCCTGCAGATGTTGAAGGACCTCAGATCTCAGGATTTCAGAAAATAGAGGTGGCTTTGTCGCTTCCAGTCCAGTTTATTGTCAGTCACCACTCCCTGGTATTTGTACTCCACAATGTCCACACTGACCCCCTGGATGGAAACAGGGCTGACTGGTCTCTTGTTCCTCCTCAGGTCCACAATTAACTCTTTGGTCTATGTTACATTGAGCTGTAGATGATTCATCTGACTCCATGTGACAAAGCTGTTCACAGCAGCACTGTACTCCACCTCGTCCCCCTCCCTGATACATCTAACCACTGCAGAGTCGTCAGAGAACTTCTGGAGATGACAGGTGTCAGTGCAGTAGCTGAAGTCTATGGTGTAGGTGGTGAAGAGGAAGGGAGAGAGTACAGTTCCTCGAGGGCCCCGGTGTTGGTGACCACATTGTCAGACACACAATATCTCGTACATACTGTGGTCTGCCAGTTAAGTAGTCCACAATCCAGGACACAATGGAGGAGTCAACCTGTATCTCTGTCAGCTTCTCACCCAGTAGGGCTGGATGGATGGTGTTAAAAGCACTGGAAAAGTCAAAGAACATGACTCTCGCAGTGCTCGTTGGCTTGTTCAGGTGAGAGCAGACATAGTTGAGCAGGAAGGTGATGGTGTCCTCAACTCCAACTTTGGGCTTGGAGGCAAACTGTAGCGGGTTCAGGTGTGGTCTGATAGATGGTCGGAGCTGCACCAGGATAAGTCTTTCCAGGGTCTTCATGATGTGGGAGGTCAACGAAACTGCTCAGTAGTCCTTGGAGCCATGGCACATGGCGTCTTTGAAACAGGAACCAGGCACCATGTCTTCCACAGCACAGGGACCCGCTGCAGACTCAGGCCCATGGTCAATATTATATATGGACATATGGAAGCTGCTTAAATACTGAGATCCCATTGAGGCATCACGAGTCGTGTCAATAAAAACTGTGACAAAAGTTGTCAATTTACTTACAAGCAAAGAGTTTCAATTTCCACCTGCTACGGTGCATTTTCACAGATGTGTAATATCAATGGACCAGTCAGCCTATATGTGGGTAGGTATATTAATCTCTAACCTTTTATTTGTGTGTTTTTTGTAGTCACAGCTGACACGTTTTTGGTGGAAGGCAACGCACAGGAACATCAGCTGTCCAACCTAAAGCCCAGCACCACATACTCTATCGCACTGTATGCCACTAAAGGACCCCTCACAAGCGGCACGGTCATCACCAACCTCCAAACACGTACGTAGCACTTTATTTTATTTATGTAATAATGAGTTTTCCTGTAGAAATCCTGAAGATTGGGGCGGTGTTTAGCTCAGTGGGTAGAACGCCCGCCCCATGTACAGAGGCTATAGTTCCTCACCTGCAGCGGGTCCAGGTTCGATTCCCGGCCTGGGACCCTTTCCTGCATGTCATTCCCTGCTCTCTCTGACCCCCTTTCCTGTCAAGCAACTGTCATATAAAGGCCACTAGAGCCAAAAAAATCCTTTAAAAAAAAAAAAAAAAAAGAAATCCTGAAGATTTAAGAGGCCTGTTTGAAGCTTTCAGGATTAATGTAGATTGGACTAGTTGTGTCTGAGAGGGTTCCTGCAGGTGCTATTTTTTAATTACAGCATTGTATTGTTATTTGAAATATTCTCTCTTTAGTTTGTGACTCAGGGCAACAGTGTCACACTGCTTCATTTACATTGTAATGAGGCATCAGCACTAAATAATTTTCTCCCAGGTGATAATTAGGGGGCCAAGCCCGCGGGGCTTACATACGCGGTTCCTTGGACCAGCGGTGCTAGGAACCCAATTTTATTCGTTCCGATTATTGTCATTATAGTGACTTTTTATAGTTCTGTTGGTAAAAGTGGCACTGCAGGCTCAACCGTGCCAGGTAGGGCGGTGCCCTTTGGAGGGTGGGTCCAGAACTCCCAGCTTACCTTGGCTGCAAAAACTCACATATGTCCGCCAGCAGGTGGCGCTATAACCAAGGTCAACACGTTTTGGCCTATAACTCCCACACCGTATGTCGCACATTCATAAACTTCATATCCACAGAGTCCTTAAATAGAACTAAAATCGCAAAAACTGGAAAACCTACTTTTTCAAACACCTCCTTGTGGTTTTGTCCAATCACCGTGAAACTTGGTGAGTATGATCTTGGGTCACTCCTGAGGCCATATCTCAAAGTTATTCACAATTGGTCAATGTGGGCATGGCTTAACATATAAATAAACATTTATTTCAGCTGAATTATTATGTTGAGGGCTGTAAAATTTACAGGGTAGATATTGAAGACCACACAGACCACCTATAACAAAAATTGCGCCACTAGGTGGCGTTATAATTGCAAACACATTTTGGCCTCTAACTTTCACATTTTAATTCACATCTTCATAAACTTCATATCCATGTGTTCCATGCATAGTTGCATCGTCCGACATAGGCCACGCCCACTTCCACGGCATATTGCTCTCGAAGTCACTACACATCAAAAACCTACTTTTTTGAATTCCTCCTTGGGGTTTTGTCCAATCAGCATGAAACTTGGCACGTAGCGTCTTCAGTTGGACCTGATCTAAAGTTGATAAAATAATTTTGTTGGCTCAAAATATGCGTGAATAATTACTGAGTAAATTTTTCTAGCTAGCTATAAAAATGCATAACTGTTGCATATCTCAGTGAAAATAAATGCCAACAACACCAAATCTGAGATCCTTTGTGTGTGACTGTAAGGGTATGAGCAAAATGTTAATAATTTACGCCACTAGGGGGCGCTGCAAATATGGAAAATTTATATTTCTTAAATGGCACGACCGATTTTTACCAAATTTGGTGGGTATGATCTTGGGTCGCTCCTGGGGCCGTGTCTCAAAGTTAATTGCGATTGGTCAAAGTGGGTGATTACAACATAACATATAATTAAACAATATTTCAGCTGAAGTATTATGTTGAGGGCTGTGAAATTTACAGGGTACATATATAAGAGCACACAGATCACCCATACTAATATGTGTGCCACTAGGTGGCGCTATAATGGGTGCAAACGCATTTTGGCCTGTAACTTTCACATTTCAAATCACGTCTCATAAAACTTTATATCCACCTGTTTACTGCAAATGGCACGTTTGCCTGTGTCCTGATGCTCGCCACAAGCCCGTCTTCCTTTGTGACGTACTTCCATGGGCTCCACGAAACCTGGGGGCAGAGTCGCGCAATAAGTCTTGGCCCCCTTTCATAACTGCTTGCAGTTCTGGTTCATTTTATTATTCATTCAGATAAAAAACAAAACAAAAAAACACAAGCATTTGCAACAAAGAAATACAGATGTATCAACTAATTACCACTGCTGCGATGACAGAATTTACTTATATTGTAGTTACCAAGTAAGACCCATTTATATGATAAGCTCAATTACAAAGGTCATGGAATTTCGCAATATTCATATTAATATTAGATGTAGCCTTTTTTTTAATCATGAAAGCCTGATTTAGATTAAGGGGCATTTTAATTCTTTCTAACAGTGTCTGGGTTTGATTCCCTGGAAAGTGTGCATCGTTTAGCCAGGTGTGAACACACAACATGCTGGTGCTGATCAAGCATGCAGGCTGTTGTCTAGATGCAAATAGAAGTTTCAGTTGCAATCTTCTACAAACTAACAGGAAAATTAAGGCTTCTAATATATTTAGCGGGCAGAAAGTGGCTGTAGTTACACATGCATGTGGGGAAAAAAGCTTGTTCACCCACTCTTCACTTGTTTATAGTGTTAGGGAAGCGGTTAAAGAGTAACTAAACCCCAAACCCACTGAATGTACTGTATTTGGGTATTAAGTAGTGATGTTGATTAATCCTAATCCCACTCTTCACACTTTAATAAAAGTACTTTAATTTTACGTATTTTGTTGTAAAATGTCGGAGTTAGTGGTGTCTAAGGATTGAACCCCGGCTATTACAATTTAATTTTGGTATTGGCTTAGATGGATTCTTTGGATTACGCTGCGTCATCAACTTTAACTGTTGGCCCCGTCCCTCCTATAAAAGCTGAGAGGAGGGAGGAGGGTTTCCGCCAATCAGAGCCCTCAGTGAGCATTGATTGACAGCCTCAATGAGGACGTCCACTGTGTTTTTTTATTTCCCCCTAGTGGCAGGTCAGCAGAAAGCAGGGATTTAGTTACTCTTGAAAGCTGGTATCCAGAGTTTCTGAGAAATGTCTCGATATCACGTCCTAAACAGCCTCACTTCCTCCCACTGCCTTTCCCAATCTACCAGAAGCCACGCCGCTACTTTTCTGCATGCACATCGTGGAACATAACAAAGTTGCATCGGGTCACATTGATAGAGGTCTACGGGTCAGGTAAGAGCCAAAATCATATTTACCTGTTTGCTGTTGTGACGCACGGCCTTGTTTCCGTGTACAGTTCCGCATTCACTTTGATTGACAGTCTCAAAAACAGGAAGTTGAAGCCTATTGGCTGGACGCACTCGGCGATCATTTCATTTGTATAGAGGTCTATAGGACGAAGAAGGGACATATATACATTAACGTATATGAATGACCACCAACAGGAGACCATAGTAAAAGACGAGTTGGGTATTTTTTTGCATTTCAAAAGAATCATACATAAACATAGATTTCTCAGAAACTCCGGATATCAGCTTTAAAGGGGACATATCATGCTAAATCCACTTTTTTAGCCCTTAAAGGCATTTTGTTGTATATTTAGAGTGCTTAGAAGTACAGAAAAAATCAAATTAGTCTCTTCAGGTGCTCTGTAGATATCTTTATATTCTGTTTTGCTCATATTTTTCAATCTGTTTCGATTTTTCTATTCTCTATTACGTTTTTTGAACTATTTCATCACAATATTTGCAGCGGAACTGCCAAATTAGTACATCAACTCCAGGTCCAACACTTCGAGCAATCCGCCATTTTTATTTCTCGCTTTTATTTTGTAGTCCAAGCTCAAGGATGCCGAAGTTACGAGAGGATAAGTCAAAATGTTGGGTTGTTGGATGTAGTAATCCACACGCTTCATTACACCGTCTCCCAGCATCAGAACCTTTTCAAAGTGCCTGGTTGAGTTTTTTTTTTTCACGGAAATGTACCCACATCTGTAGGTAAGGTCATTTTTGTGTGCGCGAAGCACTTCAAGGACGACTGCTTCAGCAACCTCCGCCAGTATAAAGAAGGATTTGCCGAAAGACTTTGTCTGATTGAGGGTTCAATTCCTTCTATCTTTGGAGACGACGAACAGAGCACTTCGGTAAGCTGTAAATAACGCTAAAAAGTGTGATGATACGACGTCCCTGTCATTGTTTTGTTAGCATTAGCAGTTGCACCGTCTTCATATGTTAGCGCTGTGTGCTCGTTTTAGATCCTTGATGATTTGGCCTACGTGGTTTAATTTAAGTCTAAAGTTTTCATTAGTCATTTCATTTTGCCGTTTTTGTCTTTGAAAAGACTGTATTAAAATGCATTTCGTGAAGTTAGCTTGGCGCTAGCGTTAGCTCAGTGCTTGTGTTAGCTCACTTGTTAGGGTTCTGCAGGTTCATCATCTTCATTTTCATCTCGCTCCACTGGGTCCGACTCTGGCTCAAACATGTAAGGCTGGATGGACAAGTCTTCTGTTGTTGACATTTTGTAAATAACCTCTGAATAAAAAGTTTATGCACCGCTACATAGCCGTATCTCTTCTATCAAACTACAAAAATGGCCGAGCAGGGTGGAGTTGAACCGAGTGTCACCTGAAGAGGGGGCGGGGTATGAAGTGTCTCATTTGCATTTAAAGAGACCGCACCAAAACGAGTTGCTCTCAGAAGCACATCAGAAAAGGGGCCTGTGGAGCTATAATAATGAGGAATTCAGACCCAAGCATTGCAGTTCCGCTTTATATAGACCACAACTGTATGATTTATATGTAAAAAAGGAAGGATTTAAAACCATGATATTACCCCTTTAAGTAAGCAGGCTTGTAATTGGAAGGTCACCAGTTCGAATCCAACCTGGGCACATTACTGTGAAATGTTGAGAAAGTCCCTTGACTCAAACTGCTTGTGTTGTACGTCGCTTTGGATAAAAGCATCTTCTAAATGAAATTTTAATTGTAATGTTAATCAACAGCACATCAAAACGAACAGCTCACTGATGAGTTTTTTATGGTTTGAAGCCAGTCCGTTTAAGAGTGTGAATTCATGACTATAACAATTATATAGTAAATAAGAATTTCCTAAACCCGTTAATTTCCTGAAATAACCACTAACGTAACTAAATTCCCATAAAAGTTGTTTTATAAACTAAAGATGACTACAATCAGTAATGCAAACAGTAATAGTAGCATTTAAAGCTGGGATAAATTGGAGATATTAAGGCATTATTTCCCCTATATAAGCCATTATATGCTGTTACAAGGCTGATAGTTTTACTGAATGATCAATGCTACACATTAAGTTGTTTGCTTCAGTCTGGTAGTAAAAACACATAAAGGCATATAAGGCCCCAAATTACTGCTTCCCACATGACAAATTACAGTACATAGCACTGTCACATGTTTGTATCTTTTCTAACCAGCAATAACTTCTTCTGCAATTTAAACCATAGTATCTTGTTTGCTTGATCAAATTTCTCCCAAAGTGAATGACGGGTAGCAAATAATTTCAAACATACTCTGCGACCCTGAAAAGGAGCAAGTGGTTTGGAAAATGGATGGATATATTTTTTAGGAATATATTTTCTAAGATATGACATTTTTTAAGCATTCATGGAAATGACTAAAAGCTGTTTTCTGTGAAATGTTTGAATGCTTCACTTTTGAGCGTACAGTAGGTGCCGATTCCGTGGGTGCTTGGAGGTCCGGCACCCACGTGTGGCAGGCAGCCTACACTATTTCCTAATGACCACTACTACATATCAACACATTGCATTGTGATAAAATTGCCAGAAAACACTGAAAAGCCTTGTTAGAGCCTGATATGTAAGACCCAAATCTTATTAACATTTTTTTTTAATATAACCCAAAATGTTATAACTCTTCAATAATGATACAAAAGAGCTGAGCCCAATTTATTTTATTTTATTTATTTATTTTATTAGGAAAACCCAAAATATTACAACTGGTCAATAATTTAACAAGATGCTGGGCCCAAAAAACCACATAACTCAAACAGTATGTTTGATTCAGTACATCACCAACATCCAAGATACAATCATCAGCCGCCACATCTAACTCTCATATACTCTGGCATCCAACTTTAAAATTACAAGCAAATGTATATTCACTCACGCTACACAAACACTGCATACTCACACACAATATAAACACATCTATTTACTAGGTGTGTAACAATTTGTTTTGGTAACTATTACATTTAAATAACAATTTGTTGTTGCCAATTCTATTCAAATACGATATTGGTTAATTTACAATGGTTTGATCCGAAATGATTCAGTGACTTGAAATCAATTCAGTAACATTTTAGTCAAAATAATAATTCAACCAGTGTGACTGCGAAATAAATACCTAGATACTGTACAGTGCAGGTGAGGTTTCATAGATTCTTGATGTTTCTTCTAAGGGATTTGTCTATAAAATAATTATAGACATAAACAAACAAGTGAACACTATTTAATAGCAAATTTATTCACAATTTATTTGACTAAAGTCCAACCAACACTTCAGTTTTTAAAAAAAATACATATTAGATTTACCTGTCACTTCTGCTTGTTTTTCGACATAAAAATACAACATTATTACAAAAAATCAAGTGCAACCAAGATCTGTTCAGGTCAAATGAGCAGTGGTTAAACCTGCTACTTTTTGTTTTAACTTGATAATGAGCGTGTGGCTTCTGCAAAGCTAAAGCTACATGTGCTGATGCGTGATGTCACAGAAAAGGTGTCCAGAAGTCCTGATTTACCCGGGACCGTCCCGGTTTTCAGAGTTATGTCCCGTGTCCAAGTTGTTTTCCCCCAAACCATTGATTTGTCCTGGTTTCTCACAAGCTCAGTCCTGTTTGTCCAGTTTATGAAGAAATGCACATCCTTTGCTCCTGACAGAAAAAAAGACCCTGAAAGCAGCAGCATATTTTGCTTAGATACAGTAGTTTGGCTGGATAAAAAAAATCAACCCTAATAGAATAAATTAGGCTTAAACTAGTGAGTATGTTTACCGGGGCAGCAACAGTTTCAACTCAATACCTGATAACGCCGCTGGCAAATCGTGTTATTAAGCAGGAGTGTATGGGTTCAATAGTGCGCACACAGGTTACAGTGTTTCACTGTTTTGGATCTGTCCTGGACTAGGGGAAGGAACGCTGCTTGCTGCTGTGTACCCTAGAGAAAGTGTGTGACAATATTCTAGCCTGTTCAGTTTTGGGCAAACCTTTTGATGAGCCAGTGCAGTGTGAGGAGCCAAAGCGCAGGAATCGTGGGCAGCACATCCTCCACTGAGGGCTGTACGTAGGAGACAGGACACCTCATTCATTGCTTTAAAAATGTCAAGTATGTATCGTTTTTTGCAAAATGCGCTGCAGTATTTAATCAGTAATGTGATGAAGTATCCTATACTTGAATTGGCTTTTTCTTGACCTAAATGTAAAGAAATAGTGGTGGGACTTGATTTAAAAAAATAATTAATTTGAGATAACAATATTTGACACAAGGAGCAATGTTTTTCCACTTTAAATGGATTTTATGTAATTGAATCAATGAAAACAGTTAGTGTAACTGCAGCCATCAGCCAAGCCACGCGGGCCATGCATCAATTATTTGTTTATCACCGGAGCTGATACTGTGGATAGAGGATGGACACCAGACTGAACCCTGACGGGATCCGATGGCACCGGACGGGTCTGGTTCGGACAGATATTTAGAACTGGTGTTCGAGTTTGGTCACATAGTGTAGTGTCGTTTGCGGGTAGCCTTCTTCCTTTCTTGACTCAGTTATTCGTGGTGGATGGAGAATGGACTTGTTTCTGCACAATAACATGGATTGTCTTTATCTTTGATACATGAATTATGTCAGTAGATCCGATGGGTCTCTTGTGTGCACTGGGCCCCCATTTGTTTCACTTTTTCTTGTTACCCATGCGCTGTTCTGTTATTGACGTTAAAAGCTGTTTGTTAATAAGATTCAGTGCTTACCACTAAAACAAATGTAAATATGTAATTTCTTTGAGAAAAAAATGAGGTTCTCACTGTCGGGTCAGACTCCGACGAGGAAATGCGGTCCGATCCGCACTCTAACTGTTACATGGTTATTTATTTACTCGCCGTTCATGTGACTGTTTACTGTGCACATGCCTCTGAAAGCATTTGTGGAGCCAAACGGTAGTTTAGTCCACTGTTCTTCGTTGAGTCTCCAAGCTGTCTTCTTCTCATTGTTTTTATTTCTATTGGGACGTCTCTCCAAGCCATTGAGAACACCCACCACCTTCAATCACGTTAACATCAGCGTCATTTCACTTCACGTCTGCAGAATTGCAGGGGGAAATTGGACCCGGAACAGCAGCACAAAATGTATCACACAGTCTTTTCAGGGGAATATAGGTGAAATATGTGTGGACTCATTCTCTTTGATTGTGAGCGCTTCATCACCATTAGCATTAAAAAAACTTTAAACAAATGTTTATTTTTTCTCAAATCCTGCCCTATGCTCCTTTAAACAACAAAATTGTGTTTATTATTTTCATCACTGAGTGCTAACATAATGTGCAATATGAATAAAGAATATTATGATTGCATTGTTCACAAAGCACAAACTTAAATTGAAGTAACCTATATTCATGGTTTTCTAGATTTACATTGCAGAGAAGTGGAAACTGAACATTGCAAAAGAGTTGGCATTGAATATATAGATCAACTGATGAAGTTAATTAATTTTTGGATAGCAGTTCATAAGTTGGGTCAGACAACACTATCTGTAGCACCGCTTATAGCCCCACATCCTCTACCACAGAGAGAGGTTGATTGTCCACTACAATCATTTATCCGGTGAGTTTGTACATTTGTCAGTCATGAACATATTTATTTTTCGCTCTAAACTCTGTGATCTTGAGTGTGGATCAGCAAAACTGCCTGGTCGGAACATGTTGCAGCTAGCACTGTCCGAGTGTCCATGCTAGCTGTCTGTGCTAGAGGCAACATGTTTAGTATTCAAGTGGTAGCGGAGACTGCAAGGGTTCCGGTGATTGGCAAACTCTTTCTTGCACAATTTGTATACAACTGGGCTTTTGTTTTCCATCTAGTGTTATTTAAACTAAAATTAACTCCCACAAAGCGCAGTAACGACTTCTCCTCAGGTTCTCCGGTTTCTTGCATTGTAGTCTGTGCATCAGTATGATGGGTGTACCGGGAACTATAAGTAATGAAGTAATGAATCGCAATGAACACGTTAAAGTCCCAGCCCTGATACATATGTGTGTGTGTGTATACACACACACATATTCATTTACATTATCATTAGGAATTAGAATTTCATGCAAACTTCAGGCGGAGTCTGTTCCTGCACCCGTTTTCACGCAAGGTTGATAAAGGGCCACGATATGTGCAGAGCTTTGCAGGCTATATGACTTTGGGGATTGCAATGTATTGCACTACACAAACCTGGAAGCTGTAAACACTTGAATATACAAATGTCTGTGCCTCATTGCAAAATTCAATTACTTACTACCATCGCACACTGGTACTGTATTTTACTCCCTATGTCTAAGAAGCTATAGAAGTATTTGTTTCATTGCTATTGCTATTTAAAACACATCTTTATTTCCAGTCAGAAAAACAGGATTTGGCTTTTTCTTGCATATTTTGCCTCAACAGATTTTCTTTTCTTTAGCCTTCTAAAATCAGCTATTCTTCTTCATTGATGTATTTCAGTATTCAATTCTCCATATCTCAAAGTGCCTACTTAACATGCAAAGGGCAAAAATCTTTTCTGTATGAAACTGGTGCTTGTTTACAAAGAATAGGGTTAAAATGTGTTGCAAAATGTTTTTTCTTCATAAATCCTAGACTGGTTTTATAATATAAAGAGCTTTGAGCACCCAACAATTGAATAATTGCCTTTTTTCTTTGAAGCTCCGCAACCACTTTTATTTCACTCAGTTGGTAGGTTTATGATGCAAGTTTAGGAAATAAGTTAGGGTAACTTTATCTCTTTATTTATTTTTTTATTAAATCCAATGAAAAAATTGTTCAACAAGGTATCGCAAGTTGTTATGAGGGGTGAGGGCATTACATATTTGTTGGTTTGAAATCAAATACTATTAAAGCCAACTTCAAGCTCAAGTTTAATCATCATTTATTGATAAAATATTGTTACAATACCCAGGTGCAGGTATAGGGCTTTACTGACACAGACACATTGGAACTATCCTCTGCTGCTGTATTAATATTTTTTTTAATTTTTTTTTTTACATACACCCACATTAAACAACAGAAAAACACCAGTGCCCCAAAGCAGTCATCAACAGAAAGTAAACACAAGAGCTATCCTGAACTGTCTATGTCACTCCTACCCCATGAATATAAACACCAATAGTCATACTTGTGAAATTGTGAAATATCATTTACACTTAACTAGTGTTGTGTTCAAGACCGCACTATCCGAGACCAAGACTTGCCCGAGACCAGAATGCACCGAGACCAAAACAAGACCAAGACCATAAACATTTTTTTTTCAATTAAAAAAAATATATAAATAAATAAAATTATGGCAAGGTTCAACAGTTAAATAACATTCTCTCTTTAATTTTAGTTTATTTTAAATATATTTGACGGACAAAAAAGGTGCCTGCAAAAAACTAAAATATTAAAACTACTACTGCTACTGATAAATTCACAATTATTCTACATATTTGAAAACAAGATTTTTATGTCAGCTGAATGTACAGCAAGTGTTTAAAAGCATTTCTGCCAAGAAATAATGATTCTGATTCTGATTCTTTGAGTTGTGCAGGTCAACAGGTCACAGATTTCACAAGATAATTTTTTAGTTTGAAAAAGCCTTTACACAGGTTATTTTTATTAATTCACTTAGTTGATATAGTTTAATTTGGTTGCTGTAATGTAACTAGGATATTCAATTAACAAAGGTTTCCAACTGTAACTGTAAAAGTGAAACTTTCTGAAATAAAACTACAAACAAGTTGTCATCAGTGTAAAAAACATAGAGCTACAGGTAGATGTGAAACTAAATAAAACAAACTCAAACCCTGGAAAAGTCATGTAACAAATTAATCAATAGTTCTTGTTGAGAATTATTATTATTCTGGATACAGTGGAAACAGAAACTATAAAAAATAATTATATTGTGAACCTGTTTATATTGTGGGGAACATATTATATACATAAATGTAATTGGAGTCTAAAGACACAAAAAAAAAGAAAATAGACTAATATAAGACCTCTTTACAGTGATTTGAGTCATTCTGGGCTAGTGCAACTCTGCGGCGATGACACACTGGTGACGACATAAACCAAGATGGCGGCGGCCCGGACTACAGCCGACATTATGTAATAAAGCCTTAAAAGACATGGATATAATGAAAAGAGTGGATGGACAGAGGCATTAACATGCAGACTTTCACACGGACACACACGGACTTATTAAACACACACAGACTTATTAAACACACACGGACCTCAGTACACACGGTAAATGGAACAGGCTTCACCGCTCGGCTGGCACTAGGACCCAGAAGCAGAGTAAGTGCGTCCCCCATCCAGCCTTCACAGGCTGTAATATCATCAGTTTATCATTTTACCAGTTGTTAGAGCTACTGTCTTTACCAGGGAGATAATATTTATTACTGGTGATTGTTTTCTGGAGTTTTACTGGGATTTTTACCGGTGATTAGTTCATATCTCCCTTGCGCTCCGCGGTCCAAACTGACACCGTAGCCACACACGTATGAGTGTGTCATACACGTCACTCAGTCACATTAAGGAAGGTTGTGGTCATTATACGGGGTGGATTAAATAATGAATAAAGGATTGTTTTATCCAGTTGTTATCCGTGATATTATCACATTATAAAAAAGTTTAAAAATAGCAGGAATTAGTGCTGGTCTCGAACGGTCTTGACGGAAAATCCCGAGTCCGAGACAAGACCGAGTCAAAATGCTTCAGAGTCCGAGACAAGACCAAGACCTTTAAAATTTGGTCTCGAGACCAAGACCGGTCTTGACCACCACAACACTACACTTAACACACAACCCCACTTTAAACTATTTTTCTGCAGTGTCCTCTGTGACCTGGTGGTGTCAACAAGTTGTCACAATAAGACCCACTATACAAGGGCCCTATTCTCCGGTCTGGACTTAAGTGCTTTTTTGTAGGCCTGCATTTACGCCTACCGCGTGTAAATCAACCAAAAGCACATAGTCTGTCCATGAAGGCGGTCTGAAGCAAAGGAGGTGGACTGGGCCATGATGTCATCATTTTTGGGCTGTCTAGAAATCACGGAACATTAAGCGCACTTTTAATTTGAAATGCCTTCGTTGATAAATGAATGTAACAGGTTGATTTGATCAGATTACTGCAGAGTGAAGATCAGACACATTTTTCTGTCTGAGCCACAGTTAAAATCTCTTTTTTTCCCCTCATATTAATGCCAGAATAACATTTGTTTGAGTGGAAAGCCTGATTTTATTGAATTCAGAATTGCTCATTACTCGTCATCATCATCTGTCATCAATGTTTCACTTATTTACTCTTGTAGTAGAGTTTCATTGTAACGAGCTGCAGCAGCCACAAGTGGAGTTTGCAGGGGTTTACCCCCCTAGTGGTAAATAGTTTTCATTACAATTTTCCCAATTTTTTATATAACTTACACAATATACAAATATTTTAAGTGCTCAAAAGCGCAGTGACTAGGAAATAATAAAAAGGCAGACACAAAATTCAAAGTTTCACAAAATAAAACCAAGTAAAAAAGTTTTAAAGGACCAGCAGCCAATGACATTTGACCCTCCTGCTTCCCGTAGCAGCTGAGTGCTTTGTTTACAACATGGAGGACACAGCTGGTGCTCCATAGACTCACTAGTCTGTTGTTTGTAGTGATGCACTGAAAAAACAAGCCGGCTGGAACAGAGAACAAGCAAACCCTGCGCTCAGTGTCTAGATATAAAGCGGTGAATTGAGCAGTGTTGTGATAATCTACTCGCCTGCCTACCCCGAGACAAAATTGGCATGGAAGAACATAGACAATCAGTGATTGAGAATTGCGGAGTAACATTGTTAGATACCTTTAATGCCATAATCTACGTTGTTGGACTTTTAAATGATTTTAATCTATATGGAGCCTTTTGTTCTCTCCTACCTGTTGTTTAACTTAGTGATTTACAACTGCCAGTAAGTCTCTCCCTCCATGTTAAAGTGTATCTCACATATTAAAGCACATGTATTGAGTGCTGTAAGATATATCATGTAGAACATAATAAATAATAACTGCTTAATTTGAGCAACTTTACTTTCTCATTCTTTAAGTTACAGTGGGGGCTGAACATTTCAAGCTGCATTTTAAATTTACTGTATTTTGGCAGGTCCATAATACAGCTTTCAAAAAAATTGTGTTACAGAAATGATAATAAAAACAGTTATATTGATAAATTTATATTAATTCCTTATTTGCGACGTTCTCTCTCTCCCTCTCTCTTTTTTGCTGCCCCCCCCCTGGCAAGAATCTCAAACGAATCTCTATGGCAGCAGCCGAGGCGCTCACCGCGGCACTCACACACATCAGCTTCGCGGCACACCACCTTCCAGGACAAGGAGTGGACAGTACGGATAAAATATAATTAAACATAACACATTTTGTCCTGTTTAGAACTGGTAAATATGAACATATTAGAAATGCTGATGGTTAATCCTTTTGCGTGCTTGCGTGACTTCCCCCACCCCCAGCGTGTCACTGTCAGGTGGGATGGATTTTTTCTGGGAGTCTCTTATGAGTGTGTGTTGCTTCAGTTATACTTCTTGTGCAATATAATGTTTCACCTTATTGGGGGCGCCGCACTTATTCCAGGTTCAGAAGCGCTTAAGAGGAAAAGAACTTAAGCAGATGGGAGAATATACGCCCAAGTCCAGATTTGAATGGGAACGCCCACATTTCAGGGCCGCTCTACCCAGAGTGCGTAACTGGGATGAAGACGTGCAGTGACTGACTTAAATACAGGGGGATAATAGCGTGCAGCCAAAAACAGCACCACTGCGCAGCTTTTTTGACTTACGCGCATGGAAGAATAGAGTTCCAAGTGAATACTGGCATTACAAGATTACAATTTAATTTAGCAGATGCTTTTATCCAATTGACGCACAACACAAGCAGTTAGTCTTGTGCTCAACATCCCACAACAGGTGACCCTCCGATTACAGGGCCACTGGTTAGATACTCAGGGGACAGGCTTAAAACATCATGAGTGTGGCCTGTGGAAGTCTATGATGATTTACTGATACAGTATGTGTTACTAGTTGAAAATACAAGTTACTATGGTGCACCTTGGAGGAGGTTCTCTCATTCAGAGGGGAGTGGGTGTGTTGGTGACGTGTGGAGGGTGGGTTGGTGACAGGTGAGGTGTTAAAGGAGGAAGTGCGGTGATACAGTGATGAATGTTTTGACAGGTGAACTGTCATGCTGTATGTGAAGCAATAAAGAAAGCCGACTTGACATCCCTGTCTGTCTCCTCTTTCACGGCTTCCACATTACTGTAATTTATTATGGGCTGTATGCAGAATTACCTGTGACTGCATTGTCATTCAAAGATTCAGTCATTATATCCCTTAAATCAATCACCCTGGCTTAAAACCTCCATTTTATTTCAAAGCAGCATTACATTCTTATTTGAATTTAATATTATTAAAGTCCATTACTGTTAAAAAGTAATAAAATCTTTCTTCAAGGCAGGTTTATCAGCTGTGCCTTACAATAACAGGTGTATTCCTATTCCAACCTTTAATTTTGTTACTTGTGAAATTGCATTACACACAAAAGATAACATCATTAATGATCCTTCTTGTAAGATTTAGCTGATGACATACAGTATCATACCAGGTCAGCCTCTCAATCAGTCCTCTCCTCATTACAGAGCTCTTTCTTCATTGTTGGTAATTAAACATCCTAATTGAAATCTTGATACTTGGCTCTGTTCCACTCACAGAGCCTGTTTTCTCATGCCATTACGCTGTAGTTTAAAATGTCATGTCGTGAAAGCGCTGTGAGAGGCGATGGGACCATTGATCGCTATTGCCAATCACTCCAGCTACGGTCCAAACACCATGTCTGCCACTCTGTATACACTTGTTATTGTCATGCTCGCTTATTGAACACTATTCTGCTTTGTCTCTCTGGAATGCAGTTGCAAATCATCAGAGGTTTACCAATGAATTTGTAGACATAAATAGACCTTGATTGATCATGGTCTCAAACTTTCAATCTCCCCAGTTTCAGAACCACGTCTTTGCTGACGAGTCTCTGAAGTTTCATCAATATCTTAAGCCTTCAGGCTTTTGCTGAATTTCTAGACTAACCCATATATTCAAAAATACAATTTATACCAATTTTGTAACAGAAAACTCACTGCAGCTTGATTTTTTAAAATATTTTTTTAAGTTCAAGCACTGTTGCTACATTCCACAGGGATTTAAAATCACTCCCTTATGGTAGTGATGATGTTTTTATTTGCCTTGTTGGTCATACATTAATATCTGATGAGATGCTGGTAATAAAATGCTACTGTCAAAATGTTTGATGCAAAAGCCTGAGAATAAAAAGCCTTGAATCAGTCGGTAGGACAGTTGAAGACACAAAAATATAGAGATGCTTGTCCAGGTCTTTCTGAGAGGAGTAAAAATGTTCCTCCTGAGTGTGCGTGTTTCTTTTCCAAATGCTCTAGTTTCCTCTGCCAGTCCAAAAAATGTTTTTAGGCGCATTAGGCTGTCTAAATTGACTAAAGGAGTGAATGTGTGTGTGCCTAGTATTATTTGCCAAAGGCAGCACAGGTAAAGGGTGGAGGATAATGGTATTAGGTAATGATATTTCTGGTGTAAACTAATGGATATATTATAATATCTCAGGCTTCCTAATCACACCTCAGAATTGTTTACTTTTTGATTTCTTACCTCTTGAGTTGAACACAGAGAATACAGAATAGTCTCTATTGTGGCTTATTAGTTTGAAATAGCAGAGTTTCTTAAAGGAACAGGTGTAGTTTATATTTAAAGGGTACCTGTAGTGGAAATGTATATAAATATGTTTTACCAGTAAACTAAATATGTGAAACTTTTTCTTTCTTTTTTTTTTTTAACACATTTAAAGGACATTTTTGAACAATTTTATACCTTGGGGCATGAACTATGGGGAGCCACCATTTTGGTCTGGATATGACGCAGTCGCTTTAAAGAAATGGTGCATTGTGGGAGGTAGAGGTGTAACAGGTCTGTTTACATTGTGGGAAGTATAGTTTTTCTGTTCACTGTTGGCAAACAGTGATAAAAGTGCACTATCCAGGTTGTATTGTATGTTACGAGAGGATTAAATGTCACCTTTCTCAGCAGCTACCTGCTTCTTGGATGCCTCCTTGCACCAACTCAGCAGCCAGAATTAGCCTAACATTCAGAGCTGTCGTTACCAGCAGAAAAACTTTCCCTTGTCCTTTAATTTGATTTTTTGATTATACATTATTTTACTGTACTTTCAAACCTAGATTTTTCAGTCAATTATTGACGAAATCTTCACAACTTGTATCTTCTCATATCAGTGTTTGGTTGACAGTAGCTGTCAGGTTTCCAGTAAACAAAATGCTTGCATATATAAAGACTGTTGAGAATGTTGCAGATACATAGGACCATGAACCTTATTATAATTATAACTACATCGATGTTTAATTCTAGGTGAACGTGATACATTTATTTTTAGCCTTGGCTGCATGGGACTAATATTAGCAAACCTGGCTTTGCTTTTATTTGCAGAATTTCTTTCATTCCTCTTTGAATGATCTCTGTGTGTGTGTCCATCAGCTCCTCCCAAAGTCACAAAACATACTGTATTATTGGATTTATTGAAGACTTGCATTGTGTTCAGTAAGCAGGCAAAGATCAGCATCATCAGTAACAACATCTGTGGATAGATAGAGAAATAGATGAATATTAAAAGTCTTCTGTCAATGAAGGCAACACTAAAAGGTACAGTACATTGAATGGTCCATGTTGTCTGCATCTGACTTAATCATGTAAAGCTGAATGTGTTGCACACTCTGACTGTAAAATTATCACACCATTATTCAATATTTCAGCATTTTTATTTGGTATGAAAGGTTTATTCGAATCATCAAATCAATGTAAAAAGAATGACTTGCCCATTGTTACGGCTGAATTTACGGTTGACCTCATTTGAAGACATGATTCATTGCTCTGGTTGAATGATGGAGTCCAGGAGAAGCATTGATGATTTTATATAAAAAATAGTTTATTCTAAACTAAATAAAAGAATACAAAGTGGAAACAAAAATGGTGACCCCCTGGCCAGGCGATCCAAAGACAGAGTGACGAGACACAATATTAAAGCCACGTATATCTCCCCTTAGTTCCCCCCTCCCTCCTCCCCCCCCGAGATTGAGACAGAGGCAGAGGCAGAGGGAGGAGGTGAGGACAGAGGGTGAAAAAAAAGAAAGACAGTTTGTTCTTTTGGGTCTAAACCACCAGTTCTGTTATCTGTCGGTTGTCTTAGAGACGGAGGAGTGTGCGTTTGTGTGTGTGAATGAATGTGTATGGGGTGTGCTATGTGACATGTGACTGTGTGAGCATGTGAGTACGCACACAGAGTGCCTATGCGTCCTTGTGCGTTTATTGTTTTGGGGAGATATTGTGTGCTTTTGACAAGGCAGTTTGACCCAGCAAGGTTTAAGACATGAAAATCACACAATGGAAAGTTACACCCCAAGGCTTAAGGATTAAAATATATAAGTAATTATATTATTAAGCATAACTAATTATTCTGCCCCAACAATCCACTCTTTTTGGACAAAGTCCAACACAAAAAAAAGCGAAATTAGTTAGCAAGTTGTTTAACTTTAGCACAGCCCAAAACACATAAAACATTAATCAAAATTAGTGTAATTCTAGCGCAACCTCATGGTCCGTAGGACAAATGATATTGACACCGTTATAACACTATGGATATAAGCATTATCTTTTTTCAGGGGACACAGGCATCCCTCAAAGTCGGAGCAAGAAAAAGGAGGAGAAGGCATAGAACCTCATGAACACATAATGAATATTACGTGAGACAAGACCATCTGCACAATAAAATCAAATATCCTTAGCAACTAACATCATTGGTGATCAATGAATATGGAATATATATCACTAGTAGCAAAAACACACATGGTATAAATGTCAGCACGGCACAGCAACAAAAATATATGTAGGTGTCCTCAGTAAGCAGAGTCATCATCTGAGACATCAAAAACACTCATCATAAACACTTCAGGCTGGGCTTCCGGCGGCGGAAGGGTTATAGGACGTGGCGGTCTTTGTTCATGGCGTCGCGTGGCAAGATGCACCTACCATTGCGCAAACGCCTCTTTTGGCTTTGTAGGACCATTAAGCGTTAACAAAGGACTTAAACCTGTATTCTAAGGTTTCGACGCGCAGCCGTACCCCAGATTGTCGTGTGGATTAAAGTCCAAAGGAGTGTGGGATTTGCATTTACTTCGTGACAAAAGAGGAATAGTTGAGCATAGTCAAAACCGTTCGCTAAATTAAACTATTAGTCCCGGGTGTATGAACGTGGGCACATGTGTGCGAATTATGTGCGGTGTCGCATTCAGGACTAAGTAAAATTGCAATTATGACCGGGAATCTGGCCTAGTTTGCGAGTTCCGTTTCTGGCGAAACAGAAGGGAAAAAAGTGTGGATCGCGTGTAATCTACATACATAGCGGAAGATGTGTCATCGCGTAGTGTAGTCAGTTTTTTTTACTGGCGGTTTAGAACAACGGTTGGGGTCCCCCATGCCGAAATTAGAGTGAGACAAATAACAAAAGGAGTCGGAAGCATCCATTGGTATCGCGGTTAAGCGGGGGTGTGTTGATGACACAGGCATGTAAGAACAAAAACAGTTGGATAGGCCCCTACTTTTAGCTTGATAGTGCGCGTATCGGTACCAGGTGTTCGTGAACATTGGTCGCAGCTAAAGTGTTGTGGAGGACGATGTCGTTTATCCAACGTTTATTTCTGCTTGCATTCGTCACCCTGTAAAAAGAAGCATTCATTAGGAACAACACTTGCATTCATTGGTTCAAGTCCAGTGTCCTCGATTGCCCCCTTGGAGGCCAGGAGCCAGAGGAGTACTGGACTTGCGGACAGGACCATCGTGCCAATCGATGACCAGAACACGAGTGACATGAAACGACAGAATAGTGGCATAATTCCAGCCTGCTCCTGGGGCATAAACAGAGGGGCTCGTGACCTCTTCATCACAGCGAGAAAATGCTTGTGATCTCCCACGATATCCTCAAGGTTGGATTTCAAAGGTTTCAACAGACCATATGCCCCGTTAGAAAGATTAGCTTGTAACCCCGGGGACTTTTCTTCTGCCCTTCGTTGCAACTTTCAGGGCAAACAAAGGCTCCTCAAAACACTGCTCCTAATCCAGAAAAGAGGAAACGCTCCTTACTGCGGTTCCACGATCAGTGGTGTTGTTGGCACCTTCCTGGAGTGTGATGCGTGAATCCACGTGGCTCGCTCCGCGACCTTCACTGCCGTGTGGGTCGTTCGTTTCCGGTCGGCGTTGTAGATGATTGGTTGTTGTCTGAGGAAGGGTAGTCTCCACACACCTGGCAACCTCTCTTGGGATCGGAAGGTACCTGAACAGAAGAGGGGGAAAAACACCGAAACAGAACTCTTGGGATTGGCTGGTACCTGAACACAGGCGCGATCCCACTACTGAGGCTTTAGCTGGTACCTGGTACCTGGTAGGCTTTAGCTGGTACCTGGACAGAAAGAAAAAAAAGCGGGGGGGGGAAAAAAACAAAACAAAACAAAACAAAACAAAACAAAACAAAACAAAATAAAATAAAACGAAATGAAATGAAATAAAATAAAATAAAATAAAATAGAATAGAATAGAATAGAATAGAATAAAAGTTTAGGGGTGTTAGGTTTAGTTAACTAACTAAATGAATAGTTAGTATGGCCAGGAAGGCAGAGACAGGTCAGAGGTCAGGATCTGAGAGCTTTTCAGATCCTAAAAGGTGCTGCTGCACAATCACACAATGGTTAGGTGTGGGTTAGTGAGCTTTTAGCCATGCTAGCTCTGTAGCCCATTCGCACGCGAGTGGGAAAATATGAGGCTGAAAGAAAAGCAGGAAGTATTAATTCGATTTTCTTTTCCTGGAGTAAGGAGAAGCATAGCTGGAGTTGCAGTGATTATCTGTGGTACATCTACTTACCTGGTGAGAAGCAACAATTTGAGAACCACTGTTTACAAGGGCATGCAAGTCGGACGGAGAAGGACATGCAAGTCTGACGGAAAAGTGTGGAGTGAGATTACATGTCTTCTCAAGATGAATACATACAATTGGGAGACATGGAGATGTGAGAAAGCTAAATGAGTTTAACCAAGTAAATAAATATTGTTATTTATTTATTTAAATTGTTTGTTTCATTTTTCGTTGCTATCTCTTATTTGTGAAGGAGAAATCTTATTCTATCCTTTATTTATTCTGAATAATGTTAACACTCCACACCTATTCACATAGCCTAATTCTTTTATAGAGCTGAATTTGTCAGTTCATTTATTTCATTCATTTCCCTCATAATTATTATTTGAGATGTAATTTACTTAATTTTGAAGGTCAATTGGTGGCAAAAGTGTCTCCTATTCTGTGTCTGAACCAGAGTTTAGCAAGATTATTGGCCCTTTAAGGTTAGACAGAATTAAAGTTAAGTTGAGTCGAACAATCATATTGTCTTTTGCTCTCTGTATTTATCCCATTCGTAGGGGTGACGAGCCCCAGCACGGTTTGGAGAGCTTCCTTAAATACTTGGAAGTTACTTAACTTTAAACTATCTCTTATTTCAATCAATTATCAAGAGTTTCAGGAGGACCCTTTTTAAATCTCAGGCGACCCAGATTGGGCCACCAACCCAATGTTGAGAACACTTAATTTTTCCCTTAAACGTGTCTAAACCCACTGAAGGTGTTTTATGGTCTTGCACGCTAAGTGCTGTTGGAACAAGAAGAAAATGGTTGGAGGGTTTGAGGTATATTTTCCTATGATAAAATATAAATCAAAAATCAGAGGGACGTTGGTCCCTCCCTTCCCTTTTTTTACATAAGAATACATTTGGATTCTTAAAACCATATGATAAATATCATTGGAAAATCACTTATCTGATCATTTTGGATGTGTCTCCATTTTCCTCTCTCTTGTGTCCGCCTGCCTTTGTGCCCTCCAACCTCCTCGACCTCCTCCTCCTCAGCCTTAAAAGGTCAAAGCCAGGGTCAACTGTACGCTCCCTTTGGAAATTTGAAGATCTGTCCCCACTTTTGCAGTTGGATTGGAAGTCTCTGTAGTCTCTGGAATAGATATTATGTTAGAACATCCACAATATGTCATATTGTCACGTGTCTATTTCTATTTCCCCTTTGCTTCCCAGTTACAGTTATGGACAATACTTCCCTTTAATTCTCATCCTTCATCATAAGAGCAGTGACCAGGCATGGCGGCGAAGAGGTAGGATCGGAGTCGAGAAGGCGGTGGCATTTTCTGTTAGGAAACACTCAGAAACAGAAAGAGAGGAAAACATTAAGACTTAAATGAATAATTTAAAATATCTCTTTTCTTTAGTTGGATCTGATTCGTCTCCTTTGAGTATACAGCCAGCGACCTGTATTTTGGAAAAAGCTACACAATAACAACAACTAAGACGAAGACATAGACAAGTGCACACCACAACGAGTATACACATATAACAACAAAAAACATGGACACTGAACATGTAAGGTCAGTCAAGGTCAAAGCCAGTCATTCCACTGAAAGTGGTATCATATATAAAAAATGTCGTTTGGTGTTTTTAAACACCCAGAAAAAAACCTTTAAATCCTGGTAACTTTTTAGAAGGCCCAAGGCCTAAAACCATAATTTTTTAACAAGCAGCAGTGTTTTCTGAACACCCCACTACATAATTGGCAAAAACAGGGAGAAGATCTAGTGCATCAGAACCCAGGAGGAAAGGAAGGTGAAACAGAGGAACATGTGTAGTCAAACAGCCATTCATCGGTCAATCACTCAATGACACGTCCACGGCACATTCGCACTCACAACACGGTTCTCTCAGGCATGCGTAACGTGTCATCATTCAGTCATTCATGCACCGCAAACGTTCATGCCTCAATTTTCACGTCCATGCATTCACAAGGTTTTGCTGCAGTGTCTAAGTAGAATATAGGTCTCATCTAACCCACCAACGGCGATAGCCAGTCCACCTCCTCTCTCGGGGTCAATGAGCTCTTATTGCCCCGCCATGCTTGGCAACCTTTTAGTGTTAATTAATTGCTTTTTACTGGTATCGTCTGATTACTAAGAGGTACGCTCCTTTTTACTTCCGCCTTGGCGGAGTCTACACTTAGAGTATTGTCCCTTGCAGTACTGACAGTCTACTAGCTGCTGATCAGGCAGCAATCGCACAGCCGTGCACAATAACCAAACTCAACCCCGGTACCCAACCTGGGGGAAACTCAACCGCTGTCCATCTCCAGAAATGTAAAAAAGAATCTCTGAATCAGCAGGAAACTCAACCACCGCTCTTGAAAAATAAGAGTTTGGGAATAACTCAACCACCATAAACTCCAGAAGTCTAGGAAAAAACCTCTGAATCAGCAGGAAACTCAACCTCCACTCTTGAAGAATAAGAGTTTGGGAATAACTCAACCACCATAAACTCCAGAAGTCTAAGAAAAAAACCTCTGAATCGGCAGGAAACTCAACCTACACTCTTGAAAAATAAGAGCTTGGGAATAACTCAACCTCGGTCTGCAACCTGAGGGAAACAAACTCAACTGTCAGGACTTTATTGGGCACCTCTAAGATTGAACGGAGCACGCAACCTCTAATAACCCTCACTCTAAGGGAACGTAGAAATTTGTTCAGAACGGTATTCGGTTGCCAAGCATGTATCAAATCAGGTGGACCACTATCCCCCGAAGAGTGCTTTCCCTAGCAAGGTGTATCCTTTTTCTGCACATTAAACCAGGACTTCTTGTTTGAAAAGTAATTGCCTATGTACTCATAGCAACTAATGGGACATTTTTTTCTCAGGAAAAATTTGGTACCCCCCCCATGCTGTCGAGTGGCTTTGGGCCGGCCAGACAGTCCGACGCGGTAAGGGGGAGGCGCGCAAAATGAAAACAATGAATGTTGAACTAGGCTGTCTGTCGCAAGCAGCTTCAAAAAGGGTAAGGTACAGATTGTTTACGAGGGTATCGGTCAAAAAATGTCAAAATTTAAACTTGGTTGAGGCTGCAGTCCTCAATCTCTGTCTCAATTTTCCTGAAATTGAGTAAAAACAAAAGAGAAAAAGAAGAATCGTTCAGAAATAACAAAGGAGAAAAACGTGTGAGCTCAAAAAAAATCATGGCCAATAAAAATTAAAACTTCAGCTCCAAAAGCTGAGGCAACAGAGGGCTCTGTCTTCAGCGGATGTAACCATATCTTGCATTGTGGGGGCCTCCCTCAGCAAGAGTATAAAATGAAAGAAAAGCAAACAAAAACAACCTTATCAGTAACACTATTTTCTTCCCCTTTTGTTTGTTCTTTTCTCATAAAGGCAAAAGCAGTGTAAATAAATGAGCAACATAATGAATAAAAGCAAAGATAAATGATGGGCACACTTGATCTCATGTGGCAAACAGAAGGGTTCTGTGTGAAGTTCTGGTGGTCCTGTGTTTCTCATAGTTATGAATGTGGGTGTGTGACTGTATGTCTGGTCTGTCTGCGTGTGAGAGAATAAATGAAAACAAAATAATCTAGTGCACAGTCAGAAGATAGAGGGGTTAGTATTGTGCGAAGGAGAAGCTTGTTGGCTATTTGCTAGTTGTCCCCCTCCATGCCAAAGTTCAAGGCTAAAGTGATTTAGCACTACCACCAAAGGCTGTGGTGGACTTCTTGTGGCTTGGTATCCTTGTGGCTTTTGAAACAGTGTCTTTTTTGGTGAAGATATCCCATCAGACGTGTGACCAGTCTGCAGTTGCTGCCCATCGTTCAGGCAGTAGTCGTGGCGTTTAACTCGCGACTCATTGGTGGGGGAGTGTCCACTCCGACGCCCACAGGTTCTCAGTCTTTGATGATGGGGCAGGATGTGTTAATCCCAGCATTGGCATGCGGCCCATTCATAGACGATGAAGAGTTGACTTGGGACTGAGCGAGTTATTTCAGCATTGCTTTGCTGAATGGGAGTTGAGTCCTTGAGTCCTGAAAGGTCACACACCTTTAATTGTCCATTTCCTTCTGATGCTTGGTCCTTTGAATGTTGTTGACATTTCATTAGCGTAAGAGTTGAAGGTGATTTCATTCTTTCATTGAAGATGTCGTTTCTTCAGGGGGGGCAACCACAAAGCCAACAGAAACTAACAATTTAAATAATAAAAAATGATAATGATGGTAACAGTAATATTAAAATGAAATAAAATGAAATACTGTATTCATCTGTGTGTGTGTGTTTGAGTGTGTGTTGCTCATATTCATTTTAGAGTGAACCCATCAAACATGAAATCAAAATAAAAATAAAAATAGTGTCTGTGTGTAATGGCACTATTCTATCGGCAGGGGGCAAGGTGAGAAATCACAATGTTGTGTCACAAGTGTGTAGTGCACTAAACTGGCCAGTGAGGGGCGCCACCTCTCTCTCTCTCTCTGTTGGGTGTGGCTCTCTGTGCGTGCGCGTGCCTGTGCGTGTGCGTGCGCGCGCTTCCCTCTCGCTCTCTGTCTTGTGTGTGTGTGTGTGTGTGTGTGTGTGTGTGTGTGTGTGTGTGTGTGTGTGTGTGTGTGTGTGTGTGTGTGTGTGTGTGTGTGTGTGTGTGTGTGTGTGTGTGTGTGTGTGTGTGTGTGTGTGTGCCTTTGCGAGAGAAAAAACCAAGGCGCACAGAAGCCAAAAAGCTGACACTCTTCCAAATGAAAGCATTAAAGCCAAAATCTGATTCACGTTTAAACAAAATAAAAACAAAGATAAAAAAAAAGAAGTAAAACTCACTGAAGCATGATCTGAGTTCACATCATACCAAGATTGTATATGCGTATGCATATATTATTTGTTTATTGGATTCTTCATCTGTTTGATTCACAGAAACACAATTTAGGTTAGGTTCGGGGTTTTAATCTATTTTGCTTTCGGTACAGAGGTGAACTCAGATCATGGCACCGCTGGGATGTTTTGGAAACTTTGGTTGCCCGTCTATCTATGGTCAGGACCTCACAGGCTGTCTGTGGGTGTCCGAACAAAACCAAAGTAAATAATGACCAGCCGTATTTTATGCCTAAATAAAATATCCGAGCCCGAAGAAAAACAGAGGGAACCTACAGCATTAAAAAGCACAGAACCTCAACCATTTGAGCCTTTCTCATGGCAGTTCACTGCGTCAAAACACAGAACAGCTGAGGATCAAAATCAAAGCTCAAAGCTGAAAATCAATACAATGCTTGACTGGTTCCAAAAAAAAAAATCAACACAGAGCGAATATATATATATGTAAATGAAAATTTACATATATATATATATTTATAAAGGCAGCTTTACCTTAGTCCGAATTGGTGTTTGAGGTTCAACCGATGGTTCGTGATCCAGTCTCTGTCCGAGGGGTGGACAGAAGATGGTCCTGTTCGTGATCGCCAATTGTTACGGCTGAATTTACGGTTCACCTCATTTGAAGACATGATTCATTGCTCTGGTTGAATGATGGAGTCCAGGAGAAGCATTGATGATTTTATATAAAAAATAGTTTATTCTAAACTAAATAAAAGAATACAAAGTGGAAACAAAAATGGTGACCCCCTGGCCAGGCGATCCAAAGACAGAGTGACGAGACACAATATTAAAGCCACGTATATCTCCCCTTAGTTCCCCCCTCCCTCCTCCCCCCCCGAGATTGAGACAGAGGCAGAGGCAGAGGCAGAGGGAGGAGGTGAGGACAGAGGGTGAAAAAAAAGAAAGACAGTTTGTTCTTTTGGGTCTAAACAACCAGTTCTGTTATCTGTCGGTTGTCTTAGAGACGGAGGAGTGTGCGTTTGTGTTTGTGTGTGTGAATGAATGTGTATGGGGTGTGCTATGTGACATGTGACTGTGTGAGCATGTGAGTACGCACACAGAGTGCCTATGCGTCCTTGTGCGTTTATTGTTTTGGGGAGATATTGTGTGCTTTTGACAAGGCAGTTTGACCCAGCAAGGTTTAAGACATGAAAATCACACAATGGAAAGTTACACCCCAAGGCTTAAGGATTAAAATATATAAGTAATTATATTATTAAGCATAACTAATTATTCTGCCCCAACACCCTTGATTATCTTTTTGATTTAGAAAATGCTCATCTGACACATCTCTGCTTTGCAAAGCATATTTTTTCTTATAATTTCTTATGGTGAATGTTTAAGTTTAGACATCATCCTACTCTTAAATGATTTTACTTTGTTGTGATCTGTCAAAGAACTGAAACTCCTCAGTCTCTTACTATGTCCATCTTGTAAGAAATGGCTGCAAACAGTGCTGCCCTTCCCATTTGCTGCTCTCGATGCATGCTTGTTTTTTTCACTACACCATTGTTTACAGCATGTGTTATTGACTCATTAGTTGTAGCCAAACTTAATTATCTCTGCACTGTTGTTTAAACCCCACTGATCTGAAAGCTGTCAGGGTCAGAGCTGCCAGGAGCTGAAACGGCACCTGCTCACCTGTCTGAGTGCATACACTCTGAGCCAGAGGAAGCATGTGTTAGATGAAGATTGGGAGGCAAATGTATATGAATAACAGAGATGAAAGTTGAAGCTTGTAAAAAAAATCCACAACTGACATTTTCTTCTGGATAAAGGATGTTAGAGCAGTGGTTCCCAAACTTTTTTTCCGGTGACCCGTTTTTAAAAAAAATGACAAACCATCGTGACCCAATTCACAATATTCCTCTTATATAAACTGTGAGAGAAGCGATTTTGTGCTTGAATTAACATTCCGGACTATTTTCATCACCATTTCTGAATCAACTTATTTTTCATGGATGTGTTATTGAAAACACATGTTAGATACTTTACAAATCACACCAAATAAAAGCCTTTAGGCAGAGTTAACAGGCTATCGTTGTTTTTATTTTCTGTCATCAGTAAAACATAGTCTACATTTTAATTACTTTTAAATCAGGCAAAAAGAAGTGTATTTTAGGCAGTTAAATTATCCATAAACACATTTTTAGGAACTAAATATAAGATTATGCTGTGGATAAAAATAAAAGAAAATGAGTCAATGACCTAAATACAGGTATAGGTGACAGGCTGGTGACGTGCTGACGTGGTGACGTATCGATCATTTCCTGTTTACACTCTACCGCTGTTTGCAGCGCTCTACTACTGTGTTCTGCTAACTCTAATCAAACTTGTTGTCATTGATATTTTAGCCTTGAAAACACTTGTTTTAATTTTTTACCGTACAGTTAAACGTACGAAGGTTAAGTAAAAAGCAATCTCGCCTCTTATAGGCAGTACAATCTCCTTTAAACTTCCTTTTGTCCTTAGCTTAGCTTAGCTTAGCTTAAATTTAGCACCTATGGCTTCTCTCTCCTCCCCTCCGCTCTCCTGCCCGGTGTGTCAGATGTTTAGTTACTCCTCGTCCTCCTTTAGGGACAATGGTAGTTGCATAAAGTGTAGCGTACTGTTAGATATGGAGGCGAGGATCAACAATCTGGAGAAGCGGTTCCGCACCCCTGATACCAAAACCGAAGCTAGCAAGCAGGACCTAGCCGGTGCGGACCGTGCTAGCTCTAGCTTAGCCTCCCCCCCGGCCAGCAATGAGTGGGTTACTGTCCGTGGTAAGCATAGTCGAAGGTCAAAAAGCCGCTCGGGACACCACCATGTTCACGTCTCAAACAGGTTCTCCCCCCTCTGTGAGGACAACACACTCACCGGGGAACAAACTCTGATAATTGGCGACTCCATAGTGAGAAACGTGAAGCTAGCGAAGTCAGCGGGCATTGTGAGGTGCATCCCAGGGGCCAGAGCGGGCGACATAGAATCAAATCTAAAGTTGCTGGCAAAGAGTAATCGTAAGTTTGATAGGATAGTCCTCCATGTCGGCACTAATGACTCCCGACGTCGCCAGTCGGAAGCAACCAAAGTGAACATTGAATCAGTTTGTGCTTATGCTAAAACAATGTCGGACTCCGTAATTTTCTCTGGTCCCTTACCAAATCTGACCAGTGATGACATGTATAGCCGCATGTCATCATTTAACCGCTGGCTATCGAGGTGGTGTCCAGAAAACGAGGTGGGCTTCATTGATAATTGGAGATCCTTCTGGGGAAAACCGAACCTGATAGGAAGAGATGGAATCCATCCTACTTTGGAGGGAGCATCTCTACTATCAGAAAACATGGCACATTTATGACATCTCATGAATGAGACCATGTTACAGAGGGGGAGTCCTCCACGCCCCTCTGCGCTTGCCTTAGGACAGTTTCCCTCCCATTGCTATCAGGATAGCTGTGTTCATCGCCATGACAACTGTTGTGATGGTGATGAATATTATTTTATGGAGACGGTGTCAGTCCCCCGACCCATATTTCACAATGATTTTAACATAAAATCAAATAAAAGAGCTATCAATTATAAAAATCTGAAAAAAATTAAAATCTCAAATCTAGAAACACCAAAACATAAAACCATTAGATGTGCTCTATTAAATATTAGATCACTGAGATCCAAATCTCTACTAGTAAATGACCTTATCTCAGAAAATAACTTTGATTTATTCTGTTTAACTGAAACATGGCTGTATCAAGATGAATATGTTAGTTTAAATGAAGCCACTCCTCCCAGTCATTTAAATACTCATATGCCACGAGACATAGGCCGTGGAGGTGGTGTAGCAGCTATTTATCATTCCTCTCTCCTAATCTATCCTAAACCAAAGGCCAGTTACACTTCCTTTGAAAGCCTGGTTCTAAATTTATCTCATATCGAATCAAAAACCTGCCAGCCAGTCTTATTTGCGATAATTTACCGTCCTCCAGGCCCTTATTCTGAATTTCTATCAGAATTCTCTGAGTTTATATCAAACTTAGTCCTCAGTTCTGATAAAATACTGATAGTAGGAGATTTTAATATCCATGTGGACAAAGATAGTGATAGCCTGAGCTCAGCCTTTATGTCCCTAATAGACTCAGTTGGCTTTTTTCAAACTATTAATGAAGCTACTCATCGTTTAAATCATACTCTTGATCTTGTTCTAACATATGGCCTTGATATTAATGAACTAAAAGTCTACCCTGAAAATCCTCTGCTATCAGATCACTTTTTAATATCTTTTAACATTATCCTAGAGGATCTCGCACTGTGCAATAAAATAGTTACAAGTAGAAATCTATCCAACAGTGCTGTGGCTAAATTTAAAGAGGCCATTCCTGCTGCCTTAAACTCAGTGCACCATCCAATAAATAACTATGATATTAATTATAACCCCTCTCAACTGGATCTGCTTGTCGATAGCTCTGCTAGTCTACTAAAATCCACCTTGGACTCAATTGCCCCATTGAGGGAAAAAACTATTAAACGTCAGAGGAAAGCTCCGTGGTTTAGCTCTGAAACTCACACACTCAAACAAACAACCCGTAAATTAGAGAGAATGTGGCGCTCCAATAAAACAGAGGAGTCACGAATACTTTGGCAAGAAAGCCATAGTAAATACATGACAGCCTTACGACATAGTCGATCTACATACTACTCCTCACTAATTGAAGAAAATAAAAATAATCCGAGGTACCTTTTCAGCACTGTAGCCAGGCTAACACAAAGTCAGAGCTCTATTGAGCCCATGATTCCTCTAGCCCTCAGCTGTGAGGACTTTATGACATTTTTTAACGATAAAATTCACAAGATTAGAGATAAAATTAGCCACTCCCTGCCTTCACCTGGGCCTGCTGTACCATTAAATGTAAATAGGCCTAACCTAAACTGTTTCACACATATAGGACTTCAGGAACTTAACTCTATTATTTCATCCTCCAAACCATCGACCTGCCTTTCAGATCCGATCCCAACTAAGCTGTTTAAAGAAGTTGTTCCCCTAGTCTGCCCATCTTTGTTGGAGACAATAAATATATCCCTATCAATAGGCTACGTGCCACAGTCCTTTAAAGTAGCTGTAATCAAACCCCTTCTCAAAAAACCTACTCTTGATTCCAGCACTTTAGCAAACTACAGGCCTATATCTAATCTTCCTTTTATTTCAAAGATTCTTGAGAAAGTTGTGGCAGCTCAGCTCTGTGAATTTCTTCAAAACAACAGCCTGTTCAAGGACTTCCAGTCAGGCTTTAGAGCTCAACACAGCACAGAGACTGCTTTAGTTAAAGTAACTAATGATCTACTCTGGGCTTCAGATGAAGGACGACTCTCAGTGCTGGTTTTATTAGATCTTAGTGCAGCTTTTGACACTATAGATCACTATATTCTACTAGAGAGATTAGAGAAATTACTTGGAATCACAGGGACTGCCCTAAACTGGTTTAAGTCCTACCTATCTGATAGGTACCAGTTTGTACACGTGAATAATAAGTCTTCTGTGTACACTAAAGTAAGCTACGGGGTTCCTCAGGGCTCTGTGCTAGGTCCAATCCTCTTCTGTATCTATATGATCCCCCTTGGTAATGTTATGAGAAAATACTCTGTTAACTTTCACTGCTATGCTGATGATACCCAACTGTATGTATCAATGAAGTCAGGTGAGACAAATCAGCTATCTAAACTTGAGGCCTGTCTAAAGGACATTAGGGCCTGGATGGACCAAAATTTTCTTCTTCTCAACTCAGACAAGACTGAGGTCATTGTACTGGGCCCGCGACACCTTAGAGAAACCTATGCTAGCCTAACTGCCCTAGATGGCATTACTCTGGCACAAAGCACAACTGTTAGAAACCTTGGGGTTCTATTTGATCAGGATTTATCCTTCAACTCTCACATAAAACAAACTTCAAGAACTGCCTTCTTTCATCTCCGTAACATTGCTAAAATCAGATCTATCCTGTCTCAGGGCGACGCCGAAAAACTAGTCCATGCTTTTGTTACCTCTAGACTGGATTATTGTAATTCTCTTTTAGCAGGCTGCCCGAGCAAGTCGCTTAAGACACTTCAGCTGGTTCAAAATGCTGCAGCACGTGTACTGACTAAAACTAGGAGAAGAGATTACATTACTCCTGTATTAGCCTCTCTGCATTGGCTTCCCATAAAATATAGAATAGAATTCAAGATTCTTCTTCTCACTTATAAAGCCCTAAATGGACAGGCACCAGTCTATCTCAAGGAGCTTGTAGTGCCATACAATCCCCCCAGAACACTACGCTCTCAAAATGCTGGACTACTCGTTGTTCCATTCATCTCTAAAAGTAGTATAGGAGGAAGAGCTTTCAGTTATCAGGCCCCACTTCTCTGGAACCATCTACCAACCACGGTTCGGGGGGCAGACACCCTCTCTACCTTTAAGGTTAGGCTCAAAACATTCCTCTTTGATAAAGCTTTTAGTTAGGAACCAGCTCATAGCTCATAATTAAGATGCAATAGGCATAGACTGCCGGGGGGGGGGGTCTGGCATGCTCGGTTGGAGAGAGGTTGGAGAGGGCGTTAAGAGAGAGGTCATTTAGGTTAGAGAGGGACCGGAGAGGGTCCCATTCCTCTTTCAAACACTCCCTCTATGTCTGCTTACTCCCTTGTGTGTTTGCTCCTGTACTCCTTCTGGCTTTTGTCTTGCAGGTCCGTGGGATCCTCAGTGTGGAGTTACAGAGACTCAGCGGCTCTGTCTCCACCCTTTTCTCTGCACACACCCAACACAGCATAACGTGGATGGCTGTTCATCATAGGAATGGGATCCACACAAGGTTCCTGCTGCTTAACAGAAGGTTTTCCTTGCCGCCATGATGAATTCATGTTGGGTGTGGGATACATATGTATGTGTATATACGTATATATGCATATGTGTGTATCCATAAAATGAAGAGTCCGTCCTTAAGACTGCTCTACTGTAAAGTGCCTTGAGATACCATTGGTTATGATTTGGCGCTATACAAATAAAGATTGATTGATTGATTGATATATTAGTCTTCCAGTTTTAACTTGGGACACGAACTTGCGACCAATCGCTTTCAAGTGCGGTGTCATAATTCATTGCGCCACTATAACTTCGAAGTTGAGAGATTTATAGATCAAAATGTATGACAGTATAAAACAGCAATTGAGCCTCAAAAGTGGATTCATTTAAATTGTCATCTCCTCCTTTATATTATCCACAGGTTTGTATCCAGGGAACTTTACTACAGCCGTTAGTAAATGTTTTAATGCAGATCAACCTCTCAGTGACTTTCCCTAAATGCTCTGTATCCACAATGTTATAAAGAAAACTACCATTTGCACACACACAAAAAAAAAAAAATGTAAACATTAGTAATGATGTGAGCACGTCTGTAGTGTGTGATGTCACTAATGTCTTTCAGACAATTCAATGTCAATTGAATGTCAATTCAATTTAATTAAAGTGTTCAGCTGGGCGGAGCCTGGTAAAAACCCAGAGTTTCTTTGACAAAACCTGCCAGCGACCAGGTTTAGTACACGGACAATGTTGCCATGGTAACAGACTCAGAGAAGAACATACCTCACGTTTAGGAATGGGATACTCAGAGTTTCCCTAATTTGAGCCCGAACATACTCAGAGACACACACACACACACTTTAAGTTACCAGACTCTGTACTGTTCTAAAAACATCTCACACATTAAAAGCATCTATTACGGTACATTAATGTACACAAAAGCAGAACAATATTTATTGATCCAGAAATTGAACTGATCCTACCTTTACTTATAGGCTCAGTTTCCTCCTTTTTTTTCAAGTCCCTTTGAATCTCCATCCATGGTGGTTTTTCATCCAAGAGAGTCGTCATTTTTAATTAAATCCTTTAATTGGTCTTTTTTAATCTCTCTCTCTCTGTTCTCTTTTCCTCGGGTCAATTTAATCAAAACAAAGCAGTATCTTTGTTTCCGTCACGCAATTTACCAACACTGTAAGAGCAACTTCTTAGCTTTCATAAACTGGTGGAATTTCTCTGATAGAGCAAATATGAGCGCAGTTACAGTCATTTGAATTACTGTGTTGCATTCAGGGGGCCTGGGAAACCCAGTCCGTTCATATAATCCAGCCGTGAGAAGAGGACGTGTCCGGGTAAATCTGGACGTATAATTACCCTACGCAACAGGGGATATGAAATTAACAGCACATACTGTCAACAACAAACCCAGAGTCGCTCAATGAGGACGTAATGCAATGCGTATGTCATGAATGAACATGATGACATCATTGTCTGTGGGACACGGGTAGAACGAGTGGAGCTACCCTTATATTGTAAATTTATTTGGCGATCCAAATAAAATATTGTGCGAGCCACCTGTTGGTCGCGACCCAGTCTTTGGGAATCAGTGTGTTAGAGGGCCCTCAGGTCTATTGCACTGAATGTGAAACAAACGCAATTCAATACATTCACACGACACAGATGACTTTTGTCACGCTGAAAAGTGAAACCCGCTGGCAGAATGTTCTGCTTGAATCAGCAACCTATCATCCAATCAGATTGAATGCAGTGGAACGTCTAGCAAACGCACTGGATATTGTACAGCTGTACGAGAGCTTGGCACGGCCCAGTCAATACAATTAATTACACATGAGCCAATCAAAAAATAACATACCGTTACACATCAGCCAATCAGAAAGTAGCCCTGCTGTATTGGCGATATGACTGCAGCAACGTCACTGAGAACGAGGATGCTCATTCATGAATACTGTAAGCAGAGCCACCCCTCTCCATAGGCAGAACACATACTGTGTGTGGGGCCTCATCTTCTATTGGGGGTGGGGCCAAAGGGACGCTTATGCGTAATGGATACGATGTGTGCATACGCGCTACAGGGAGGCACACTTAGAGGACAGTCAGTTCTCACGAAAGGAGAGAGAGCTGTAATCACTGACTGCATCTCTGCAATGATTGACAGCAGTCGATGTCTGACCTATCAGAGGAGCGCACTTGTAGAGTTGCAGGATGTGAAGTGTTGACATGTTCTCCACCTGAAGGTGGGTGTGCTATTGAAATAATACTATGCGGAATTAAACTGCTGAACTGCTCCTCATTAGACAGGATAAGAATCTCTGTCTCCAGACTCTGTTTAAACTGGAGAGGAAAACATTTCAGTGTCCCTGAATAACATTTATTGAATGTCTTATTTAATTAATCTGCTTGTATGAGGGATTTCTTGCCTGGACTTCTAACCATAACAGATTCAGTGCTGAAATGTGTCAACACATCAAGGCCATCACTCAGCAGCAGCCAAACTGCTGCTATCACAATCACTCCAAATGCATAATCAGTTGATCCTGCTCTTCCACCAATACACTTATCAGATGCTGAACAGGCTGTAAAAGGCACATGTGAATGGTTAGTTATATTTGTAACTCAGATTTGTTCATCATTTTTAATTTAAGTTTGCAGTTATTTTTATTTAATATTAATTTAATTAACAGATGTGTATTACCCACATACAGCCAAACTACTGTATCTATATGTACAGTACATTTGTAAATATTGATAAGGGTTCAAGTTAAATGCATGTTGTTATACAGTCATTTTATTTTTACCAATAATACATTAGTGATGCAAGACAGCATTAATCTCACCCTAATCTAACATTAGAACTCTAGAACCCTGAATTTATACCATTCACTATGTAGTATTAGTTGAAGTCTCAAATGAAGGCAGAAAGAGAGTAAAGACAGAGCCTCAGAAAAAAGGAGATTAATGAGGAGGAAAAAAAATTATGTTCAACTGTGAACTGCAGCCTCCAGTGTTCTTTAGTGTCCTTTTCTCTTAATGCCAGTATCATAAACCATGGCATATTGATGCCTGGGAGAACAAATGTCCTTTCGTCTATCTAACAGGTCACACTGATAAAGGGGACATATTATGAAAAAAAAACCTTTTTAAACAGTTCCCTGTGGTCTAAATGACATATCTGTGCTGGTGTTTGGTCAAAAATAACATGAATTAAGCAACAGAAGAGGTTCAATACCCTGTAAAAACAAGTTCTGTGAGAGCGCTTTGTTTTGTCCCTGGATTTGCATCGACCTCCCACTTCCCTGCCCTGTCCTTCACTGTGTGTAGAGTGTAGAGCCGAGGCAGCAGCCGAATAGTCCCTCCTATCTCCTTTCCTATCCACTTTTCCTTAACCTCGTGGATGATGTCACGGGGTTAAGGAAAGGTGTTAGGAGAGGAGTTAGGAAAAGGCCATCATGTTTGTTTTGACAATCAGACGCACTTCAACTAGGTGACGTAATAATCTGACGGCCGTGAAGGTTAGTGACGTCTGCCGTGGTGAAAAAACTAAAAATTTCCAAAAATGGACTAAAAGCATATTTATAACACTTTCCACTGATTAAATTAAAATATCACAAGGTCTGAATGTAAATCAAAGGAAAAGAGGCTACGAGGCTACTAGGAACAAAAGTGAAGCTAAAAGAACATCACATTGAGAATGGTTGCTCACACTCACTTTCCACTCACAGAACCACAGTGTCGGTTTTATATTATTTATATATATAGTCTGATAATATGTCTTTCATATAATAAGATATGGGTTTTAGATTATTTATTTATAATTGTTCAAGGCATATTATTGCATTGGTAACTTACATGATTTTCGTTACTTGTCAGCACTCGGGTGTGAGTGTCCCTTTAAATGTTGTCACTGCAAGGAATTGTGGGTCAACATTAATATCGTCTTCTTTGGTAAAGGATGCATCAGTGTTTTCTAGGCTAAAGGAGATAAAAAAGGAAGCAAGGAGATAGGAAGGACTATTCGGAAGCAGCCTCTCCCTCCCGCTCCGCTACAGTGACACGGCTGGAGATGCAACTTACCGAGACAAAATTTAAGCGGTTAACTTCGTGAATAAGCCTACATTCTGAGTGAACAACCAGAGAGAGAGAGAGAATGTGTTGGAAGTCTTTATTTCATATTTGCAGTGGTGACATTGAATCAAACAGCACACAGCTGTTATTTATGCCTCAGAGTCATGATGTAATGTAACTCATGGAAACTGAATTCCAAAGCACACGGTCATCTATTTTCTATCACCTAGCAAGATGGGATTATGCCATGTTGAGTGTGTGTGTGTGTGTGTGTTTGTCAGCCAGCAGCATTTATTTATGCTATATATCAGGCAGTGATTTTTTGCTTTTTTTGCTTTTTCTCTAGCCATGGATGCACCCCTGAACCTGACAGCCAGTGAGGTAAACCACCGCAGCGCTCTTATTTCCTGGCAACCACCTGTCGCGGAAATTGACAACTACATGCTCACCTACAATGCAGCTGACGGCAGCCGCAAAGTAAGTGTCATAAAATAAACACAACACAGCACCATGTTGATGTCTTTTAGTCTTCTCTTTTTTGTGTAATTCTGCTGTTTCTACCCTTGTGCAAACACTTTACAATTACATTGTTGTCATTTCATGAAGTAATCCTATCCTAATAGCATAGATTAGAAGAATAGGCCTTCATTATCACTGTACAGTAGTACTTTGACATTAAAACCACGTGAAACCTGCAAGTAAAGTGAATTTAAATTCAACAAATGTGTTTCTGTCAAACAACATTGCCAAAAAGAGAACATGCACCTGCAAACTCAAATCAAGTTGTTGTAGATTAAAAGCAGCCATCTGCATCAAATGGAGTTGAAAAACAACATTTACCCTCAGAGAATGATTTAACTAAAATGTAAATAGGAGAGTGTTTGAGCAGGTTCCACAACAAGCAGCACATTTTGGATTAATTGGCCTCATTTATCAACTATTTGTGTGCGCATGACGGGCATACGTCCATATCAATTTTGATGTGAGCGTACACTACGATCAGATCTGAAGTTAGGTCTGAGCAGTGTTGTGCTAGTTACTGAAAAAACATAAATAGTTATCGTTACTAGTTACTTCATTAACAAAGTAACTCAGTTACTATTTTGATTAGTTACACCAAAAAGTAATGCGTTACTGGAAAAAGTAACTTTTGAGTTACTTAGAATTAAAGAATGTATTATTTATTTTTGGGTAATTTGTGTCCATACAGCTTCATATCAGTGCTGTAATGATATATTTATCCACTGTTGATCAACTGCTATAAAACAACCATGAATGATGTGCATATAAAGCACAAAACAGCTGCTCCAAAATTAAAACAGTAATTTTTCAATCTTAGCACAGTAATGTAAAGTAAGCTGTGCACATTCTGCTGTTGAAAATGCTTATGAAAATAAATGTGGAAAAACGAATTCACAGCATTTTTCTCAGCTACACAATGCTATACATATCAGGTTAATGAGCTGCTGTTAGCAGTGACTCAGCAGCAGCGACAGGCTTCTTATTTACAACAACATACCGTGCAATAGTTTGGCTGACCTGTCCCTGGATAACAGTCACAGTCCGTTAAAATCCAGTCGCAGCGTTAGCTTAGCTTCATGATGCATCTTTTGGAGACAAAAATAATGCGCGTATTTCCACTCTGAGAAGCTCGTCCTGTTCTCGCAGAAACATGCTGACAATGCTTCTTCTTCTACTGTTTTACTGTGTTTGGCATGGCATCCCGCAAAAATATGTAGCGCCACTGTAAACAGGAAGTACACTGCAGCTAGCAAAGTAACGGACAAACGCACCATATTGTAATGGTAACGGCGTTATTTCTTTAGAAATATATTGCATTACAGTACTAGTTACTGTCAAAAGTGACGTTACCACCCAACACTGGGTCTGAGCTTGTGTACGCAAATCTGATTGTGTGGTCATTTAAGCATAAGCAGCTAGATATTCAGAACAGAATTGATAATTAACACGAATTAAACAAAAATCGAAATAGAACTAATTTCATGAAAGCCCACGTTATTATTAAAACAACTTTTTTGTTGTTTTCTTTCCACGGAATACTTGATGAACCCACTGGAAAATCCTGCTCTTGTGCAAGATGTTGAGTAGTGTGCGTACACACACACAGGTCACAGTGTTGTCTTTGACCAGCAGTGGGGAACACTGCTGTAAACCCAAGAGAAAGTGTGCAACATTATTTTTAGCCTGTTCAGTTTTGCACAGCCTCTCATTAGTAAAAAATAGTGCCTGTGGCAACACAGCCTGTAGCACAGGCACCGGGGGTAGCATAATCTCCACTGGGGTCTGTACGAAGGAGACAGGACCTCATTCATCACATTCAAAATGTAAAGTATACCTTAAACTTTTACAAATGCAATGCAGTATTTATTCTCTAATGTGATGAAATGTCATAGGTGAAATTGCTAAAGTCAAACTAAATACAGACAAGGGACAACATTTAGTCATTGAAACATTTATTTTAAGGCTGTTTAAGGGTTTTATTAGTTTATTTTATTGTGTTATTTATAGTCTCAAACATGCGGACAACTGAGTGTATCACTGTGTGTCTGTCCAGGACCTCTGCTCTGATGATGATTGCTCGCAGCGTGCACAGTAGGCCGAGGGCACGCGCTCATGCTCGGCAGCTTAACTGTCGCTTGACCTTAATGTAAAGAATTGTCTTGATCGATTAGCAGGTATAAGCTTTTAGGCTGTGGATGAATAACATTTTAATTCAAATCATCATTAGGCATTGGTTAAATTAGTTATGAGAATTTTATTCAAACTTCAGCCGGAGTCCGTTCCTATACGGCAACGCTTTTCAGTGCCTCCATTATTCTCTTAGTCCACGCTGCCAAAAAGCATGTCTTTGTTTTCCCTCACCTCAAATGTTGATTTTTATCTCGAAAAAGTTTCTTTTTTTGCGAGTGTATGTTTGACCTTGGTGGTTGAGTCCTCCAAAATAGGGTGCATGCCTCCGAATATTTAAGGGTGTAACAATTGTTACGGCAATATATACATAAATTATATTAATCATCATATCATCAAATGTGTGTTCATGTGTACAATTTTTCATGTGTTTATACACGATGACTGAATTATTCATTGTATTTTGAACAGAAACGTTGTTCTTTTGCTGAGTCATGTCAGATTAGATTACGTACTGGCAGTACAGACAGATTGTGCTGTATTCACAGTGCCAACAAAAACCAGTCTCTACTCAATGTCTCATAACAAAGCTCTGATAAGCAGAGCTCTGTAGAAGCATTAATTTTCCATCAAAATCCTTCCTCCTTTCACACCCTCCCTCTCCTTCCTCTTCATCAGCTATAAAATATTTTGTTTTACTCTTTCAGGGTTCAGCGCATCACCCCTCCTGCGTAATAGGGTCGTTGTATTTATCCTTTGCTCTTTTCTGTATTAAATATGTTTTTTTTATACATTCCTGTCTCAGTGTGGATTTCATCAATACAGAGCAACTGTTGTGGGTCTAAATCAGAGGACAGCTGAAATTTTGCCTTTACACATGTTAATGACGATCAAATTTAGCCGCCGCATTTATCAACACCCAATAATTCGTAAACTGGGGTTAGTCAGATACAAATGTTTCATAAACCACAAGTGTGTCCTGTCGTAAGACCAAGTGTGTGCTTAAATTTGCATCCGTTTTCACGCAAGGTTGTTAAATAAAGGCCATGGTGTTCAGCATAGCATAACTCAGAGAACTCATCTAAAGAGCAGCCCTGATTCTTGCCAGTGCTTTCTTTAGATGTGGTTTTGCTGATCAGGAAACATGTGACCATATTTAGCTGAGCTCCAATCTAATATTGTACCATGTCTTCCCATTTAGATATTATTTTTTATACAGCTGCACATGAATAATTTCTTATCAGCGTAACATTTACTGTCTTTTGTGAAGACATGTATCACTGTTTGTGAAGCACCTGTCTAGAAAAACAAAGATCACAAAGTGAGCATTCTCATCCAACATCTCAGCCAAGGATAATAAATCCATAGCAAGCACATAAAGGTGTGTATTACCCTCAATAGGAAAATGCTCTTCCCCACAATAAAAATCTCGTCTTGACCCTGAAAACCTGTAGGTAATATGTCTGATCCTCTATTTCAAGACAATGAGACGCCATTTACCAGCTGCTTCCCTGCATAATTCACAGCAACATATTGCTTGAATCTGGGGTCTTTTTTTCACCCACACTGGCTGAATATTTCATTTATTCTTCTATATTTAATGTGTATCCAGGCCAAGCTGTAACACACATTCACACACAAATGAGTTGTCAAGTTTGTTTGTTCAAGTCTAGCTTTGGAAGATCAGAGAAGCAAGTGTCACCCAGATTGCTCAGTTATTCATCAACTGGTGGGTCGGGACCTGCACTGGGTGGGTCACGGACAGCTGGTCAAAAATAAATAATAAATAAATAAATACCTAATGTCTCTCACGTTGGACTTGTCTTTTATTTTGAATGAAACCTTTGTTTGACAGGCATGCTGTAAAAATGCATGTTGTACAGGAAAATATATGTATTTATGTTTAAAAAAAATTATATTGTGTGTTTTCAAGAGCTATTTTACATTTCTATTAAAAAGAGGTGTGTCGCGATTTAATGACCGTGACAAAATGTGGGTCCCAGGGTGAGACCAGTTGAGAACCCCTGCTCTATGGCAGTGTTGGCCTTTGACAACAAACCAATATTTTGGCTCTTAAAGTTTTTTTTTTTTTTTTTTAGTAAAACATCCCGTTAAAAGTATGATGGCAAGACTGTGACCATTGAAATCAGTCCAGGTTTATCCATTTTGTACTTCTCAGTTTGTGTAATACATCATTTTCTTGTAGCTTTCAAGCAACATTTTGATATGAAACTGCAGAATCCAAGAAGTAATCAAGCATATTGAATACCATTTACTCAAGTCTGCACATGCTCATAACCTGTTTGTGTTCCTATTATAAAATAATACAGCAAAAGCTCAGAACTGAACTGCCATTCACATCTTGCACAAAAATGTCTTATAGGTGTCTGTCATACATATATTTAAAATCGCCACATTCATTCAGTGACTTTAGGGGATTCAGATCCAATTTCTTTCTACTCTGATGTTTGGGCTGAATACACAAAAAAATGATTGCCTTCACAGACGGGAGCTCCTTTGTCCCTTATTGTTTCCCTCCTGCAGCTTGTGTGTCTTGTATAACTTGTCGTTTTTGTTCTCCAGGAGTTGATTCTTGATGCTGAGGACACATGGATACGATTGGAAGGCTTGGCTGAGACAACAGAGTACACTGTCAAGCTCCAGGCTGCAAGAGGCCTGGACACCAGCGCTGTAGTCTCCACAACCTTTACAACAGGTACAGAATACACACAATGCTGCTTCAGATAGTTGCTTTAGTGCCTTATGCGTTCTTGGCACCAAGAGATTTTACACTCCATTTCACTTTACAAGCATGATAATGGTTGCATAAAGTTTGGCTCAGGTTTTATTTCACTGCCCTCAAATACACAATAAGATCAGTCTGTATTAGGATTACCTGTGGTGGGAGACGCACTTTGTGGAGTAAGTATTGCTAATATAATGTCTTCATTAAACTCAACACACAAAACTGAGTAATTATTGATAAAATAAAACAGTTCAGTGGTTGTAATCAGCTTTAGAGTCAGTTTAAAAATTCTGCTAGGATCAGCTACAAACGACCCTCCCCCAGGGCGTCAATCTCAGGTAGGCGGCACGAAAAAAAAAAAAGCGTCACTTTTGAAACGCACTGCTCTTCATCTTCATACATTATGAGGATGTTGAGATGTGTTTGTGTGTTTCAAACACACAAACACATCTCATTCACCGCCAGGTCATCCAAAGGTGTCCAAACACCTGGAGACATCAGTGCACGCAGACAGGCTGGAACACGCTTTGTTTGCATCCTCGAGCGTAGACAGCCAGAGTCCCTTCAGAAAAGAACGGATGTAAGGTTATTTGTTGTACGACGCACATGCAGTGCACCATTCGTCTGAGTTAAACAGTGATCCGCCACTCTGAGTTCAGATTTCGGCTCCAATAGTGACTCTTTACACTCATGCTCTCTTCTCAATTCTCTATTTCCTATGCATACTTCACTCTATGAAAATAACCTTTTTTTTTTATTAGACTTGTACAGCATAGTTAACATCTGTGTTAATCCTTCCTGATTAATCATGGAGGAATGTGTTTCTCCACCCCTGTGAAAGTGTGCTGTGGCATCTGCTGCAGATATTCACTTTAAACTTGCTTTAAATGTTGCTTTGCAAACAACAGTGTGTAAAATGTTGACAGAAAACGGTTAAACGGAGTCAATAACGATGAGAAGTGGAATGAGGGACATTCCTGAAACTAGAAAACATCTCCTTATCTTTTGAGGCTTTTTTTCTCAATCTGTGCAGCGTCTGTTACATATTTCTCCTGAACAAAGTTGTTTCTATGGCCTCTTTCTGGTGACAGATAGGGTTGTTATGTTATCGGTGGGGACCATTTTAACTAGTGATCAAATTGTCTAATCAAACCCACAAATAAAAAAATAGTTTGTTATTTTCTCCTCCAACAGCGTTGCAATAAATGTAATTATTATTTAACAAATAATCATATAAATTGTCATCAATTGTGTCCAAACTATTATTGTATTAATTCATTTAACTATTATCTATTTAAATAAAACATTTTTTGCTAAATAATAATGAAGGGCAAGCAGTTTGGCAGTGATACGCATAAACCACACATTAGGTGAAAAACTAACATATGAGGACATGATTCATGACTTGAAACCAAGTTTCAAGTCATTTTTTTGGGTTGATTTGTAGTTGTAGTGTATAGTTCTTGGTATGTCGGTTTGGGAGTGTGGGTGAGTGGGGGGTGGGGATTATTGAGGCTTCCTGCCCATGGAGTAAGTTGTGCCACAACCGCCACTGGTCCCATTGGTGTGTGTGAGTGTGAATGGGTGAATGAGCTGATATCGTGAAGCGGACTGCCGAGGTAGTTATAAAGCGCTGTACAAATCAAGTCCATTTACCATTTACCATTTGTTATTGTTTATATAATAGTTAGTGATTCATTTAAGACAAATTTACATCAACCATTACAAAGTAATGGTTGATGTAAATTTGAAACTATGTAAACTGATGTAAACTGAAACTACATTCTAATTAGCTTTATTAACATGGCTATAAATAAATATCTTATTTTTGTGCTGCTGCCATGCATAAACATAAACAATAAAAATATTAGTTTTTTTTTTTTGCCATGCTGAGCCAGTAAACCAATGGAAGGAAGGGAATCTCGTATGGATGGTACTCCTAATCTCAAATGATTTGGTCATTGTTTAGATTTATAGTTAGGAACCTACTTTTCAGCCCCTCTGCTGCCATTACACAGCTTTCAGTGACGTGCCGTCAGGGTAGGCAAGGTAGTGCCTACCTAAGGGTGAATTGATATTTTGATTATTTGTTTTAATTATAATTTTTTTTTTTTTTTTAAATGATCATATAATTATAAATTATTTATTTTTCCATTTCCAATAGCCTACAGCACCTGTAAGTTTGAAAGTGTCCGCATTTTGTGCGTTTCATAGCCCAAATTACTAAACAGCGCTATTTCCTGGAACAGCTGCATAGTCTTTTTTTTTTTTTTTTTTTTTTCACTCCGCTGTAAGGCAGAGGGAGGCCACGCCCCCTCCCAAACGCACATTGCTGCTCTGCCTCTGTTCCCGTTGCGTGTTTTTACCTGTTTGCGCATGCGCAGTCAGGTCCCCAAGATGACAACCATTTACGTGCAAAGGCAGTGTAGAGAGCTGCCTTTGCACGTAACCGCACTATGCTAAATGCTATACGTAAGTTCACAGTGCATTAGTGAATTGATATCATGTGACCGCTGCTGCTACGTTTTCTAGCTAATGGGTAGGATAATACTACAGTCATGATGACAGCGCTAGAGAAACTTCGTTTTGAGGAAAAATGACAGCTTTTAAAAGATGGTAGACCAACACCTGAGCTACCAGACCTTCAGCAAAAGTAAGATCAGAACATGTTTCATACTTTTCACAGTGAATGGAACAAAAGGAAGGATTGACTTTGTGGATGCTCCTCACTGAGGCTGTTCTAAGTTGTTGTTGTCATTTTCTCCGTGTTTCTGTGTTTCCAACACAAACAATGGATGTGCTGTCGTGTCATGAGATACTGTATATCTTGTTGGGAGAGTATGGAGGCTATATTAAATAATTGTTTATGTTTCTGTAATGGTGTTTATGATGTTGATTTTGTTAGATGGCTAAATACTTGTTCATGTGGATCTTATTGGGTTTTTTCTTTCTTATTATGAATTTTATATTTTGATAAGTGCATTGAGATGATTTTGTTGGAAATTGCTTTATACAAATAAAATTTATTTGAATTGAATTAACACGACAGCAGAAACATATGAAATTGTCAACAGTATTTTTGACATTAACTTCACAAAAAAACCAGTGAAAAGCCAAAATGCTTCCCACTGTCCCATTACAAATCTAACCATTGTGAAACTAACTATTCCTCCTTTTAAAAATGAATGTCTTTCAATGTGTTTGTGTGTTATTATTGTTATTATTGAGAATGCATAACATCACTATTTTTTTCCATCATCTTTAATATTATTATTCCACAGGTGTTTTGAGGAATAACTGTCCCCCCGTCCCCCACAAACCACACACACACACGCACGCACGCACGCACGCACGCACACACACACACACACACACACACACACACACACACACACACACACACACACACACACACTCACACACACACACACAACTTTTTCTAAGTTTACCGGTTATTGATTCATTGGCTCTGTGTGGTTATGCTGACTTTGAGGAGCTTAGCTTCTACATCCTCAATTGCATATTCTTCAGGAAATGCAATTTAACTAGTGAAAAATGTTTCAGCTTTTATTCTCTAGTTGTTCAGTTGAATGGGCTAAATTATTATTATTTCATATAATGTATTTCCAATTAATCGTAAGGGGCTTAATGCATTTTGCTTTAAGACAATGTGAATGTGAATGTATTTTCTTAAAAATAATAATAAAATCTAATCAAACAAACAATCTCTCCTTCAGATCATAAAGCAAGATAAACATGAGTAAAACATATATGCATCTTTTTAGAAAATCAAGGAAGGATGGCAGATTGATACACTATATTATTGTTTATCATGGGAGGCACATTTTTGAACAAAAGACTTAGTGACAGCTATTTCCCTGATAACCCCTAGGAATGCCTGCAAGGCTTTAAACATTTAAGCCACAGTTTAAGCCCAAATTACTTAAAGTTTAGTGGTTCAACGTAGGTATTTTGTAAAACCTCTTGCAGCAGTATTTTGGGATTTTGTTAGTAATTAGTAGCTGGATCAGTTTGGGAAAAATACACATCTGTTTAGCTATTCAACCTTTTCCAGTCAGTGTTTTATTTTGTCTGCAGGGTAACAACTATATAGTCATGTATCACCATGTTCTCTCTCTGGAAAATAAACCTGATTAACATTTAGACTTCAGGATAAAAACTTTACTGCAATGTAATTAGCATAACTAAGATTCTGCTTCTATACCTCACTTCCCAGTTGCTCAATAGCTTCACATTTTAGTTGCTGATATAGTGGATGATTTGCACTATTACTGATTATTTGGGTATAATCTTTACTCACAAACATTGGTTGCATCTGAGTAAACTGACTCACATTAGGTCAAGATATGAATAAAGAAACTCTAATTATAGCTTATCGCTGCATACTTTGCTCTTCTCCAGGGAGCCGTCTGTTTGCAACACCTCAGAATTGTGCCCAACACCTGCTGAATGGAGAGACACTGAGTGGCGGTTACACCATTTACATCAACAGGGACCCCAGCCAAGGAGTGCAGGTTTACTGTGACATGACCACGGATGAAGGAGGCTGGATTGTAAGTCAGTGTGAAGAAAACACTTGCTGTTTCCATTTCTTTTTCTCTTCGAGAAATTGCACAAATCTGTTTCAGCTGAATGTCCCAGACATTAGGTCATGTGCTCTGCATTTTTACATAGTGTGCATAGTTGAGGTGAACATACAGGTCATCTAATTGATCTTGTACATGATTACAAAGGCATTGTTGCTTTTTTAATTATGTTATATGTGCCTGCATTCAAATAGCTTTTAAACATGATTTAAACTCAACCAAAAAGATCAAAAACCGTCTAAGCATTTGATGTGACAGAGATAATAATGTAATAATTTCCTCAGCAGTGCATCTGTGTGGGGGTGGAGAAAAGATAGGATTTCAGTGCTTCTGCTTTTTTAAAGCAGCTTGAGAAGATCAGCAGGGGACCGATTCACTTAAAAAAAAATGTCCAATACGTTGATTCATTTTCCACACATCATGAATATAAAAGTTTGTACAGTGTAATATTCTACAGTATATGGAACTGTAATAGAAGATGTTCATATTTAACCTTGTGCTAGTGAGTGGGTTATGTCAGCCAATAAGGTGAAGTCCAAGTGTTAGAAGCAGGAATTATATAAATGTTATGAATTTAAGAGTCTATTTGAGGGTCTGTGGAGATTATTAAAAAGGATTAGATAAAAAGTGAATTATGTGGAACAAGCATAAATGTTGATGTGGTACCAAGGCATATTGTCAAGATTCTTACATACAGAGCTGTTAGCATCCACAGCTATTATTATTATTATTATTATTATTATTATTAATAATAATAATCTTCCTCTCGTCTACAGGTTTTCCAGCGACGTCAAAATGGCTTGACTGACTTTTCCAGAAAGTGGAGCGATTATCGAGTAGGTTTCGGAAACCTGGAGGATGAGTTCTGGCTTGGTAAGCCTATTCCCTGTGTGCTGAATAATTGCTCAGATCTAGCACTTACATTATGTTGTTTGTTTATTAGGGGCTGAACATTAAAGCTGTAGTAAGGGAATTGACATGAACAAAATAAGAAATAAAAGTGGCCAATTTATAAAAGTGAGTTTAATGATTTAAAAACTTTATTTTAAGAGTCATACATTATTCCCATTTGTTCACGATGTATATTTCACATGGAGAAGATGGATAACCCAAACTGAGTGCCAGATATTTAGAAATGTTGTTTGGGTTCAGGTTGGGCTTGTCACAGAAAAATGCGACCCAATCAAAACTCTAATATAAAATCAATGGGCAGTGTGGGTCTGCTATTGTGTCTGCATCCCATTTGGCAGAGGGGACAAGTTAAGTAGTTTTTTTCTGGTATCTGTACTTTACTTGAGTATTATTTTATTTGAGGACTTTGTACTTCTGACTTGTGCGTCTATTTTGTGGGATCGTGCGAGTCTCTGCTAGATCGTGTGTCGTGCATCGTGTAGTATACATGGGGTCACGAGAAGCGATTAACACCTCACGACCAACTCTCGATCAGCAATCGTATGGTCGTAAAGAAATCAAACATGTTTAAAATCCGGTCCTTCCTCGTGAGGGTATCTCAGTTGAAGCAGTGCTACGGACTGGCTTACCGTAAACGCTCACATTGCCATGCGTGAACACAGTAGGACCGCTGTAAAATTGACAGACTGTACTGCCCACATCTGTCCAGCCAGCTCCTGGTCCCTCACATCGCCGTCTTTTCTTTTTTAAAGCTCTATTTGCTGAGATTTGCGAGTGTCTCACCACTTCCGGGTTTTTATTCTTCGTCTGTGTTAATGGCGACACTTCAGAGTTATTCTTGTTCTTCTAATTTGTACGTTGCATTTCCGGAAAAAAGACCCCGACGTGTCTTGTATGAACATGAAGTGTGAACAGTCAGATTGTGTCAGAGTGATGGTCCGTACAGTGTGAGAACATGCATCGTGAGCTGTGCACAATCGGGATCTGCACCTGAGTCACACAGGAGCTGGAGCTGAGTACAGCGATTGAAAAAATCACAGTGTATCCCAGCCTTTAGTTTCATAGATAACATTTTCAAGTTTTTTAAAATGTTAAACTGAAAGCTGCTCTGCGTTTAATTAATCATTTGCATTTTTTTTCTTGAAACATTTTATTTACATATTTGATTACTTTGCACTTTGAGTGCTAAATTCTCCAGGTGTTCATAAACAGTAACAGATTACATGTATTTCCATGTACCAGTTTTCTACAAGTTCTTAGAAAAATAAAAGATATGGAATTTGCTGGTTTAAAAACATTTAGTAGCATGTACTTTTTAAAAAAAAACTTTTATTCAAGTAAGGAATCAACTTCAATAAATTTTTTATTCAAGTATCTATACTTTTAGTTGAGTACTGAAGACTAGTACTATTGCCATCTCTGCCAATCGGTCCCTTTTTTGCTGCAGTGTTCGAAAAGCCTCTTAATCTCGAGATCGCCCAATTACTGAATCAGAATCAGAATCAGAAAAGATAGTGGTTTAGTCAGTGAAGCTTTCTTGATTTTACTTGCTGAAATGTGTTTTTTTATTTTTCTTATTGTTTTGCACAGGCTGTTAATCCTCTTTTCTGTGCCAGAATTTAGCATTCTTTTGAATTTCATTGGAACTCTTCTCATGCTTTACTACTTCTCAAAGTCTATCCAACTCATTACTGGATTCTGTGAAAGCTTATCTTTCCCTGAAATGACTTGGTAATTGTTTTTTACCGTTGCTTTGATTCAGAAGGAAAAAAAAAAACGATTTTCCTTTTTGTTTTGATGAGCCACAGAATGTTTTTTTTTCCTCACTCTTCACTCCAAAATCTCATTATGGAAAAATAATTATATTCATTAGAGAAATTGTGCAAATGAGTCACGTTTCATCATTGTTTGGTTTTTAATGTGATTGTTTTGGTGGGAAAAGATTAGAGGAAATAAAATGCATAAATTTTTCATCAAATCAGGTTCTTACAACAAATGTGTTGAGAACTTGGCACTGAACTTGCATGTCATTATTACCACAATATAACAGTAGGACAACTATCAACCCTCCAAGACTTAGTATTTTAAATCAAACCAAAACATGTATGATTATTTTTTATTAATTCAATTTCTAATGCAGTAATGTGTTCTTAAATTCTACTCAAATAGGTGTATTTAATATGGAATTTTTACACTTACACTTAAATTTTTTCAGTTTCACTTTTATAATTTTAGGCTTTAAATAGCTGTTCTGACTTGTGCACTTACAGTAAGTACTTAATGTGCCTTAGTTGTGCAGATCTTAATTGATGTGGCTTTCACTTGTGCTTTCTGCCATTTTCATAATATAAACTATGAGCTTCCATATTATTGGCTTGTGTATATGATGCAGTGTTACATAAAAAAAAGTCAAGAAGTGCATCAGATAAGTAAAGCACTACATCTACGGTTATTCCCTTTGTAAAGGCTTGGATATATGGCCACTTTGTGGAGCAGTTCCAGCCTGCTGTGAATTGATATGAACCTTCAACAACAGTTAGTATGGTTATTAGATGAGAAGGGGTTGATCATGATCTTTCTTCTGTGCAGTTTTACAGCACAGGTTTTGTGTGTTTGTGCCTAGTCTTTCTCTTCTGTCCCTAGTGTTGCCCTTCCCATTGTGCAGTAAATAAGCTAACCTGTGCTGACTCAGCATATATGGAAGAGTCCAAAGGCTGTAGGAGAGGCAGAGCAGGGCTACAAGCATGGAAGTAGGGTTGTTTCTATTTATAAGACTATCAAATGCCACACTTTGTGATGCGGATTCCACAAATAGCTCACATTTGGCAGGTTCAGACTTTGCCAAGTCAGTGGCTAACTATGAAGCTCACCATAAATGCAAATATACAGCATTTGGGTATATTTATATAGTTAAGTTTAAGAGTCTTGCTCAACGTCCCACAGTGGAGTTAGTATGCAATGCATCTATAATTATTATTAGCATTATCATCACAATTGTCTATTTATTAGGAAAACATATTTGGCATATGGGAGTTAAAAGCCCTGAAAGAAAAAAACATAATTCATCTTTAACAGTGAGAAGGGTTAGTGTACATTACATACAGGCCTACATATTAAATAATGCATATCCAATACATTGAAATTATCTCCTGATTATTTTAAGCTATTGCTCAAATAATCATGCATTGTAACCAAATGTATGTCTTACATTATATATATCAGTCAAAAACTGTGCAATGCATGGAATAGTATTCCATGATCAATTAATTTTATGGATAGAACCTGGATTAGCTCTATTCCTCCTGTTTCACGCTGCAATCTGCTCACTCCACACTACCTAAGAAAGGTGATCCTACCGCACCTACTTTATACGTTCCATTCATTGAAACAGCCATAAGCAGCACAAAAAGTGCATCATTGTTTCCGAGCATTCTGTGTGATAGCTTTTTATCCATCCATCCATCCATTTTCTTCCGCTTTATCCGGGGCCGGGTCGCGGAGGCAGCAGTCTCAGCAGAGATGCCCAGACCTCCCGATCCACGCACACCTCCTTCAGCCGTTCTGGGGGGACATTAGGCCAGCTCAGAGACATAGTTCCTCCAGCGTGTCCTGGGCCTTCCACGAGGCCTCTTCCCAATAGGACATGCCTGAAACACCTCCCGAGGGAGGCGACCAGGAGGCATCCGAAACAGATGCCCGAGCCACCTCAGCTGGCTCCTTTCGACGTGACTCTACTACTCCGAGCTCCTCCCGAGTGATTGAGCTTCTCACCCTATCTCGAAGGGTGCACCCAGCCACCCTGCGAAGGAAACTCGTTTCGGCCGCCTGTATCCGCGATCTTATCCTTTTGGTCATTACCCAAATCTCATGACCATAGGTGAGAGTAGGAACATAGATCGTAAATTGAGAGCTTTGCCCCCCGACTCAGCTCCCTCTTCACCACAACAGTCCGATACACCGACTGCTGAAGCCCCACCGATCCATCTATCAATCTCACACTCCATCTGACCCTCACTCGTGAACAAGACCGCGAGATACTTGAACTCCTCCACTTGAGGCAAGGACTCTCCACCGACCCAGAGAGGGGAAGCCACCGTTTTCCGGTGGAGAACCATGGCCTCAGATTTTGGCCTCATGTTTAAGGGGGAGTAAATAGCTCCTTAATAGCTGCAAAGAGGTTTACGTGCTCTTTTTGTTTACCGCCGAGAAGCCACAGCGGTCACAGATTTTTTCAGGTCACAGACTTTGGTACAACACCGCCAGCCCCTGGGACACGGGACCTGCCATAGAAGCTAAGTAAACCCAGGAACACTGCTGATTTTGCCTACCGTGAGTCTACGGTAACTGTTAAGTCCAGAGGCTTCCTCAGAGCCGGGCGTTTAGACTTTGTTTGGGCTGTTTTTACGGTAGCTTCGGCTTCCTTCACCAAAGTCAGTGTTTTGCCAAAATCTGTGACCCGAAAAAATCTGTGATCGCTGCGGCTTCTCGGCTTCTTGGCGGTACAGAAGAAGAGTGCTAAACCTCTTTGTAGCTATTAAGGAGCTATTTACTCCCCCTTAAACATGATGCTCCGGTGGGTGAAGTATATGCAGACTGGAGAAGAATTACAAACGTGTTTAAAGGTACAGTCTGCAACTCTTATAAAAGTAACTTTTTGTCATATTTGCTAAAGCTCTCACTATGTAAGGACTATGTAAAAAACAGGCTCATTGAGTCCCCCCTGCTGCTCCTGCAGCCTTTGGCAGATTGCCAGAATGCACCGAGCAAAAAGAACCAGTCAGAGCCAGGATTGTGTTTGATGGGCTATCTGACAGTTGTTGCTCACAGGCCCCACCCCTTTTGAGGAGAAATGCTTGATGTTGTGCTGCCTTGCCGTGCAGGGGTACTAGGACCATCGTTTGCTGTGTTGCACCGCCATCTTGGGCAAAAGTCAGGTACTGCGACTCGTCGACGTCACGTAGACAGAGTCTCGAGACAACACTATAGTCGACTAGTATGTTCACCCCTAGTATGGATATATATTTTGTTTAAATGCCATGAGGCTTTTTTTAACCAGGTGTGTAAAATTGGGGTTTAGATATTTGCCTAGTTTTCGGCATTGCTGCGATTCTAAAATTGTTTGCAGTTGCTTCAAAGTTGCTTTGTGTGAGCTGTTGAACTAAAGCGACTTTGTACTGTCAACAATTCATTGTAATGAGGCATTTGGGGGCTTCTCTTAATGCTCCACACACCCTGAGGTCACACTGAAGTGCTTTCATGCATCCAAAAGAGAGAGGTACAAATGGATTAAAAAACAAAAATGAAATCCAGCCAGAGAATACATCTTTAAAAAAGTGTTGCAGGGCCCTAGAGAATGAGGTATCAATTTGTTGTGAGAGGGCAGATAAAAGCTGATACAGCCTGAGTGGAAATAGGTCAGATGAGATGTGGTACTCGCTAAGGCAGATTCTCAAAGGGGTCATTAGATTGTATTGTACTGACTCAGCCGTTAAGGAGCTCAAAAATCTGAGCCAAGATGTTTCAATGTGATGCGTTCAGATGTTACAGTCATACTTTCAACATTGCAGTGTGTGAAAAAGAGGGATTTTGCAATGTATTTTGTGTCATTGTGTAGTGTTATTATTTTTATTTATTTATTTAAGTAGGGACAGGTAATATCAATGAACATACAACAAATGTAAATATGTCAAATTATAGCCATAGGCTAATTTCCATCTGTTGTCTCTAAACAGGCTGATGTGAATAAAAAATTCCCACTTAACAATAAGACAAGGCGAGTCACAAAACAATATACAACAGGATTATATACAGGACAAGGAACAGAGGGATCATAAAATACAACTTTAATAATATAACTTTAATTTTAAATAGAACACTGTGATCAGAACAACTACACTATCAAGGGAATGGAGAGGATAGAGGGCAGGGTGAAGGAAAGGATAGGGAAAAACAAAGCAGTTCACTTCCACATACTCAGAGTTGTTGATTTAAAGCAATGCATACAGATTCAGAAAAAAAACTACAATTTGAGATCAATCATAAATACATGAATTTAATTAATTGTATACATTCATGAATTTGAGTTGAAGTTATTATAAATTTACATTTGATTGAGTTTCATTACCTTCTGAAAACAAAATAACATTGAAAGTGTCGCCGTGCATTGCAGATAGCGCTAAGGTGTTTTTAAAAAAATATTTAAAGCGCTGTAGTTCGTTGCACATGGCCCTAAGGTGCATTATAATGATAATAATAGTTGAATCAATTATGTACACAAGTCTGAACATGATGGCAAATAGCACTAAGGGGCTTTTAAATAATTGTTTAAAGTGCTATAGTGCATTGCAGATAGCCCTAGGGTGCATTATAAAAATAATTGTTTGATCAGTTATGGTCACAAGTATGGGTTGATCTGAGCCACTCCTTTAAATGACTGTTAAAGCTGGGGGCTTCCCTCACTGTGGTTGGTAAACTGTTCCACTGGACACTGCCTTTGTAGGACAGGACGTTTTAACCAAAGGTAGTTTTTCACACAGGAACCTGACAGTCACCCCTGCTTATGGCCCTAGTGGTCCTCGAGGCAGTTGTTCGGTATTTAATGTAGTTATTAAGAGGCGGTGGAGCCAACCCATGTAAGCTCTTCTAATAATAAATAACAATTTAAAAATGTTATGAAACTTTCAAAGCTCAGTAGATTATGTTTTGAAAGAATATTGCAATGGTGGTATGTAGATGGTTTTTTGTCTAGAGTATTCAAAGCTTTTTTATAAAGATTCTCAATTGGTTTTAGAATTGTTACACCTGTCAGAGACCAGCTGGTTATACTGTAGCTTACATAGGGAAGGATCATACAATAATTACTCTTGTTATAATTTTGACATGACTCTTCAAGGAGAGTGTATAATCTAACAACACTCTTAAATATTAAAATTCTTTTACTAATTGCAGTTTTTGATCTGCAAAATACACATTGGTGCGGGCAATATTGGAGGCCTTTTTAGAAGAAAACATACCAACAGTTTTCTGTGTACTTAACTGGAGACAGGACCTGATGAGCCAATTTTGAATGTGAGTTAGGGTTGATGTGAGAGTTTGAGCTGCTTCCTCGGATGTTTTTGCACTTTTGTAGATCACTGCATCATCGGCATATAGTTGCATGTCCACACCCTTGCAAACATCTGGCAGATCATTAACTCATTCCCACAGACCCACAGAATATTTTGTACTATGACAGTCTGAAATCTGACACCAGATTCTGAAAGAGTCTCTACTTTCATCAAAAAAACATTTTTGTTTGGAGCTTGTTTCGTTCTTCCGTAATCAGCAGTGTAGAGCAAGTTTTACACAAATCGCCAGTTTCAGAGCAAAAAGCTGAGAAAACAGGCTTTTTCTAAAAAAAATCTGTCAGTGACTTTGAAGTATTTTTTTTTTTTTTTTGCTTTATTGAAAACTATAACATCTGAACATTGGTTTACTTCTAAAAACAACATCAACAAGGCTCAGTTAGTTGATGGTTTTATGGTAAATGGTAAATGGACTTGATTTTATATAGCGCTTTATCACCACACTGAATCACTCTCACATTCACACACCAGTGGGACAGAACTGCCATGCAAGGTGCTAGTCGACCACTGGGAGCCACTTAGGGTTCAGTGTCTTGCCCAAGGACACTTCGACACATAGTCGGGTACTGGGATCGAACCCCCAACCTCTCGATCAGAAGACGACCCACTACCACCTGAGCCACGGTCGCCCACTATCTCACTATCGCGACATTATCTATAATCCACTCAGGTCCACACATGTTCTGTGTCAGTATGTGGAGCTGTGAGCTGCTGGATACTTGACAATATCACTTCATAGCACCATAATCTCCCTTGTCCCTGCTTCTCCCTCCTTCGCTAATGGTAGCATCAGTGGATAATCTATCATCCAAAGGTGCTCTGCTGCCACCTTCAGGGCATCAGGTGGTCACTACATCAACAGGGAAGCCTTACATTCACAGTAGAGCTCCGTCACAGTGTATCCTAGCAACTTCTGTGAAAAAACGCAATTGACATAATATTACGTCAATGGCACTGAGTGTTAGGATTTGAAATTATGTAATATTATGTCAAAGGCACTGAATGAGTTAATGAAAAGTGAAAATAAGATGGGCTCCAGGATGGATCCTTGGGGGACCCCTAGTGGACAACCCAAACAAGAGGATCACACTCCATTGACCACGGTGGCTGTTTGATAAATATGATGCCACCCATTTTTAGGCTTGGTCAGAAAAAATAAAAGATTACAACTTTGACAGGAGTATGCCATGATTCACAACATCAAATGCTTAGGACATTTCTTTCGCCTCTCCTTTCATTTTTTGCTCTATATCAACTGCCTGTAGATTTGATCTTTCCTCCCTATCAAATTCATGCTGTTTTACAGATGGCTTATGCTGCTCAAATGTACAATATGACATTTAACTTTTCTTTTAGGAGCTTGCCATGTCCTTGGAGAGGTTTTGCTGTGAATATTTAGCTAATCACTGTTACTAAACAAGAACAGCACTGCACTGGACATAAGGAGACATAAAGATCAGTATTAATAATTACCAATAGACCACTCACAGTGCAAAAGAAGAAGTGCCTAACTGGTCAGCAGTAAAGAACTCCATTATTATCCCTTGCAGTTTGAGAGAGATATTTTACTGTTGCTCCAGTGAATTACTGTATATTCTCCATATTCACTAAACTCAATAAGTTCAAGCTGAATACAATGTTAAATTTTTGATTTAATATTGATGGGAAAGCTGAATAAGTCCATGTGATGTGTGATCCAAACATTCATGTTCTTGTATATATATATATATATATATATATATATATATATATATATCCGTCTTCCATTGTTTCTGGATAAGTCAAGGGTAGAAAGCTGTCCAAAAGGTGATTTTTACAACAAGGTTACAAAATGCGTTTTTTAAACGTAGCTGTTTGGAAGAAAGCCCTCTGACTCCCAGACTCCCATAAAACAAAGACATGAATGAAACAGGGAAAGAATAGCATCCTGACAAACTAAGTTGGAGAACACACATCAGATACGTACAAAACTAAATATCGAAGAACATCTCAGTATTTAAATAAACTAAACTAATTCTAATTGCCAATTCACTTTTTCTACTTTATTGTGCCTTAATACAACCATACATCTCTTATTTTGTGGAAGTTTGGGGTAACAACTTCCAAACCGCCCCAAAAACCTTTTACAATGTTACAAAAAAAGAGCAATACGGCTTATACGGGTTCTTCACAACGTCGGATATATTGAACTCACTATTTAATTATTACTGCCATCAAAATTATTAAAATTAAATGATCTTGTACAATATTCCACAGCGCAAATAATATATAGAGGAAATCGAAAGGATCTGACCTGACCTGTGAAAATGTGGACCAGGTCAAAGGCAGTATTAACGGCTACTAAAAGCGGAACTGATTGTGAGCACTCACACTGCGCTTCGGATTATCTATATACTGGATTACCTACAGTATATACTGAACGTAAATGTATGGATAAAGTGACTAGTTGTTAAGGGAGAAGGCTTGTAATCATAGGGTCACTGGTTCAAATCTCACCTGGTCCATCACTGTGGGAAGTTGATCAGTCCCTAACCCTAACTGCTCCCTGGGTTCTACACCGTGGCAGCCCACTGCTCCTCAGAAAGGGGTTAAATGCACAAAACAAATGTGTATGTAGCTTTACATTTATGACAATAAAGTACAGTGTATATTCTATATTAAACCGCAGTGTTTGTTTTACCTGTGAGGTAGTATGAGAAGGAGGAACTCACATTCTTATAGGGTAGGAGGAGCCAGGATTTTTAGGAGGAGGAGTTTCCATCTTATGACTCATAAGGCGAGGTAAATCCAACTCGCCCGTTTGGAACTGACTTTTTACAAAATGTGGAATAACAAGGGAGGGAGGAAACATAACTTTTTCAACATTTGCCCTCTGAATGAGGCTAAATGAATGCATATCACTTTAGCAAAACCATTATAAAGTGATTTTTTCATAATACTGCCCCTTTAATCTTTTTTTTTTTTTTTTGCAAAATATTGTATCAATCTTGTGAACCCAATAGCTAGTATATTATCATGAACTCAATGTATTGTCACATCCCTACTAAAAAGCACAAATGTTTTTATTTGAAGCACTACCCAGTCAGCAAGTGCCCATCCACTTGGCCTGAAATAAGCCACACTATGGAATTTTCTAACACAAAATCAAGCTGTAAGTTAATGAAAATAAATTGCCTGTGTGGCATAAACTAGTGATTTTGACCCGGAATCCACTTTCTGGTTAATACTATTTAAAAAAATATATTTTGGGATTTATATCATGTATAATTTTCAGAAAAAGTATCAAGATATTAATTTTGGTCTTAATCGCCCAGCCTTCTGCGTCTTTTGCTATCTTTCTGTCAGAACCAATGTGAACTTTTGCAGTAGTTTACACTCTAATAGAGTGTCTGCATTGGAGCAGACCACAATCACTACCTTGTTTTTTGTGTTCAACGTGACTTCAAGGCTAACCATTAGATATGCTTTTTTGATCTGACAATGAAAGCACTTTTAATCACTCAAGTCAGTATCAGCAGCAGACTTCAAATGGACTTCACGTCTGTCGCCTTTTAGATAAGTAGCAAATAAAAACCTGTACTCAGAGGACTGTAACATGTGGCATTTGTGGTGAGAGTTTCCAATTCTTGAAAGGCTGAATCATACGCAGTCACAACACCAAGTCACTAAGCGGTCTGGGATAGTGCTTATCAGAGGTACAAAAACTGCAAGTAGCAACTTACAGTGACACACACACTACACCACCCAAGATTAAGTGCAGGTCCTTCACTGCACAAACACAAAACAAATAGTAACTTGTCTGTGTTTGTAGAGATAAGGGTTGTCTTTGATCAAGATCTGTTTGTGCACGCTGCTGAACCTGAATTGGGAAAAAACACAGTATTGAATTTAAACCCAAAAGAAAATACTTACCAGTTGTTACAAGTGTTTTTTTTTATTATTATTTTTTTTTACAGTAAATCAATCCATTAAGAAACTGTTTAGATACACCACTGAAAGGCTGTTAAAGGTGGGACAATAGACAGAGTTGCCGATATGACTTCAGGCGCTACATCATAGCAGTGGGCTGCCACTGAGGTGTGTTAAATGCAGAGAACACATTTAATGTATGTAGCTCTACATACAGTATATGACAATAAAGGTGATCTATCTACTGTATATGATAGGCGATGATGGGCTTACAATAAGGATATGACACAATATTTTGGTATGGAAAATAAAAGACTAAAAAAATCCAAGTAGAATAATAACAATGTTTTGTTTTGACTTTAACTCTGACCATACTTACATACATACTTTGGGTATAACCTTTCTAACTCAGCAGTAATGTAAACATTTAAATGGGAATTAACCTAAGTAACACAATTTTTTTCCTATTTAAAGTGCAAAAAAAGTGCCACTCTTAGAGGTGGATTCACTAAGATCTGAAATAAAGGATGGGAAACCAGGTGCGTCCCTAAATCCTTTGGTGGCGCTCACCTGCTGTGGGGAATTCACATTGCGGCGCTAATAGCTGCGCGCTATAGACGTGGTAGAGACGGCTCTATTTAAATGAACATTTTTCTCGTTCAATGTGGAGAGGTGAGTGCACAGAAGCACTAAATGACATTTGAAGAAGTTAAATTGGAGGCCAAAACATTTAATAATGTAGATATAATGTGGCTGGTCTGTCAGGACTGTAACTTTGCTCTTATCAGTCAATGGAAATCATCATCCAGCAGGTCTGAGCTCCTGAGCAGTGATGTGTCATGCACAATCAGATGTGAACATTGTAAAATGGACTTGATTTATATAGCGCTTTATCACCACACTGAAGCAGTCTCAAAGCGCTTTACATATCAGCTCATTCACCCAATCACTCTCACATTCACACACCAGTGGGACAGGACTGCCATGCAAGGCGCTAGTCGACCACTGGGAGCAACTTAGGGTTCAGTGTCTTGCCCAAGGACACTTCGACACATAGTCAGGTACTGGGATCGAACCCCCAACCTCTCGATCAGAAGACGACCCACCACCACCTGAGCCATGGTCGCCCAACACCAACACTGTGTAAATTGTGCAGCTGATCAGCTGAGTCTGGCCTGACATCAATGCGACATGAGAGTTCTCTATCGTATCGAGACTATCTCTCCACCCAGTTACATATTCCATATGTACGGGGACTGATCCCACTGGGACAGTTGACGTGGATATTTCTTTAAGACACACCACTACGTGGCCCATGCACGGGCTTAAAAGCCCCAGGTGTGCATGCAATCACCGATTCATTGATTTCCACTCTGGCAGTAGGAGACGTGAGAGACAGACGTGTGAGGGAGATTAGCGCTTACGGTGTGTGGGAGTAGGAGTCGAGAGTCTTCGGACCCCTCTCGGGATCGCTTGTCTGCCCTTTATTCTCAGTAGTAGAATTGGCGAAGGGGTACCGTAGGGCGTTTTGCACGATCCGCTCTGCTAACGCGCCCAGGTACAGTCCACCCCCGAAGCCGACCTGGTCGGCGGGCGTGATGCGGCGTCCCCTCTCCGCCTGGCGCTGGAGCGACTCGAGGTGTATCGCTGGCTGTCCGGCTTCCGCATCTGCGTGTCCTCCAGTGTGTGTGTTTGTGTGTGTGGGCTCGCTGCTGTGTCTTCTGACAGCGCGAAGAAAAGAGGAGTAGCAACTGTTAGCTGCTTCGGCTACAAACAAAACACAGCGTGCGAGAGCACTTCCTGGTTTGCCTGCTACGTCAGTATGGCAAGCCGAGAGGGACCTCCCTGCAGGGGCTGCGATACGAGAATGCCTGCAGAGGACGGCCATGATTACTGTGTGATGTGCCTGGGCAGCGATCATGCATTTATGGCAAGGGATGACCCATCCTCCTGTATGAGCTGTTTTTGCTTATCGGTGAGACTGAGGGAGGCCCGATGCCATGTGTTTAGGGCACAGCCGCCCACACCTGTGCATGGACTGCAGTCGGCCAAGCGCTCTAGGACTGTGGCTCCAGCAGCACAGAGCTCAGCCGACTTGTGTCCCCCTTTGCCCCCTAGTGGTGGGCTTCTGTTGGGGCACGTGCGATCACAGGGCTGGTTTGACAAGCCTCCCACTCCTAGGCCCCCAGCTATGTTATTGGTGGGGGCAGAGAGGGGCCACCCATCTGACTCAGAGTCGGACGGTGAGGTCGATGTGTTGAGCCTGGAGCCCTCAGACAGTTATGCCTTCCCATTGGGGGAGGAAACGGTCATGGAGGAACGGGCGGAGCCACCCCCTCTCCTCCAGGAGATTGTGAGCAGGGCGGCAGCAGCATTAGGCATAGAGCTGCCATCTGACCAGGGGCCTCCCCCCTCCCGGTTCGATGACGCGGAGGGGAGTCGTTCCACGCGCTTCCTCGGCCCTCTCCTCTCGGACTTTGAGGAGGTGCTCCAGAAGCAATTCCAGTCGCCGTCAGGTCGCTGGTCTGGGCTCTGTAGACGCCTAGGGGCGGTTCACAACCGTGAGAGGATTGGCTGTGGGCCTTTACCTCCGGTGGACCAGGCTTTAGCGGCTTTGGTGTCGCCATCGCAATCTTTGCTCGGGAGAAGTAGCTGCCCCTGTAAAAACTGCAGGACAATGGACGCACTACTCACCAAAATGCATGGTGCCATGGCGGTCCAGACTCAGCTTGGCAATACGGGGGCCATATTGTCCCTGTATCAACGCCATCTGATTCAGCGGTTGAAGGAGGGGTGCAGTGACGACCGGCTGTTGGAGCTGCAGCAGGTCTCCTCACTTCTCTCTAAACTAATGAGAGAGCAGGCCGAGGCGGCGGGAAAAGCCATGTCGGGCCTCTGGACGGTCAGACGCCACCTGTGGTTGTCGCAGTCCATGCTGCAGCCGGACGACAGGGCCTGCCTCCTCAAACTGCCCGTATAGCCGTTGGCAATGTTCGGGCCGGGAGCAGCGGCCATGCTCCAGCAGGCGCAGGAAGCCTGCCGCTGCGCCCGAGAAGTAGCATGCTCCCTGAAACGGAGTCGGGACTGGCGGCGCCCCCAGCCACCGCAGCCAAAACCTCCTCAGCCTGACTGGAGTCAGGGAGATCTGAGGGGCCGGCTAGAGGCGGGCAGGGAGGTAAGTTTAAGAGGGGGAGACGAGGCAGCGGCGGCCAGAGGCCACCCCAGCCTCAGCGTCAGTCCTGACGCTATGCCCCCCCACACCGGACCCTGTCCTCAGGGGGTCCGTGCAGCGTGGGAGGATCTGAGGGCAGACCCCTGGGTCGTTTCTACAATGACCCAGGGCTCCGGTTACAGTTCTTGCGCACCCCTCCTGTGACTCGGTTGGCTGTATTTTCTGTAATCACAGACCTGCAGCACAGAGGGGCTATGCGTTCAGAGGTCTCCTCTCTCCTCGAGAAGAAGGCCATCCGGGAGGTGGGGAGGGAGAACCATCAGGCGGGGTTTTATTCCCGTTATTTCCTCATCTCGAAACGGGATGGTACCCCCCGGCCAATATTAGACCTCAGAGGGCTGAACAAGTTTCTCCGGCCTCTGAAATGCAAGATGCTGACCATACCGGGAGTGAAGCAGGCTATCCGGGTAGGCGACTGGTTTGCTACCGTCGACCTGGAGGATGCCTATTTTCAAATACCTATCTGGGAAGGGCACAGGCGGTTCCTCAGGTTCGCCTTCGAAGGCAGAACCTTCGAGTTCTGCGTCCTCCCCTTCGGATTCTCTTTGGCCCCCCGCACCTTCACCAGATGTATGGATGCGGTTTTGGGGCCTCTGCGTTGCCTGGGTCTCCGGGATGACTGGCTAATATGTGCACAGACGGAGGAGCGGTGTCGCCGCCATCTCACAGTCTTACTGGCACACATCACGAGTCTGGGACTGCGGATCAACAAAAAAAAGTGCAGTCTACAGCCGGCACAGGCCACCCAGTTCCTGGGCATGTGGTTGGGTGCCAGGACTGGGTTAGTGACACTGACTTGGGAAAGGCAGGAATCCCTCAGGATCTGCCTCTCCCGGTTTTCGCTGGGAGCCAGGGTTACATGGAGGCTTTGTCTTCGCCTCCTGGGCCTTATGGCGGCATCGGTGCAGGTGGTGCCGCTGGCACTCCTGCACATGCGCCCAGTACAGAGGTGCCTCTTTTTCTGGGGGCTCTGTCCACAGAGGCACCTGCGTGCCAAAGTGGGGGTCACCAGGAGACTGCGTTCAGCCCTAACATGGTGGGATACACCGACCAACATCGCCAAAGGGAGTTTGCTGGGTCCCGTGCTACACCGCCAGGTGATCTCTGCGGATGCATCCCTGACGGGATGGGGCGCGGTCCACGAAGGCGAAGGTGCCAGCGGAAGCTGGACTGGTGCCTGCCTGGCCCGACATATCAATGTCTTGGAGCTGAGGGCCATCTTTTTGGCTCTTCGGCACTTCAAACTCAGCTGGCAGGGCCGTCACGTACTCGTGAGAACGGACAGCACAGCGGCGGCGGCTTACGTCAACAGGCAAGGGGGCCTGGGTTCCCCGGGCCTTTGCAGGGTGGCACACAGTCTGTGGACATGGGCAGGCACGAGGTTCCTGTCACTCAGAGCCATGCATGTGCCCGGGATGGTGAACCTGGGGGCGGACCTGCTCTCCAGGGGGGGCCCGGCCCCGGGAGAGTGGCGACTGCACCCGGAAGTAGCCGAGGAGATTTGGGGTCGGTTCGGCAGGGCTGTCGCCGACCTGTTTGCATCCCGGAACAACACGCACTGCCCGTTGTTCTTTTCCGTGGGGAGGGACGACCCCCCGCTGGGCGTCGATGCCATGGCACACCATTGGCCCCCGGGGCTGCTGTATGCTTTCCCCCCTTTCAGTCTCCTTCCCACCCTCCTGCTGAGGGCCCAGGTGGAGGAGGTGTGGCTAATCTTGGTGGGTCCCAACTGGCCACACATGATGTGGTTCTCGGGATTGGTCCATGGGAACTTCCAGCTCGCCGGGACCTCCTGAGCCAGGCGCAGGGGACCCTGTTCCATCCCTTTCCCCAGGGGCTCAGGCTCTGGGCCTGGCCCCTGAGAGGGCCAGCCTGTTGGGCATGGGGTTTGCCCGGTCGGTGGTCCGGACCATTCAGGGTGTAGGCTGAATCGGGCTGATGCGCTGACCTGCTCGGCCCCCGAAATACTCCGGTATCTACAGGAGCTGCTCGAGGCAGGGAGATCACCTTCCACCCTTAGGGGGATGGTGGCTGCAATCAAGGCCGCTCGTGTTGGCGATAACAAGTTGGCCGAGGTTGACTGCGTCCTCGTCTCACGGTTCCTGAAAGGTGCTGCTAGGCTCGCCCCCGGTAGAAGGTTGGCTGTCCCGACGTGGGACCTGAAGCTGGTGCTGGCTGCTTTGCGGCTGGGACCCTTCGAGCCCCTGGAAACGGTGGACATGAAATGGCTGTCACTGAAGACGGCGTTTCTCATAGCGGTGGCATCAGCGCGGAGGGTCGGAGAACTACAGGCTCTGTCGATGCACGAGAGCTGCTGTAGATTCCTGCCCGGCGGTGCGGGTGTGCTCTTACGCCCAAATCCTGCGTTCTTGCCGAAGGTGCTCTCGGACTTTCACCTAAACCAGCCAGTAGAGTTAATGTCCCTCCGCCCCTCCCGGGACAGGGATGAGGGGGCGCAGGACGGGTCGAGGCTATGCCCGATGAGGGCGCTTAAGGTGTACATTGAGCGAACTGGTGCGGTCAGGAAGACCGACCAGCTTTTTGTTTGTTTTCAGCCCCGGCGCCTAGGTCAGCCGGTGTCTAAATCCAGGCTGTCGCACTGGATCGTGGAAACGATCCAACGGGCTTACACAGACTCCGGCACTCCGGCTCCGGGAGGGGCGTTGCCGCTTCCTGGGCCCTGTGGCGGGGAGCCACCCTCTCCGAAGTGTGTGCGGCCGCTACGTGGGCGAGTCCGTCCACCTTTGCAAGGTTTTACAGCCTTAATATGGCTACCGGCACCTCCTTTTGGAACTTGTGCTGGGTACTAGTCCAAAGTGACCAGGGTCTCTCCTTTACGCCCCTGCGATGGTGAGCTAGAGGTGGCCTGGTTTTTCTTATCCGTGGGCCTAGCGGGAAGGCAGGCCGTCCGGCTACCCCTCCATACATATACGCCCGACCCTTGCTTCTGGCAGGGTTGGCTATACCGGGAGCTGCGTCTGGCGCCTCGGCTGGGGGTAGGCACATGCGTCTGGCGGGAGCCCACGTATGTGTATGTGTATTATGTACATAGCATGATTTTGGGTGTCATTGTTCACGTGCACTGTTGGAACACTCTGGTAGCGGTGACGTCGCATTCGATTACCAGGGTCGGGGACCCCGGGGGGGGGGGTACTAGAGGGGTGCGTTGCTCTGTCTCCTCAGTCTCCTCGCGGTGTGTCTTACAGGGTCCCCGTACATATGGAATATGTAACTGGGTGGAGAGATAGTCTCGATACGATAGAGAACGTTCGGTTACGTGGTAACCTTGGTTCTCTGAGTGGAGAGACTATCTCTCCACCACGAGGCCGCTCGGAAACCGTTCCAATCAATGTGAATCGGTGATTGCATGCACACCTGGGGCTTTTAAGCCCGTGCATGGGCCACGTAGTGGTGTGTCTTAAAGAAATATCCACGTCAACTGTCCCAGTGGGATCAGTCCCCGTACATATGGAATATGTAACTGGGTGGAGAGATAGTCTCTCCACTCAGAGAACCAAGGTTACCACGTAACCGAACGTTTGACGATCAAAACATGGAGATGAAGACACAGGAGCTCACTGGAGTGGTGCGTCAGGAGCGACATCCATGGAGCTCCGCGCACAGTGACTCGCTGCACCACAGCAGACACGCAGATACCGTACTCCACACGGGCTGCTGAACGCCTCAGTTCAGCTGTTTCTCTCCCTTACACGCACTGTACTCTGCATTTTCTTATTTAGTGGCTGTTAATATTGTCTATTGTTTTATTTGAATTATTTTCTTATACTAGAAAGGTTAACTGGAGCCTTTTTTCATCTCCACTGTGTTTTGTGTCAACATTTACTGCAGCCATGATCACTGTGTGTGAGCTTGCACCTGCCTGTGAGTCGTACTATTTTCAGCGCAGAAAACAGTCACTGCAAACAGTTCCAATTTTGATGAATTCCATTGTGCCCACTGCATTAATTTATTTTTATTTCCCCCTCCCCTCCCCCATATGGGATTCACCTACATTACATATTCATCAGAGGAAAACCTGAACATGAACAGTCCTGATTCTCTTAGATTTGTACCCATTATTAGCGTGTAGAGGGATGTTTGCACATGTTTTTGATACCCCTAAACCTTTAGTGAATCTATTACTTATAGTGATGAGCACATCCACCTCACAGCAAGAAGGTCCTTGGTGCAAGCCCTGGGGTGGACACTGGGGTCCTTTCTGTGTGGAGTTTGCATGTTCTGCCCGTGAGTTTTCTCTGGGTACTCCGGCTTCCTCCCACAATCCAAAAACATGACTGTTAGGTCGATTTTAGTCTCGAGATTGCACGTAGGAGTGAATGGGAGTGTGACTGGTTGTCAGTCTGTGTGTTGCCCTGCGATAGATCGTTTCGAAGGTTCAGGGTCTACCCCCCGCCCAAAAAAAAAACTGGAGATAGGCACCAGCAGACGTTTGGAACCCTGAAAAGGAGCAAGCGAGTTGGAAAATGGATGGATGAAGAGTGGTAGTGTTGTGTTCAAGACCGCACTATCCGAGACCAAGACTTGTCCGAGACCAGAATGCACCGAGACCAAGACTTTCGGGAGCCGAGACCGAGTCAAGACCAAAACCGAGACAAGCCGAGACCAAGACCAAGACCATAAACATTTTTTTTTCAATTTAAAAAAATATATAAATAAATAAAATTATGGCAAGGTTCAACAGTTAAATAACATTCTCTCTTTAATTTTAGTTTATTTTAAATACATTTGACGGACAAAAAAGGTGCCTGCAAAAAATTTACTAAAATATTAAAACTACTACTGCTACTGATAAATTCACAATTATTCTACATATTTGAAAACAAGATTTTTATGTCAGCTGAATGTACAGCAAGTGTTTAAAAGCATTTCTGCCAAGAAATAATGATTCTGATTCTTTGAGTTGTGCAGGTCAACAGGTCACAGAGTTCACAAGATAATTTTTTAGTTTGAAAAAGCCTTTACACAGGCCATTTTTATTAATTCACTTAGTTGATATAGTTTAATTTGGTTGCTGTAATATAACAAGGATATTCAATTAACAAAGGTTTCCAACTGTAACTGTAAAAGTGAAACTTTCTGAAATAAAACTACAAACAAGTTGTCATCAGTGTAAAAAACAAAGAGCTACAGGTAGATGTGAAACTAAATAAAACAAACTCAAACCCTGGAAAAGTCATGTGACAAATTAATCAGTAGTTCTTGTTGAGAATTATTATTATTCTGGATACAGTGGAAACAGAAACTATAAAAAATAATTATATTGTGAACCTGTTTATATTGTGGGGAACATATTATATACATACATGTAATTGGAGTCTAAAGTCACAAAAAAACACCACTTTAAAAAGAAAATAGACTAATATAAGACCTCTACAGTTATTTAAGTCATTCTGTGCTAGTGCAACTCTGCGGCGATGACGCGCTGGTGACGACATAAACCAAGATGGCGGCGGCCCGGACTACAGCCGACATTATGTAATAAAGCCTTAAAAGACATGGATATAATGAAAAGAGTGGATGGACAGAGGCATAAACATGCAGACTTTCACACGGACACACACGGACTTATTAAACACACACAGACTTATTAAACACACACGGACTTATTAAACACACACGGACCTCAGTACACACGGTAAACGGAACAGGCTTCACCGCTCGGCTGGCACTAGGACCCAGAAGCAGATTAAGTGCGTCCCCCATCCAGCCTTCACAGGCTGTAATATCATCAGTTTATCATTTTACCAGTTGTTAAAGCTACTGTCTTTACCAGGGAGATAATATTTATTACTGGTGATTGTTTTCTGGAGTTTTACTGGGATTTTTACCGGTGATTAGTTCATATCTCCCTTGCGCTCCGCGGTCCAAACTGACACCTTAGCCACACACACTTCACTCAGTCACATTAAGGAAGGTTGTGGTCATTATACGGGGTGGATTAAATAATGAATAAAGGATTGTTTTATCCCGTTCTTCTCCGTGTTATTATCACATTATAAAAAAGTTTAAAAATAGTAGGAATTAGTGCTTGACGGAAAATCCCGAGTCCGGGCAGCCCGAGTCCGAATTTGTTTTCGAGACCAAGACCGGTCTTGACCACCACAACACTAGAGAGTGGCACTGCAAATAGAAGACAACATCAGAGACTAAACAAATTTAATCAATTCATGTCATTTTCATGACATTTTTCAAAACATATTTCTATCTGTGCATAAACTTTACATAACACGTTTTTTTTTTCTTTTCTTTTTAAAAAACTACAACAACAACAACAAACATCCAACTAGAACAGTCTACACACCCTAGATTTTAGACATGGACTTTTTCAAGATTATTGACGTCTACATTTTTTGGTATCCATTGAGACCTTTGAGAATTGACTATCAGCTACCCTGCTTGGGCTGGGACGCTCCAGTCTGGCCTTAGGTATAATGAAAACTGTGTGGCACTACTTCCTACTTTTAGACAGACCCTGATGGGTCTCTGGCTCCGCTGCACACCAGGAGCTACAAGGTCTGTGTCACACCTCTGATTATGCTGGTACCTCCCTCTCCACTTCTCATATTAGATACTGTGGTTTAAACCAACGTCAACTGCTGTGACACTGGCAAAGTTTAGCAGAAACAGCACTGAGAGACTGCGTGATGTGTGCAATGATGAGCCGAATCCATTTTTGTCAAGGTACTTTTAACTCATCGACTGCCAAAGACATCTAGATGTCAATTATTTTTTGGCTGGGGTTGCTATGAGACAGTGTGACGAAGGTCTACCGTGAATATCAAACTTGTACAATGATGTAGTGACCAACTGGTGCATGTGTAGAACTAAGTGGACTATTGAGTGTTGCAATAGTGAGAGAAAACTATAAAAAAAAAAAAAAAAAAAAAGGGGCTAACGGTGAGACTCGGCATGTCCGGGAGGAGGAGGAAGTTGCGTGTTTCGAGAATGACGGGGGAGAGTCTTGGAGGACGGCCAAAATACAATAAGAACTCCATTCAACTCTGACCTAGATAGCCACATAATAATATTGCCATCAAAAACCCGGTCTCAGTGTTGTTTTTGTAGTTTTAGAGAAGGAAATCAAAAAGGCTTTTTTTCTCAGCTTTTTGTCAAAAACTGGCGATTTGTGTGAACCTTGCCTCTATTCAACTGCTGATTACAGAATAATGTAACAAGCTAAAAACAAAAAAAGGTCATTGAAAATCATCTAAAATGCCTGGCAAAATGGGGTTGGCTGCTATAAAAATGGCTGGCAGTGAATGAGTTAATGAACTTTTTTGTAGCATGCATAAATGAACAAATTTAATATATTCACTAAAATAAATGAGTGTTTGTGCAGTGCTGCTTCATTGCACTGCCACCTCTAATTGAATGCTCCAAATGTTTTCTTGCACTTTCTCCCTCAGCTTTTTATTTGAGATCTTAGTAAATCTGCCCTATAGTCTCATTCGCTGCACAGCAGCTACGTGTAGACTTGTGTTTGTGTGTGTCCATAAACACAGTTGGTGACAGATAGCACCCACAAGCAGAAAATTTTTAATTGAAAATGCTCTGGTTGTGGGTCCGTTTTTCTTATGTTGCTTTGGATATAGATGATATATATCGTACTTACATTCATTTAAAATGTGTGCTGCATTAGTTTATCCACAGAAACATTCCTTGTGTCTAAAAGGTCAAATTGTTCATCCTGTTAAAGTTTGTTAACTGTTCCAGTTGACATTTTTATAACTTTAAAAGGGAGTGGAGTCTAATGGGGTTTTTTCACTAGACCTTGTTTATCTTCTTGACATTTAGAGGTCAGGTACTTCACAGCGTCCACTACACAGTTTTCTTCCTACTTGTGAGCTATGGTACAGCTTATGCTTTCTAAAACTGTCCAGTGGAATACCAATTATATATATGTATATATATATATATATATATATATATATATATATTTTTTTTTTTTTTTTTTTTTGTTAGCCCATATATATAATCATTTCGGGTACAAATGCGACTACTGACATTAATTCTAATGAAAACCAAAACAAACAATATAAGTAGTCGTTGTAATAACACAACTGACAAATTAAAATTGGAAAGATTTACACATCACACCTGATGTTCTTACATGGAACAATATTGTACTCACGCAGTATTTTAAAACAACTTCTCTATCCTCAAGTTTAATAATACTACCTCCTTGCTTGTCCTCTTGTTATAAAGAGGATAAGTAAAAGTGGGCTTTGAAAGATAATCTGTTTCTGTACTGTCTGGAGAGTTTTGTCATTTATAAGTGAAAAAAAATCAGAAACCACAACTTTTGCTTTTTGTTATTGATTTTTTGCAGGTCTTGACAATATTCAGAGGATTTCTGCTCAGGGCCGGTATGAACTCAGGATTGACATGAAGGATGGACAGGAAGCAGTTTACGCCAATTATGACAAGTTCTCCATTGGAGATGCAAGAAACCTGTATAAACTCAGGATAGGGGAGTACAACGGCACAGCTGGTGTGTGATTCAGGACACAATGTGGATATATATTTATCTTGTCTTCTCTTTTTTAAATTTCTATTAGCCCTTTGACTGCCATTAAGAATGTAAACACCTGCTTTTAAGGCATTGTTTTATTTGGAGAGTAGTCTTTCTGTCATTTTCTCTCCCTCCTTTCCCTTCAGTGGTGTGTAAAGTTGTGTCTCTGTGTCTCTCTTTACTGATCACATGCTGTTTGTTTGTGTAGCTTTTCACTCTATCCATGTACCCAAAACTTTATACTGTTCCCTTAGGCTTAAAGTTAATACTGGAGCAAAAATTTGCCTTTTTTTCCCTCTCCTTTTTGTGCTGTTTATCTCCCTTCTGCTTGTCTGGTCAGGGTCACCCATGTCTCCCTGTCATGTCGTGTTCCCTTAGTAGTCACTAAGCCCTTTATAAACAAGGGAATACAGATTATAACAGCTCTTTCTCCTTCTCTCTCTGTGGATCCCAGGTGACTCCCTGAGCTACCACCAGGGCCGGCCCTTCTCCACAAAAGACAGAGACAATGACATTGCTGTCACTAACTGTGCCTTGTCATATAAAGGAGCTTGGTGGTACAAGAATTGCCATCGTGCTAACCTCAACGGCAAATACGGCGAATCCAGACACAGTCAGGTCAGTCCTTTTCAAATTCATTACACTTGTTTAAGACAGTTGTTGGATAGCTGCCCAAAACTCCAAAAAATAATGTATCTTAAAATTCTTAGACAGCCATAGATCAATTCTCATTGTGTAGGGTGTATTTAAGGATTAATAAGCTTTTTGTTTTAGTTTAAATGTCAAAACAAGGTTCTCTGTTTAACACAACCTTCAAACATTTAAAGCAATGCTGCAATTAGAAAACAGCAAAATAATGGCTTTCATTATCAACTTTATAGTATTAGTTTCCTGTGAACACACACACACACACACACACACACACTTTTATCTTTATTCACTGTGCTTCAGAGATGTGTTCTGCACGCTCACAAGAAGGTCAGATTGTTGTAATAATGTGTAGCAAAGTTAAAGATTCAACATCTAACAACAGAACCAGACCATGACTCTGGTGCAACTCTCAGCCTTTAAGTGCCGAACTGTCTCTGTGAGTTATTTTGTGTTAGCCCTACACTAGACTGGCTGCACTCTACCTGGTGCCCTAATGGATAATGGGTAGGATTAATCATCCGCTACCAGCATGTCCATGATAAAGGTTTAGAAAATATATGAATTTAAGTAATGGTGTGCCCAATGGGAGGTCCACTGTTCTGCCTGCCTCAATGTCTCCCTTCTCTACCACACCTGAATCTGAAGATGTGCATCACCTGATTAGGACCAGTACACATCAGGGGTGTTTTGTTTTTTGTTTTTTTAACGTAAGTACAGTGAAATCATAGGCTGTAATTTTAAAAAGGCAATATTTTAAAATAATATTTTTAGAAACCACAGAGCAGGCATTATTGTGGACCAGTGATGAAGGCTAAAATTGCCTATAATAAAGGGTATTTATTGTTCGATGATAAATGGGACGACTCATTTTTAATTAGACTTGTATGGGTCCAAAAAACTAACTCAAATGAATGTCAAATTTTTCTATTTTTTGTGTTTTAAATATGTTCCTAATAGAAGAGCATCTGTAATCATGCTGTCTTCTGCAGGGCATTAACTGGTACCACTGGAAGGGACACGAGTTCTCCATCCCCTTCGTCGAAATGAAGATGAGACCATTCAACTTCCGTAGTATCAGCAGCAAGAGGAGAAGGTCCATCCCTGTATAAAAAAAAACCCCTATCTGTTTACAGGCTGTTTTTTTGGATTATCTGAGTTTGGATGATGTTTAACCAAAGTTTATGCAGTTCAAAGTAACAAAAGATAACAATCTGACTCAATTACAGGAAGCTACAAAACAATCTTGAATCAAGCAATCAGAAGAGCATGTCAAACATCATCTAAACTCTGAGAAAGCTCCACATTTTCCCAGCTTTAGTTGTCTTCCCCTGCTGAACTTTTACTCAGAAGACACTGTATGTAGTTTATTTAAAACATTTAATGGAAATGGTTCACTTTACTGTATAACATGAAACCAACAGGAAGGCAAATGAAAAGGCTCAAATGTTCTCTGAAATAGCCTCCCTGGTCAGTATTATTTTAATCAATACAAAATAACACTTTGAGCTAAAACTAGACTGTATATGCCCTTAAAACCCTTAATTGTAAAATATATATATACATATATATTTTTATAACTGATATTGTGACAAAGTAGATATGATTTGATGCCTTGGTTTTAACTTCATTTCAACATAAACATGAAGTCTAATCTTCAACATGAGGTCAAACTAACTTGAGAAATCATCGTCATAACCCGATACACCAGCAGCAGTTTCACTGCACGCGTGTTTGTTTTTGAATCTTTGTTTTGGTTGTTTAAGTAGACACAGCAGAAATAACAATGATCTCTAAACTTTAGGTTTTTTGGTAAAAACACTGGACTAAATTTGCACTGTGAGAGGAAACATGGTATAGCAGAGCTGATGTTTACTGTATTTGCTGTTGTTCATTCACTTCATTGTGTGGAGAATTTACTAACAATCATCTGATACCTAGTGTGGCTGTGTGATTGCTTATGGAGATGGATTATGTAAACATTAGTCCAAAGATTTGCATGATAAATAACTCAAACCTACTTATCAACCATTAAGCTTTGTGGCAATTCATGATGGCAAATCCCAGGCTATAAAACAACAACCAAACTTTAAAAGACAATACATTGCAAATAGTGCATAATAAGGTTTTTTCATGAGCAAAGATATTCTAATATGTACATTTAGAAGCTTTTGTAGCATTAGAGTCAAAACAACAAGAAAATCTGCTTAAGAATAATCTGGAGCGTGATAAGCAAACAATTTCTTAATTTTCTTTCACCGTGTCACAAAACGACACTTTGTTTTTTGCCTCTGCCTGAGTAACAAAAATATCTGTCAGTCAATGTGAAATGTGAGACTTTTCCTCTAATGTCACAAAACACCACCAACATATGGGCTTTTTTTTGATCCCCTGGGTGCAGCTGGATAGTTTGCTTTACTACATCTTTTCATTTTCTCACTTTTCTAATTTGAACCACATTTAGTGCTGGTTTATTAGTGATTACTGTTTAGACTAGTAGTTTATCACTATGCTATTGCCTATGTTTCCATATTGGGTTTTATTTTTGCTCTTTAGCTCTGAAATCAATAGGCAGACCTTAAGCTACTACTTCTGTACTATTGTAGATATAAAGCTTATGATATTGGGTTTTTGATGTGTATGCCCCTCAAACTGGTTCCATTACTTCAGTTTTAACCTCTTCATTTTAGGGATGGTGTTCAGCAGAGGAGAATGCAAGTTTGTTTGGAATTATCACATTATTTGATTAATGTTTAGTTGCTGATATAAAACTTCTATTTCTCTTGATGTGATTTTTGAGGTTCAAAGTGCTGATCGCTGATTGTAAGCCTGGAAACCTTCTAGATCTCATTTATTTTCTCAGTGTCAAATTGTGTGTGTCTGACTGACCCATTTTTCCTAGTGATCTACAGTAGAATAGAGATTCTTCTATGTACTTAGTCAATTTACAGCTCTTAAATGGAGTCTGGGGTCTCTGGCTTTTTGTTAAAGTAACAAAGGAGGAACGAGAGAGTGTACGTGGGAGCACAAACTCCTATTGCAGACCTGGAGGTGCAACTGTTTGATGTATTAACTTTCACTTTAAACTGAAAAAGGCTTGTGTCATTTCAATAATAATGACTGGTTTGTATAAATTACCTACTACTAAAAAAAAATGCTCTGGTCAACTGTTAAGGATAATATTTCCATCCTGTTAATTCTTTAGCCTTTATTTACTTTTTAATGCAATTTCCTATTTAAAAAATATATAATTTGATTACTTTCTTTTAAAAAAGCAAACAATATTGTTTTATTTGCAAAAGGTATGTGTTTCTTTCTGAAATGTGTTTATTTTAACGAAAACATTAGCAAATGATTAAGGCAGGGGTGTCCAATTCAAATGCTTAGGATCGTTATCAGGCTTCTGCAGAGCTGGATGAGGAGTTGATCATTTGAATCAGGTGTGTTGGAAGAGGGAAACATCTAAAACATGCTGGATAGTGGCCCTCGAGGACCGGAATTGGACACCCCTGGATTAAGGGGTCTATTCTCCCATCTGGACTTAAGTGCTTTTTTGTGCTTCTCTCCTATGGGTATTTTCTGGTCCAGGCTGCTGACACGCCCACCGCGAGTAAGATAGACCAAAAGCGCGTATGTGTGAATGAAGGCGGGCTGAAGGAAAGGAGGTGGTGATGTCTTTTTTTGGGGGCTGTTTAAAAATCACGGAACATGGAGTTTTCCCAACGCTTGTAAATGTCATTGAAATCCGTGAAAATGATAAAGTTAACTTTTAATTTGAAACGCCTTCATTGATAAACAATCTAACGGGTTGATTTGATCAGATCATTGATCAGATTATTGCAGTATGACTGAGTCACAGTTAAAATCTCTTTCCTTGATCATCATCACCTTCATCATCATCATCATTGCTGTAAAGCGTGACATAGTTAGATGCACTGGAGATATGAGGAAATAACCCGGCCTCAGAGCGTCCTGCTTTAATACAGAGGGATGTTTGCAGTGAAACACAACTATTGGCTTCCATAATATGCAGTTTTAAATATAAATGGTTTAAATTGACCTGAGCTGAGCCTCATTAAAATATGTGTGAGAACAGTTTGTGGTCCATCCTTATGACAGCTCGTTTCACTCTGTAGTGGATCAAACTGTGACTTTATGTATAGCCAGATTTGAATAGGAACACCCACATTTCAGGGCTGCTCCACCCACAGTGCGTAACTGAGATGAAGGCACGCAGCGACTGGCGTAAGTACAGGGGGAGAATAGCACACAGCTAAAAACAGCGCCGCTGCACTGCTTTTTGGACTTACGCACATGAGAGAATAGAGCCCCAAAAGAATAAAAAGATTAAAGATATTTTTATTTCTTGCAAATACCTTTTCCCCCCCACCTAAAATATGTATGCCTTAGTCACTGGATTGCATCTGAACTGTTTGTTTGTTTTGAGTCTCTAACAACCAACCAGAAATCTGCTTGTTCATGCTCATGCATTGTTTTCTCTGATATTGCCCTTGTACTTAGTAATATGTGTAATATATGTCTGATGTGACTGCAATGGGTAGAACTCTCTTTGGAAATGATGATGCTGACAAAATGGGATTTTGACTGTTCAATGAAGATTAAAACTATTGTTTTTAGAAAACCCTAGGATAGAACAGTCAAATTTAATTCCACTTTGACCTAAACATGTTCTATCTGTGTAGTTCCTTTTTTAATAAATTTTCTACACCTTAATAAAATATTCAAACAGTCTGATTTGTTGTGGTCATCATTGTGAAGCATTAGAGTTGTGAAGGGTTATGAGTGGTTGAGAAGGTCCCATTTGCAGAAATAAGGAAAAGACAGGTTGAAATTACAACATAAAGCCCATTTCATTGTTACACAAAAACCAAAAGCGTACAAGCACAAATAAATAAAAGTACAAACTAAAAAGCAGAAAACAGGCTGACTGACTGCAGGCACGAGCATGACCAACAAACACACCGGCCCCTATTTCGGCAACCTAAAGCACAGCTTTAATCAGGGATGGTGTAGAGATTTTGCAGAGCAGTTCATGGCGCGCCATGTGCTGCGATAAGTGATTAGAGAACAGCTCAGGCACTTTTTTAGCATCTGCAGACAGAGAGCTGGTGCAGTAAGTGTGTGGTGCAGTTGCGTCAACCTACCACAATGAGCAAACCGACACTGAAACAATGATGTAATGGTCTGACGTTGAGAAGACCTCTCTGGGGTGTGCAGAGTGAACGTTTTTACATCATCAGACGACGTCTGAATGTAATTGCATAACTGTGTCAATATCTACCTTCTACCTATAAAAGAAAGGAGTGCGGGCGTGTGCGTGTGGAGCAAATATCTCCCCGACACGGTGCGAGTTCGACTTGAAACTTGGTCAACGGGTTCCAAATACCCCAAGTGTGTGTATTTGTTATTTTGGAGTAATTTGGTCATTTCAAAATGTTTATTTTAATTTTATTTCACGTCTGGACGGCCCCGAAATGAAACCTATTCATCTTTTGACCTCAGGGTGTGAGGGGGCGCTAGCGCACCATCTATATCTATTTCATTACACAGCTCCTCACCCGAGCAAGAGTCACGTGTGCGACCAGAGCCAATCGCTGCGCCCACAGCCAAGCAGACACGGACTGTAAACACGAGTGAGAGAGAAGAAGACAGTTTAGACCGAGACACGGAGCTCTGAATAGATCATTTGAAACCGTCAGCCACTGGTGAGTCCTATGCAGACAACTTTCCCAACCCGTTCAATACTCCATCTGGAAAACTGCGGATTCTCTGTGGTGCCGTGCATGGAAGCTAAGCTCTGACCACTCGGTTCAAAGGTAAAAAATGATTTTCGTTTTTTTCAAAAAGGCAGCCGAATTGTAGATAATACTTTAATTTACTTACTCACTCATGTAATTTGGAGTTTTACGTTTTGTTTTGCGCAGTTTTGTTACTTTTCTGATTGGCGCTACAATGTCTATGGAGTTTGGTTATCAGCGTCTCAAACATTTCCCGGGAACACACACGAGGTATTTATTTATTTTTAATAAAATTATACTAAATGAGTGAAATAAAACAAAAAACTAAACAATATTGATACAATTGACTCCAGAATCACTCTGTAATGGCAACCAAAAAGACCTTACACAAAAAATGTACAAAAAGACAACTAAAAGATAAAAACACACAAAATGACTCCAAAAAACATACATTACAGAAAAATACAACAAAAACACAAAAATGACTCAATAATCAAAACTAAATATTTATACAAAAATACACAAAATGACAACAGAATCACACTCCAATGGCAACAAAAAACTACAATTATACAAAAACACAACAGAACGATACAAAAATACTCATAATGACTCCAAAAAAACATAAATTACAAAAAATATAAAAATGAGTAAAAAAAACCCCCAACAAACTAATTTATACAAAAATGCACAAAAACACAACAGAAAGATACAAAAATACACATAATGACTCCAAAAAACATACATTACAGAAAAATACACCAAACAAAAAATACAAAAGTCAGTAAAAAAAAAACACATTGAATTGATCATGTACATGTCCCATTGAATTAAACCAGTTAAATCACACACACTATTTTACTTTGCACCCAGAAATAAACACTACAGAGTACAGAATATGTACACCTCTTTGTACATCCAACCTTCAAACACATACTCATTTGGCCATAATTAACTTTACTTAAGCTCCCACATGAATGCATACTTCCGACGGGCACTGTACTAGTCTTAATACAATTTCTTGACATTTTAACTGGTACAGTTTGAAACTATAAAACTGATCAGTCAATCACTATTGTTTTATTTCTTTGGAATGAATGCACATGAAGAGGTTTTAAGCAAGTTACAAGCTACAAAAATAGATTATCGTACAAAGTGCCATTTTAAAGTGAGTGAAAGCAGCATCCTCCTTGGTGCTGTGTCTTTAAAGAGTCTGATGACCTCACTAGGATTTACCTGGATGTCTTTCTCTATGGCAAGCTGTTGGATATTACATAGCTGCTATCTTTTTAATAGTGTCATCTCTTTCACATACAGCTGCTACATCATGCCTTTCCTGTTCTCCCTCATTCTGGTCATCAAACAGAACTTCTGATTCTGAAACTGTGCATAGACTTGGTGCTGCTATGGACTCTGCTTTAGATGGCCTATTGCTTTCCTGCTGCAGCTGCCTAGAATAGAATAATAACAGTTTTAGTAACCTTAAAATAATAGCCTATTTTAAGGTTGAATATAGCATATCTACACTATAATTCAAGGGAGGTGTGTGTGTGTGGATGTGTATGTGGAGCAAATATCTCCCCAACGCAATGCGAGCTGGACCTGAAACTCGGTCAACGGGTTCCAAATACCCTGAGTGTGTGTATCTCCTATTTTGGAGTAATTTGGTCATTTCAAAATGTTTATTTTAATTTTATTTCACTTCTGGACGGCCCTGAAATGAAACCTATTCAACTTTTGACCTCAGGGTGTGAGGGGGCGCTAGTGCACCGGCATCCATTTTGATCACAATTGAGACGACTTCCGGTATTCATTTTGAAGGCGAAACAGATGAACTGTGATCACCTGCGACACACGTAAAAAAAAAAAAAAATCTATTGGCATCCACGTTAATTAATCTTATTTTAGAGTAATTTGGCGTAGCAAAACTGTCAAATTAACGTTTATTTTATAATTATGGCTCCCTCGGTAAGAGCGCAGTGTTGAGCGCGCTACTTCCGGTTCCGGGTTCATGACGTCACTATTAAAAACATTTTTATACCTCCAAAAGTAATTTAAGTTAATATTTCATGGTTATTTAATATTATATCCCGTGATTCCAAACTTCCTTTAAATCTCGGGTCACGAACTCACTTCCTCCTTCGTCTCCATGACTGTGGACGGAGGCTGTGCTGACAAGCATTCAGAGGAATGTCACGTTTTTGTGAGCGGATGGGTCCACAACACGGCTCCACTATGATTATTGTTTCTGGACGTACTATTCTGGTAAGTAAACATGCATGTTTATCCGTGAACACAGTATTATAAACGCTCATATTTTCACCACATAAGCAAAACAAAAGCACGTGACGCTTTTACTCCGGAGCAGAGCATCACACGCTGGAGAAGTCAAGTCATTTATTAAAGCAGAAAAACCCGCAAAGTCCGTGTTAACATACACATAGTTCTAATGTCGGCAGTTAAGAAAGCTAAGCTAAGCTAAAGCTTATCACATGGTGCTCGAGGTAATAAACCTAGACGTTGCATCCAAAGAAGGAGAGATGAATGATGTGACTGCATATTCGTCTTTCTTATTATTGTTTTATCTTATAGTTACTGGTATTCTCATGTAATATTATCATTGCTTTTTTAATATTTATTATTGTATTATAGTTACTGGATTCTCATTATATTTTATTGCTATTATTATAATAACTATTACTACTTCTATTAATATAATATCCATATCTAATTGTACTACTACTTTATTATTGTTATTGGTATTCTTATATTCTCATTTATTATTTTTTATAACCATTACTATTACTACTTTCACTATTAATATTATATCTCTATTTAATTGTATTACTACTGTATTGTTGTTATTGTTATTGTTATATTCTTTTTTTATTATTCTTTTATCTTATAGTTACTGGTATTCTCATTGTATTATTATTATTGGTATTACCTTATTATTTTATGTATATTATTGTATTTATTATTGTATTCCAGTTACTGGATTTTCTTTATTTTGTTATTGCCATTATTATTATTATTATTATTATTATTATTATTATTATTATTATATAATTGTAATACTACTGTATTAATGTTATTGGCATTATTATAATGAGCATTATATTTTTAAACTCCTTTTTAATTATTAATATTTTATAGTAGAGTTACTGGTATTCTCTTTGTATTATTAACATTGCTATATTATCATCATATTTATTCTCATTATATTATTAGCATTGCTATATTATCATATTACCATATCATTATTTAATATTTTTTAATGTTTTTTTATTGTAATATTGTTATTAGATTTATATTATATTACTTTGTTATTATTATTATTATTATTATTATTATTATTATTATTATAACCATTACTATTTGTATACAAAAAATACACCAACTGACTCCAGAATCACACTACAATGGCAACAAAAAACAATAATTATAGAAAAAAATGCACAAAAAGACAACTGAAAGATTAAAAAAAAAACATAATGATGACATTAAACCAGGAAAATTACACCCACATTTTGCACCTGCAAAAATACCCCTTATGCTCCCACATGAATGCATACTTCCGACGGGCACTGTGTACATACATCTACTGATGCCTCTGGACACATCATCAGTTATGTGCCTGGTCTCATCGAGCGTTTCGGGTCTTTCAACATAATACGCCCTCCTCCAGGTGACCCAGCCGTGGCTGATCAGGCCCCGGCTCGTGTCCAGATGGCTTACTAGCTACCATGACTCCATGGCTCTCCTCTCTTGAGCCACAGCCATCTTGAGGCCCTCTCTGCCGCGTCGGTTGTACTGCGAATGGCTCTCCTCCTTCTCTCTCCCTCGATGCCCAAACAGCTGAGTGCTCTGGTTAGGGAACGGGCTGCAAAACCCCTACATCCAACCTCCACTGGGAAACACCTTGCTCTCCAACCAGCCCGCTGGCAGTCACTGACCAGTCCCGCATATTTGGAGAGCTTCCTCTCAAAGGCTTCTTCCAGGCGATCTTCCCACGGGATGGTCAGCTCCAGCAGCACTATTTGCTTACTGGCCTCAGACACAAGAACAATGTCTGGTCGCAGGGTGGTAACTGCGATGTGGCCGGGAAACTTCAGCTGATGCTCAAGATCCACCAGCAGCTGCCAGTCTTTTGCAGAGGTTAGGATTCCTGCAGAGGTACTTCTGGCCGGGGTTGGCTGCTCCCCAGCTCTGACAAAGGCGATGGTTTCCTTGGAGGGTCGGGCACGCTTCGCGTACACAAGTCCTTCGCAGATAACTTCAGCGATGGTCTTAAGAACCTGGTCATGCCTCCAGCGATACCGCCCATCTCCAAGTGCCCTGGTGCAGCAGCTGAGAATGTGTACTGTACTAGTTAAGGTAAATACAAGATTACTGCAAGTCTTGTAACATAGAAAAAACTTGTTGGTACAAAATAATATAATTTGCTAACATAGCTTAATGCCTAGTTTAGTACAGCCAAACCATTTTGTGTAGTTAAAATAAAATGTGGACAGCTTTTAAGATATTTCAGTAAAATTAGAGGAACAGTTCAACTTTAAAATCTGAGTTTTAAAAATACTTCTGTCAGTATGCCACAGGGCAGCTGTGGCTACATTGTAGCTTACCACCAACAGTATGACTGATGTGAATGGCTTTGCTTATGACAGATCTTATTTACACAGACAATTGTGCTTTGATTGATTGTTTAGGATCTTGAGGTCAAAAAGTAAAATGGATGATCATTTATTTAGCTAATATAAATATGCATGGCCATTTAAAGACCAAATTATACTAATGGATTAATAGGTAATAAATAAAAAAATCATTAAAAAAAGATTTAAAATGTTAGTCCAATCCAACTTTATTTATAAAGCACTTTAAAAACCCAGGAAAAGGGGGACAAAGTGCTGTACAAAAGTGCATACACTGAGACAAACAATAAAACAATACAAAATATAAAATAACAGCGTACATAAAATCAATGCAATTAAAACCATACGCCCAAATAAAAAGATGGTTTTTTAAAAAGAGATTTAAAAACTGGCCGAAATGAAGCCTCTCTGATATAAAGCGGCAGTGCGTTCCACAGTTTCGGACCCGCAACTGCAAAAGCTTGGTCGCCTCTGAGCTTTTTTCTGCTGTCTGGCACCCTTAGCAGTCGCTGGTTAGCTTATCTAAGAGTCCGAGCAGGGGCATAGGGTCTGCCAGGTATTTAGGTGCTGGACTATGCAATGATTTAAAAACAAATTAAATGAGTTTAAAATCAATCCTAAAATGTAAAGCATTCTATGTATTCTCGGTCCACATGTTAATATTTTGATGACTACAGTGTTAAGTAATCAAAACAATGAATTACTTAAAACATTTTAAGCTTTAATTATGACTAATTGCTTTCTTGATCATCCCCTTACTAATCATAACGCTACTGAGATGCGGCAGATGCCTCAACCCACATAAGCCGAAGCCGTAGAAGGCTGCCCTTATTTTCATTTTTAAAAGGTGGCAACTCTATCAAGCAGAGCCTGTTCTTCCCTTATCTGCACAGAAATATTGCAGATTACAACACTAGAAAAGAAGACAAAAAAGAAAGAAAACATACACAATTAGGTAAAGGACTATTAATTAAATAAGTATTAAAATTAAGTGCGCACAGACATAAGAACAGTTTTTCCGACAAGCTGCGATGACTCTAAACAAGGCACTTTAATTTTGTATGGACATTGTACTGTACTGAATTGACCCTATAGTATTTTATGTGACTTTTAATTGTACAGTATTTTACATTATAGTATTTTTAAGGGCATTGATTGATTGTTGGTTGTTGTTTGTTTTTTATCATGAAATGTTGACAGTGCAGTTTGAGCTCCTTGCACATTTTTTTCCAATTTGGTTTTCATACTGCAAATGGCTAATAAACTAAACTGAACTGATATACACGTATAGTGAAACCTCTAATAACAAAGCATGTTGATTCACGGAGTATCCATCTGCTTTTAATCACTCTAATAATGATGTATTTACCTAAATACTCATTAATGTATTCTTATAAATCTATGAAACATAATACAAGTTAGTACCAGCATCAGTGGCTATGCATGATTTAAATGATTCTTGAAATCATGAATAATAGTGGGGTCATATGTTCATGCTGTGAGAAAGCTGTGCATGCTGAATGACATTACTAGATGCACTTCTCTTGTTTGAGGCTTCTTAAAACCCAAAACCCAAATTACAATCCATCATGTCTCCGAAATTAAATTTACGTGCAGATTTGGTGCTATTTCTGATGACTCAGCATGCAGTCTGCTGCAACAATGATGTATGATTCCCCCGAAGCAAAAACAAACCAGTGAAATTAGACTGCTGCTCAGCAGCAGGAACTACTTACAGCCCACATCTGATCATTTAGTAAAGTGGATATATGTATCTCACCTTGATTAAAGTATGTTTAAACCACTAACCCCACAACAGCTCATTCATTGCATTAAATCAGTTAATAGCTACAAGTCGTATCAAGCCAACAATATTTTCGACAGTTGCATTACCACAGCTGTAGCTAAAACATCAAACGCTGTGATTTCACTGTTAATTGAAAGAGAGATTGTAAGAAGTTGTGTGAATCATCACACAGAGATAGTTTGCTTTATGATGCAATAGTGATGTGCAGCATTCATATGGGCTGAGATTTGTGCCACTAGAAACTGAATTTGAATAGTTGGTATTGAATTTTAAACAACTGGAAATTTAATTTACTGTTTTGAAACTGAATTAGTAACTTGAAATTGTATTTTTCCTGTTGGTAAAAAAAAAATCATCTTAACACATTCCAAAAATTAATATTAAAAATTCAGATCCACTGCACGCAATTCAATTTCACCACACGGAGACACACTCCCAGTTCGCACGGTTGAACAATCAATCACTGATTCATGGAACTCCTGTTTACGTCTACACTACAAAAACGTATACAAAAACTCCTTTACGGCCGTTGAGGGTGTGACCATAGATATCATACAATAAAGACATTTATTATCTATATTTTTATAGCCCTGAAAAAACTTCAGACTAGTCAATTTGCATGGAAGTTATGTTTAGACTTTGCTATAGACCGGCACCGTGGGGCTGGGTCATTTGATACAAACATGAGCTCCGAGGGCTCTTTGCTTGTTTTAAAAATAACACAAGAAACAGAAAACCCGTATAAGAAGTATAAAAATAAATTATTATGGATCATCAGAAAAAGAAAAAAGAATATTATAGTGACAAACTAATTGAGAACAGAAACAACACAAAGGCTACATGGGGAATATGCAACAGTATCATTAAAGAAAACTAAATAAAAAGTGCATAGCTAAATTATTTTGTCAAGGATAAACTTGACATATCTAAAAAGACAAAAATTACAGATGACTTCTGTAAATATTTTTGCAAGTATCGAATCTACAATTTTAAAAAAAAATGCCCCAAATAATACATAGAACACAAGAAAATACATATATAGATAATGTAAACAGTATATTTCTTGATAATGTGTGAAAAAATGAAATTAGGAGAATTGTAAAAAAAAAAAAAAAAAAAACAGTGGAAACAGATCAACTGATAGTGAAGGTTTAGACAAACTATAGATCAGTGTCTTTATTGCCACAATTTTCAAAAATCTTAGAAAAAATATTTGCAACAAGACTGGACAAATTCATACAAAAAGAAAATATCCTAAACAATAGTCAGTATGGTTTTAAGAAGTAACATTCCACAGTATAGGCTATAATGGCACTAACTGGAAAAAACAACTGGGAATAGGGAAATAAACAATAAAAAACATTTTTGTAAGTATTTTCATAGACTTACAAAAGACATTTGGAACAAATAATCACTCAAGACTACTTAGGAAACTGGAAAAATATGAAATTAGAGGCATTTACTCAGGGAAAGATATACAGGAGACATTGGAAGTAATGAATGATGAGCTGAAAAAATAATGGTTTGATCAAAATGAATTGGTTCTCAATGTTAACGAAACAAATTATATATATATATATATATATAGGAAAGAGGCCTGGATCCATCAACACAAACTAGGTGATCTTATATAAAATGATACAAGGTAACGGTAATATTCAGAAACAGAGTAGCAGGCTTGCCTGTAGGAAATGTTTGTGTTGCCTGGAAACAGCCTTGTCTCCCTTCTGGTTGCAGCCCTGTTTGTGTTGGTAAAGCAAAATAAATGATTAAAAACCCACAAATTACAATCTCATGTTGCTTACTGTAATAAATTGCAGAGCTGTTGTATAAGAGTATTATCACACTTGAGGTCTTGCTGAATAAAGGCACTGGTAAAATTATCTATAACAAGAAGATAATCAGTACTGATATTCAGTTCAACAATATGACCTTGAATAAGATATTGCTTAAATAACACACAAAGTATAAATTTGAGTCTATTACATTTGGTTTGTGCCAAAATTTTAGTCAATCAAATTCGTTTTCTTGCATTCTGTAATCAATATCTTATTTTGTCTTATCTACTACAATAAATTGCATGATGTAAAAACAGACATTTTCAAACGCATTAGCGTTGAATACAAAGAACACACTGTCACCTGGAACACTTTAAATTGTTTAATAGGGACACATATTTAGTGACTGAAAAGTTTTTTTTTTTATTGTATTTCATTTAAATAAATTTGCTGAGTTTCATCCAAATGAAAAAAAAACAGCCTGTTTTATTTAGGATATAACTTCTGTGTACACACAAAAAACATTAATACTTGAAAACATATTCACATATGCCTCGGTAGTTTTTTATGTCCATTGTAGAATGAGCAACAATCTTTTTGCTGAAGCCATCAATGGCTAAAATATAGGTGACCAAACATGGACAGCTTCTCATTTTGGTCTTGATATGGTGTGGGGTTGAGATTGTGGGTGCCCTAAAATATAGAATTATTATGAAGCCAAATAAGAAAACTAAAGATTACATCTTATTTGCCCTGATTGCTGACTTTATGAATGTTATTTGGTTTATTAGTTGGAGTGATTACATTGTCACTGTCAAAAAAATAAGCACACTAAACAGAAAAAAGACTATTCAATAACAACACTCTGTAACTGTAATCTCATAAGCCTATTATACAGTACATAGTTTGATTAATGATGTAAGATATTATTGTTGGAAAAGCATCAAACCTGACCCATTTCAAGCTTTTTCAACCTTATTTCTAATGTTAATCTATTGTTTAGCTAATGCTAGGTTAACGCTATTGCTTGGCTAATGCTACGTTAGTGGTAATGCTAGGTAATGCTATAGTTAAGTGAATGCTAATGTTAGAATAATGCTAATGCTAGGTTGATGTTAAGGATTAATGTTAGGCTAATGATAATGCTATTGTTGGCTAATGGTAGAGTAATGTTATTGCTAAGCTGCTGCTAAAGCTAGCTTAATTTTAATGCTAGGTTATTGCTTTGTTTGGTTAATGCTAATTTTTTGGTTAGTGCTATTGCTATGCTAATACTAGGTTAATAATAACGATGGCTGAGTCTCTTGAGTTTTCGCGCTGTTTACTGGAATTTCCCAAACTATCAATTAATGACATACAGCATATTGTACGCTCATCTAGCTCAACTCCACAGAGCTTAATGGAGAAAGGCTTCAAAATTGATGTTTGTTCATATATAACAAGCTTTGAAGGTAAGTCACTTATGCTAATGCTAACTTGTAACTAGCATCACAACTCTAACTTGTATTATTTTATTTTAAGACCTTCTTGTAGCGTTTTGCCATACTAATGCAGGGTAATCTTCCAAATGTTATATCTGTAATTTCCAGTATCAGGTAAAAGCTGTCTGACAGGGCAGGTGACAGTGAGAGCTTGATGTTATCACTCCATAAAGAAATCTGAAGCAGTCCTGTTGGACTTGTTCTGTCGCGTGTTCCAAATTCTTTGGAACATGTTCTATGATTTAATGGTTCCACGTTGCATTTTGTAGGACAAATACTTAGCTTGTAGCTGGGCACAGTTTGCATCAAATCAAGTGCTGTCACAACAAAGTAAATTAGGCTTAGCAAGCTGAAACAGCGCTAAGCAGTGGCAAGTATGCTGAGTAGGATATAATAAAAGGAGAGTTGGAATATTTGACACCTATAATCTGTCAACATTTTTTTTTCTGTGCAACATGCATATTTGAAATTTAGATTTTCCAACCTACAGGGTGACGCATATGGACCTATTAAGCTCTCTTTTACTCTGTTTTTAAACACAATGCTTAAAAACTATATACACCACTGTTTTTCAAAACTTTTCTAAAACATTTTTCTGTTTGTTTCAGTTTACACTACAAGATTCTGCACCAGTTATGCTGACCCGGAGTTCCTGCTCTTGTGTAGCTGGGAAGGCAATGTGCTACCTTTTAGTTGCCCTCCTTTACCAAACTGCACATTACTCTCAGTGTGGGATGTCAGCTGTGCTACCTGTCCGGTCATGTACTGAAACTGAGCAAAAGTGGCACTAACCTTGAACCAACGTTTGCATTCTTTTATTTTACATACAGTATTTGTTGTTCTATAGTAGTTGTTATTAGTCATTTTTTCATGCACTTTGTAGGGAGTAAAGCCTGGACATGTGGACAGTATGGTTGTTGTCAAGGCCAAAGCAGGAAATACTTCAACTACTTCAGCTCTCAAGAACACTCGGGGTGCAAATACTGCAATGTGCAATCAACAAGTCAAGTAGTATTAAATAGAGGAATCTTATGTACAGTGAATGCTATGCTGCACATTTGTAGTATGACCTCTTTTTAGTGCATCATTTAGAACAAGTTTAGACTTTAGAACAACTCATAATTTTGTCATATTTTAGTTCTAGTAAATTTAGACTGGTTTTAAATCTGCTGGTACTTTAAAAAGCCATATGTTTTGTAACATGGCACTTGGTGTGAAAACTTTTAAAAGCACAGCACAAAATTCATAAAATGTATTAAAATGCATGCCATACGTAAGAAGACATGAAAATAGACCTTTTTCATGACAACCGGAAGTAGTGCCTGCTGGTGCAGCTCCATTTTTAAGGTGGCTGATGCTGGATCCGCTGACAAAATCCTCCTGAGTGAAGTTCCCGCTGCATACAAAAGTGCTCCCTGGCTTTATACAGATTCCGGACCCTCATCCCTCCTAACTGCTTAGATCCACTGCCTCCTTTGGTCTGGGTCCGTCGGAAAAGCGTGGTAAGACAGGTACGGCTGTTTTTTTGCCCCACAAGAGGCACAAAACAAGAGCAACCACGCCAAAACATTTTTGTCACTGTGTAATGCTAAAGCTATAGCCACAGGAAGTTGTTGCACACTGCTTTCGGTTTAAAATGCGTTTGAAAAAGGTCTATTGTGTTTCCTGTCGAGAATTAGTAATTTTGAAATATTTGGTTCAAACAGACACTTAAGTTACTCACGTGTCACTGCTTAACTCATTCAGTGCCAGCCATTCTCAGATTTTCTACCCCCCTCAGTGCCAGCCGTTTTTGAGCATTTTGACTGATTTTAAAAACCCACAGAATATTTTCTGCTATGACTATCTGAAATCTGACACCAGATTCTAAAAGATTGAAGCCTCTACTTTCATCAAAAAAACATTTTTGTTTGAGCTTGTTTCGTTCTTCCGTAATCAGCCGTTGAATAGAGCAAGTTTTACACAGGTCTTCAGTTTCACAGCAAAAAGCTGAGAAAAAAGCCTTTTTGTAAAAAAAAACCCTGTCAGTGACTTTAAAGCTATTTTTTTTTTTGTTTTAGTGACAACTCTTAACATCTGAACATTGTTTCCTTATATAAAACTAAAAAAAAAAAACACAGACCGGGCTTTTGATGGCAAAATTATTATTATTTATCTATCTGGGTCAGAGTTGAATAGATTTCTTACTGTATTTTGGCAATCCTCCAACTTTCTCCCCCGTCAATCTGCACACACATAACTTCCTCTTCCTCCCGGACATGCAGAGGGTCACTGCTTACCCCGTTTTTTTTATGGTTTTATCTCACAACCGCCACACTATCCATGAGTTCCACACTTACTCTGGTCTGGTCCTTTCCTCTCTTCCTCTGAGCTCTGCTGAGCATGGATGATCTCTCATCCAAATGTGCGCTGCTACCTCCTACATGTCACCTATTATTTTGCTATCTGGCTCACAGGCTGGGGGTATTTTGTACCCACCTCCCCAGGATGCAGGATGCACTACCTTTTCCAAAACTACCACTGGATGATTACCACATGACATTGACTGACTGTAGTTTTGTACCTCCGTTTGCGTGAAATTATCTCAGTCTTGCCTCATTGAAGCCTCAACCCAAAGTGCAGCACCTGAGTGACATCTTCTGAGAAATGAGAGGGTGACTGCATCGCACTTCAGAGAGGTGTGTCATGTGCAAGGAGACTAATCTGCTGACAACCTGGCTGAGAGGATCATACTGTACGGGGCGTGAGACAAACGGCACGTATGAGGGCTCAACATGGAAACAGGACTATGCGACCATAAAAAATGTGGGGTGGTTGTGCATCCAGATGTGCCATGTTTTGGGGCGTCACCTAATGGGCTGGTGTATGATCCACTTGAGAGACCAGTGTTCGGTCTGGTGGAAGTGAAGTGTCCTAACGCTCAAAGCTCCATTGACTGTGCGTACCTTACAGTGCAGCAAGGCCAGCACAAACTAAAGGAGAGTCACTCCTACTATTGGCAGTTACAGGGACAACTCTTAATCACTGGAATGTCATAATGTGATTTTGCTGTGTGTGCCAATGATGACATGATGACATGCACATTTTTAGAGATGAGGCAGTTTTGATCATAAAACAGAGGTGTAATTTGTTTTTCTTTTAGGGAACAAGATTCTCTACAAGGAAACCCTTGTCCACCATTATAGCCATTGAGGACTGAAGAAGAGGGACCAGACCTGACTGCTTTAAAACATCTCTGTCACTGATGTTGCCTTGATACAGTGGGGAGACAAACATCTGTGGACCATGAGGAGCCATCCCAATGAGTCTCCTAAAGGTACTGTGGGACCTGTAGTTGGAGTACACCTTGCTCTGCAGCAGGAGGGAGGGAGTCCGGTGACTGGCAGTGCAGTCCAGGATAACGTGCGTGTTTGAGTGTTCAGAGAAGACCTCAGGTAGATTCTGCTTAATGGTTGCTTCATCCAGCCAGATGCCAATTGCTCCAAGCACCATGTATAGAAAGTTGGCCCCAATGACAAGTATGTCATGAATAGCAAAAACTCATCAATTGGCTGAAGAGAGAAAAAGACAAAATATAGCATGATTATTTTATTTTGCATTAGTCTGTTTCAAGATTATGGTGAAAAATCCAACAATTGAAAATTATCTGCACTGTGTAACATTTGATTCTAAATAATACCCTGATAAATATTAATACAAAAATAAGAGAAAACAACTGTTTACCATTGGTACAGCAGGGCGGACAGTCTGAGCTCTGGTCACACACACAATGTCTTGTGTGGCTGGTTCTATCTGGCTCCAGAATGACATCAGGTGGGCATAACTTGCAAACCTGTTTATGGGGTAAATACCATGCTTAGTCAAAAACATTCAAAGTATACTAAATAATTTCAGAACGCTAGGAAATAACAAGAATAATGGAAAGTATAATATGTTTGTTTTAAAAAATGTGCACCATTGTAATATTTTTATTTTGAAATGTGGTTATGTTGAGAGATGTCAAAATTGATAACAGTTGTCAAATAGTAAACTGCAGTATTTTGACTCAAACAAACCATAGAACATTATAGACTACCAGACTGTTTTGATAGCATTTCTCACCTTGTTTAAAACCTAAAGTCCTCATCTGAAGCAGTAAATCATTCCAAGCCAAACTTGTTGCTGAGGGCCATCTCCATAACACTGAAGGGAAATGCACCCGGCTCAGCAGAGGAACGTCGTCGTGGTCAGGACATGGTACATTAATTTCCTCTTCGATGTCCTCAGAGGCAGAGTCTGATCGCTGTCTTCACTCACAGGACAAGGGGCAGGAAGGGAGTAATTATCCCATTCAAAAAGAACGGGGACAGCTCTACTTGTTAAGCACCAACGCCCTTGTGGATTTGAGGGTTCCTTTGTGTCATCTGGCAAAAAATGACGACTACAGACCCTAGTGTTATTGGAAAATTATCTCTCCGAATGTTGATGACCCACTTTTTTTGCAACTCATCCTCTTATGGGAATGTGAAAAAAAAACTCCAAGCAGAATTACATCTAGCTGAAGCTGTACACTTAGGGACGCAACAATGGTATCTTGATGTGCTCTCTTCTCTTGTTTGGAAGGTAAACTTCGTCTTTTTGAATGTTGTGTAAACACACAAACAGGCACAATAAAACTAAACTGTGAAAAACACGTTTCAAAAGTGTGACGGCTCTCTGTGTTGACTGTCCGAAACCTAGCGTCGCGGTAACAGGAAAAACGTAATCGGTCTTATTTTCAACTGGAAATATCTGGAAACGTCTCACTGTGCATATAGCCCATTGCTAGGCCTGATGGTAATGCCTGGATAATGCTATTGCCAAGTTAATGTTAATGTTAGGCTAATGCTATTGTTAGGCTAATGCTTTTGCTAGGTTAATGCTCATGCTAGGCAAATGCAAGGTGTTACACATTTTTAGATTGATACTTAAGTATGACTGGATTGAGTTACCACTTTTATAAGAGATTGTTTTCAGAAAAGATGACTTAAAACAGAGCTGCCTACAGGTTTCACCCTGAGCTGACCTCTTTGTGACCTGCTTCAGGAGTTTACGCATGCACAACGGAGGGAGCGAGCACACTTTTGAAAGAGTGCTGACTTAAAAGTTGTATTTGTATCCAGTCTTCCCTTGGTCTGTGGGACTCAGTGTTTCATGATCTGACTTGTTGGAGAATAAAACACATTGTGAGGCAAATTCCTTTTTTTTTTTTTTTTTAACTTTTTCATGTAACTCACTGCAGGCAACGAGACAACGGGAGAACTCTCCTCACATTTTGGTCCTTCGAGCTGGATTCTGCGCTATCTCCTCCTAATACAAGATGAGCCTAAAAGTTGTGCGCACAGTGAAGAGGAAAGTACCTTTTCTTAAAAAACCTCCAGTGAGATACTGAAAAAAAGAGGCAGGCTCCATGGCTGCAGGATGACAAATGCTAGGATCCGAACTAAAGTTTTAACTTGAGTAAAACGACTTTGTCCTCTTTGTTTACGGATTAAATGGTAGATTAGATCTGGGGCCAGGGATCTCCGAGGTAGGACCTCGTGAAGGAAGATAATCTGAAATTACAGGGACTCTACAACATAGGTCGATGTTAGAGGACCCATTTGAACTAAAAAAAACTTTGTTTAGATGTTAAAGATTAAATAAGAAAGCTGGCTGTACGAATAGGAAACACAACTTAACCATCAGTGTGATCCTATTGGGTGTACTAAAATAGGAAAGACAACTTAAACACCAAGTGTGATCCTATTGAGAGAATGTGTTTGCTTCTGAGCATTTGGTTCAGCTACTTCCTGGAGATTTTTGTTATCTTTTTTTCTCTTCTTTTCTTCCTCCTACAAGTATAAAGTAATACTCTTAAGCCATGTTTGTGTTGAAACAACTGACTGATAAGTTGTAGTCCTATATAAAAATAATACAGTTAAAGGTTGCCTTAAAACTAGGTCTCTTCAATTGGTCAAATAAGATAAACAGTGACACATATTTGATTGGGTTTATTTGTGCAGAAGTTAGTTTAAAAAGCCAAATTAACATTAGAAAGTATTTAATACTGTTTAAAGTACTTTCAAAATCATAATACAAAGTTTTATAACACTTTAAGGTGGTTTTCTGAGGGACCTTGTTTTGGTTTGCATACCTCACTTTGATACCAGTGCAAAGTTTTAAAAAAAAAAGAAAAAAGCTGTGCTGTGCCTATCCTCTGCTCTACAAAGCAGAGCGCTAGCTGTGTGTGTGTATTTTGACACTGAGCAGCTGAGTGTGGACGTGTGTGTGTGTGTGTACACTGGCCATACACGTTCCATGTGTAGGGTGGAGAACTTAGACAAGGAGTGATAAGAATTATTATATTAATTATTATTAATATTACAGTAATTTACCAAGAGGTGCCATTTGAAATCGAGTTAAAGTGTTTCAGATCACTTAGTTATTAATACCTTTTCAACCAGGGTTGTGAAATCTTGTCAAGACTGTCTACTCTCCATATAACAAACCTTATGATTGTAATAGTTTCATAAACCACAAACAACTTCTCAAAGTATAAACATTTATTAATCAAAACAAGTTAAAAGTCTGAAGCAGCAAAGCGTGGTTTTGGGCTGCTGGAGGGTGTCTGAAAGGGTCCTTTTCTGGACCTGGTTCTATTAATAATAATAATACATTTTATTTGTGATGCACTTTACATTTCATGCCAAATCTCAAAGTGCTACAGAATAAAAAAATAAATAAAATAAATAAAAAAACACAACATCTACCTATAAAAGCAAGGGAAGTCTGTGTGTGTGGAGCAAACATCTCCCTGACGCAGTGCGAGTTCGACCTGAAACTTGGTCGACGTGTTCCAAATACCCTGAGTGTGTGTATCTGTTATTTTGGAGTAATTTGGTCATTTCAAAATGTTTATTTTAATTTTATTTCACTTCTGGACGGCCCCGAAGTGAAACCTATTCAGCTTTTGACCTCAGGGTGTGAGGGGGCGCTAGCGCACCATATGTTGAGAGACGACTTCCGGCATCCGTCTCAGCGAAACAGATGAACTGTGAATCAACTGCTATTCATCCACGTTCCAAATACCCCGAGTGTGTGCATTTGTTATTTTGGAGTAATTTGGCGAAAGCAAAACGGTCAAAACATACATTTTATAATTACAGCTCCCTCGGTAACAGCGCGCTACTTCCGGTTTTGGGTTCATGACGTCACTATGTTGCAGGTTGTTTGGGTTAAAAGAAAAAAAAAAAGGTCAATATTAAAAACGTTCAAGTACCTCGGGGTCTTGTTCACGAGTGAGGGAAGGAAGGAGCGAGAGATCGACAGGCGGATTGGTGCGGCGTCTGCAGTGATGCGGAGTCTGCACCGGTCCATCATTGTAAAAAGGGAGCTGAGCCAAAAAGCGAAGCTCTCGATTTACAGGTCGGTCTACGTTCCAACCCTCACCTATGGTTATGAGCTTTGGGTCATGACCAAAAGAACAAGATCGCGGGTACAAGCGGCTGAAATGAGTTTCCTACGTAGGGTGGCTGGGCTCTCCCTTAGAGATAGGGTGAGAAGCTCAGTCATTTCGGGAGGGGCTCAAAGTAGAGTCGCTGCTCCTCCGCATCGAGAAGAGCCAGATGAGGTGGCTCGGGCACCTAATTAGGATCCCCCCTGGACGCCTCCCTAGTGAGGCGTTCAGGGCACGTCCCTCCGGAAGGAGGCCCCGGGGAAGACCCAGGACACGCTGGAGAGGCTATGTCTCTCGGCTGGCCTGGGAACGTCTCGGGGTCCCCCCGGAAGAGCTGGAGGAAGTGGCCGGGGAGAGGGAAGTCTGGGCCTCCCTACTGAGGATGCTGCCCCCGCGACCCGGAAACGGCTAAGCGGAAGAAGATGGATGGATGGATTAAAAACGTTTTTGTACCGCTAAAAGTCATTCAAGTTAATATTTCATGGTTATTTAATATTATTCCTGTGATTCCAAACTTCCTTTAAATCTCCGGTCACGGACTTCACTTCCTCCTTCGTCTCATGACTGTGAGCAGTGGCTGTGCTGACGGACGTTAGTCGACCTTATCACAAACTATCTGGTTATTCAGACAGAGGAATGTAACGTTTTTGTGGGTCCACAACACTGCTCTACTTTGATTGTTTGTTCTGCGCAAGGGTGAGTGTTCTTATATTATTCTATGTGCTAAGAAAGGATGCTAGCAGCTACAATGTAAACGCACACACGGCTGATGCGGATCAGACAGAGCCGTTTAGAGAGAGTTAGATTTTGGTGTTGCAAAACGTTTATTTTTCGCGGTACGTCCGTGTCTCTCTTAGCAAGACGCACGCGCGTGTGTGTGAGGAGGAGATGGATGAAGACACACAGTATTTATAACAAAAATATACTAAATGAGTAAAATGAAACAAAAAACTAAACAATAGTTATACAAAAAGTACACAAAATTACAACAGAAATACATAAAAATATGCAAAAATGCTCCAAAAACACACAAAATTACTCTAAAAAACATACATTACAAAAAAATACATCAATCAAAAAAAATAAAAATGAGTATAAACACATTTATCATGCACATGTCCCATAAAATTAAACCATTTGCAAAACATTTATTTTTCGTGGTACTTCCGTGTCTCTTCTCTCTTAGCAAGACGCGTGTGTAAAGATAACGCACGAAGGAGATGGATGTACACACACACACACACACACACACGCGCACACAGTATTTATAATAAAAATATACTAAATTAGTAAAATAAAACAAAAAACTAAACAATATTAATACAAAAATGACTGTAGAATATCTATCAATCAATCAATCAATCTTTATTTGTATAGCGCCAAATCATAACCAATGGTATCTCAAGGCACTTTACAGTAGAGCAGTCTTAAGGATGGACTCTTCATTTTATGGATACACACATATGCATATATACGTATATACACATACATATGTATCCCACACCCAACATGAATTCATCATGGCGGCAAGGAAAACCTTCTGTTAAGCAGCAGGAACCTTGTGTGGATCCCATTCCTATGATGAACAGCCATCCACGTTATGCTGTGTTGGGTGTGTGCAGAGAAAAGGGTGGAGACAGAGCCGCTGAGTCTCTGTAACTCCACACTGAGGATCCCACGGACCTGCAAGACAAAAGCCAGAAGGAGTACAGGAGCAAACACACAAGGGAGTAAGCAGACATAGAGGGAGTGTTTGAAAGAGGAATGGGACCCTCTCCGGTCCCTCTCTAACCTAAATGACCTCTCTCTTAACGCCCTCTCCAACCTCTCTCCAACCGAGCATGCCAGACCCCCCCCCCCCGGCAGTCTATGCCTATTGCATCTTAATTATGAGCTATGAGCTGGTTCCTAACTAAAAGCTTTATCAAAGAGGAATGTTTTGAGCCTAACCTTAAAGGTAGAGAGGGTGTCTGCCCCCCGAACCGTGGTTGGTAGATGGTTCCAGAGAAGTGGGGCCTGATAACTGAAAGCTCTTCCTCCTATACTACTTTTAGAGATGAATGGAACAACGAGTAGTCCAGCATTTTGAGAGCGTAGTGTTCTGGGGGGATTGTATGGCACTACAAGCTCCTTGAGATAGACTGGTGCCTGTCCATTTAGGGCTTTATAAGTGAGAAGAAGAATCTTGAATTCTATTCTATATTTTATGGGAAGCCAATGCAGAGAGGCTAATACAGGAGTAATGTGATCTCTTCTCCTAGTTTTAGTCAGTACACGTGCTGCAGCATTTTGAACCAGCTGAAGTGTCTTAAGCGACTTGCTCGGGCAGCCTGCTAAAAGAGAATTACAATAATCCAGTCTAGAGGTAACAAAAGCATGGACTAGTTTTTCGGCGTCGCCCTGAGACAGGATAGATCTGATTTTAGCAATGTTACGGAGATGAAAGAAGGCAGTTCTTGAAGTTTGTTTTATATGAGAGTTGAAGGATAAATCCTGATCAAATAGAACCCCAAGGTTTCTAACAGTTGTGCTTTGTGCCAGAGTAATGCCATCTAGGGCAGTTAGGCTAGCATAGGTTTCTCTAAGGTGTCGCGGGCCCAGTACAATGACCTCAGTCTTGTCTGAGTTGAGAAGAAGAAAATTTTGGTCCATCCAGGCCCTAATGTCCTTTAGACAGGCCTCAAGTTTAGATAGCTGATTTGTCTCACCTGACTTCATTGATACATACAGTTGGGTATCATCAGCATAGCAGTGGAAGTTAACAGAGTATTTTCTCATAACATTACCAAGGGGGATCATATAGATACAGAAGAGGATTGGACCTAGCACAGAGCCCTGAGGAACCCCGTAGCTTACTTTAGTGTACACAGAAGACTTATTATTCACGTGTACAAACTGGTACCTATCAGATAGGTAGGACTTAAACCAGTTTAGGGCAGTCCCTGTGATTCCAAGTAATTCCTCTAATCTCTCTAGTAGAATATAGTGATCTATAGTGTCAAAAGCTGCACTAAGATCTAATAAAACCAGCACTGAGAGTCGTCCTTCATCTGAAGCCCAGAGTAGATCATTAGTTACTTTAACTAAAGCAGTCTCTGTGCTGTGTTGAGCTCTAAAGCCTGACTGGAAGTCCTCGAACAGGCTGTTGTTTTGAAGAAATTCACAGAGCTGAGCCGCCACAACTTTCTCAAGAATCTTTGAAATAAAAGGAAGATTAGATATAGGCCTGTAGTTTGCTAAAGTGCTGGAATCAAGAGTAGGTTTTTTGAGAAGGGGTTTGATTACAGCTACTTTAAAGGACTGTGGCACGTAGCCTATTGATAGGGATATATTTATTGTCTCCAACAAAGATGGGCAGACTAGGGGAACAACTTCTTTAAACAGCTTAGTTGGGATCGGATCTGAAAGGCAGGTCGATGGTTTGGAGGATGAAATAATAGAGTTAAGTTCCTGAAGTCCTATATGTGTGAAACAGTTTAGGTTAGGCCTATTTACATTTAATGGTACAGCAGGCCCAGGTGAAGGCAGGGAGTGGCTAATTTTATCTCTAATCTTGTGAATTTTATCGTTAAAAAATGTCATAAAGTCCTCACAGCTGAGGGCTAGAGGAATCATGGGCTCAATAGAGCTCTGACTTTGTGTTAGCCTGGCTACAGTGCTGAAAAGGTACCTCGGATTATTTTTATTTTCTTCAATTAGTGCGGAGTAGTATGTAGATCGACTATGTCGTAAGGCTGTCATGTATTTACTATGGCTTTCTTGCCAAAGTATTCGTGACTCCTCTGTTTTATTGGAGCGCCACATTCTCTCTAATTTACGGGTTGTCTGTTTGAGTGTGTGAGTTTCAGAGCTAAACCACGGAGCTTTCCTTTGACGTTTAATAGTTTTTTCCCTCAATGGGGCAATTGAGTCCAAGGTGGATTTTAGTAGACTAGCAGAGCTATCGACAAGCAGATCCAGTTGAGAGGGGTTATAATTAATATCATAGTTATTTATTGGATGGTGCACTGAGTTTAAGGCAGCAGGAATGGCCTCTTTAAATTTAGCCACAGCACTGTTGGATAGATTTCTACTTGTAACTATTTTATTGCACAGTGCGAGATCCTCTAGGATAATGTTAAAAGATATTAAAAAGTGATCTGATAGCAGAGGATTTTCAGGGTAGACTTTTAGTTCATTAATATCAAGGCCATATGTTAGAACAAGATCAAGAGTATGATTTAAACGATGAGTAGCTTCATTAATAGTTTGAAAAAAGCCAACTGAGTCTATTAGGGACATAAAGGCTGAGCTCAGGCTATCACTATCTTTGTCCACATGGATATTAAAATCTCCTACTATCAGTATTTTATCAGAACTGAGGACTAAGTTTGATATAAACTCAGAGAATTCTGATAGAAATTCAGAATAAGGGCCTGGAGGACGGTAAATTATCGCAAATAAGACTGGCTGGCAGGTTTTTGATTCGATATGAGATAAATTTAGAACCAGGCTTTCAAAGGAAGTGTAACTGGCCTTTGGTTTAGGATAGATTAGGAGAGAGGAATGATAAATAGCTGCTACACCACCTCCACGGCCTATGTCTCGTGGCATATGAGTATTTAAATGACTGGGAGGAGTGGCTTCATTTAAACTAACATATTCATCTTGATACAGCCATGTTTCAGTTAAACAGAATAAATCAAAGTTATTTTCTGAGATAAGGTCATTTACTAGTAGAGATTTGGATCTCAGTGATCTAATATTTAATAGAGCACATCTAATGGTTTTATGTTTTGGTGTTTCTAGATTTGAGATTTTAATTTTTTTCAGATTTTTATAATTGATAGCTCTTTTATTTGATTTTATGTTAAAATCATTGTGAAATATGGGTCGGGGGACTGACACCGTCTCCATAAAATAATATTCATCACCATCACAACAGAATAACAGTAGAATAACACTACAATGGCAACAAAAACAATAATTATACAAAAAATGCACAAAAACACAACAGAAAGATACAAAAATACACGACTCCAAAAAACATACATTACAGAAAAATACACCAAACAAAAAAATATAAAAATGAGTAAAAAAAACAAACAACAAACACATTTATCATGCACATGTCCCATAGAATTAAACCAGGAAAATTGCACCCACATTTTGCACCTGCAATTATACCCTTATGCTCCCACATGAATGCATACTTCCGACGGGCACTGTACTAGTATATCAAAAGACAGGACTAAAAGAGGCATTAACTGTTAAAATAAGTTTCTGTAAAAAGGTGATATTTAAGTTTTTTCTTAAGAACGTCCACCGTTTGCAGGGCCCTGAGGTGGTCTGGGAGGGCATTCCACAGGCGGGGGGCAGCAGCTTCAAAGGCCCTGTCGCCCATTGTTTTGAGCCATGTCCTGGGCGTGACCAGACGGTGTTGTTGGCCTGACCGGGTCCTGGTTGAGGTGTGGGGTGTGAGCAGTTCAGTGAGGTATATGGGGGCTGCACCGTGCAGACAGTGATGGGTGTGCAGGAGGATCTAATATTCTATGCGGGACTGAATGGGGAACCAGTGCAGTGTACGGAGGATGGGGGTGATGTGCTTGTGTTTTCGCACCCTCGTCAGAACCCTGGCAGCACTGTTCTGCACATACTGGTGCTTTTAGAGGCTCCTGCCAGGGATTCCGATGAGGAATGCGTTACAGTAACCCAGCCTGGAGGAGACAAAGGCATGGACGAGCTTCTCTGCAGCAGGAAGGTAGAGGGAAATATTACGGAGGCGAAAAAATGAAATTTTGCAAATGGAGGTGACATGATAGTCAAAGGGAAGGTGGCGGTCAAATTTAACACCCAGGTTTGTGACAGAGGGAGAGAGGGGAATGATGTGTCCAGAAAATAAAACAGAGGTGTTTGGGGAGGAACAGAGTTGATGAGCGGTTCCAATTTGAATGGCTTCTGTTTTTGAGCCATTTAGCTGCAGGAAGTTTTGACTCATCCACGCCCCTATCTCCTCCAGGCAGGAGCTGAGGCGGGCAGCCGTGGCGGGGGGGAGCAGGAAGGAGTGATTTTAAGATATAGTTGTGTGTCGTCAGCATAGCAACGGAAATTAATTCCATGCCTGCTGACGACACGACCCAGGGGGAGCATGTAGATAGTTAAGAGGGTTGGACCGAGTAAGGAGCCCTGGGGGACCCCACAGGTGACTGTGGTGTCTAGATATGGTGGTCTACAGTGTCAAACGCAGCAGAGAGGTCGAGAAGGTCTGGCCTGTGTTAGGCTGGACCTTTCTGTTTTTTGTTCAGCGGGTTTCACAGCTCGTTCAGACAGCAGGTTTCCACTGGTTCTGACCTGTGTTAGGACTGACTGGCCTTTGTTCAGTGCGTGCAGGCTTGGTGTTTGTGCTTCAATGTTCAGCTCCTTTAGGCTTAGTTCTTGTAGTTCAGTGTTCAGTTGGAACAGGAGGTTTTATCTCTGGGACGCGCAACTTATTTAAAAGGTCTATAGAAATAAAACACTTTGAGGTTACAAAGAAAATAAAAGTTGACAAACGGGAATAAACATTCACTGCAGTGGGGCCGGAGTGACCAGCACCACCGAATTCCAATTATTTGAATTTTGTGCTTATCGTGGTCTAAGCGATTCTATTGGTCAATTAAATTAATTCAGTGAAACAATTGTTTAACAGGATTTATTTAGCCCAGGGGATGTAAATCAGGTTAATGTGATTTTTGTTAAAATCATCTTAACTTAACCAAATTAGCAGATCAACTTAAAGCTTGTAGAATTTCACTGTTTAGTGATAAAATTTTGAGAACTCTTTATTAAACTGAATTAAATTTGTTTTAATCACATTTCAGTGAGGTGATCAAACGTTTTAATTATGATGAAAGTAAATTAATGGTGTTTCCATTTAATTCCATTAAATTAGGATGTTGAAATTGTGATTTAAATGAGTGGATTGTTCACTCTGAATTAAGGTTTTTATTGTTTTAAAAGCTTTTTAAATAAGTGTGCTTGTGTGTACACGGAGAGAAACACAGAATTAACAATAAATTAATTGTTAATTAATTTATTAACAATTGTTAATTTATTAACAATTCTGTTCTGTTCTGTGCTTCACAGCAGGGGAAGAACAAACAGTCTTATATTCCTGTTCTTAGCTCCTTTGTCTCTGTTTGAAAGGAAGGAGGAGGAAACTCTTCCTGACCAAAAATGGTCAAAAAGTGTGCCGTGGTATCTGTTATAGACATGACCTCCTACAGATGTGTGTTTGAGGCTTTGTCCTGCCTGGTGCTTGTGTGTATGTTTATTGTACAACTATTGTGGTTATATTAGTTCACTGCTGTCAGCTACTGTTACAAGCGCTAGTAGGCTTTCAGTGACTGGTTTACCAAGGTGTTAGTCAAAACTGATTCCGTCTTGACTTGTGTTACATTTGCGATATTAATACGGAGAACCGTTGTATGAAACAAAATATCATCTGGTTAAGCTCATACAAGTTGAAACTGACTTGATTTATGGTGTTTTCCAGTTTTGTTTTTACCATCACATACATTTTTGAGTTTAAAGGTGCGGTATTATGCTATTTTTCATCCATCTCCATTTGTTCTAAAAACCCCGTTTATTTTCCTAAACTCACCTGTTTTCCAGAGTTTTAGCCCTAAGAAAAGTGACTTTCTCAGCAGTTCTAAAAACAGGCTGTTTTGGGGTCTACTTATGCATATTCATGAGTAGGTGTGTCTGTAGATGCAGACTTCATGTCTCGCTCTTGCGAGGGAAATCAGTGATCACCAAAGCGATTTTCTTTTTGCTATCCACGCACTGTTGTTATTGTTTTCAGCCAAAAAACTGCACATTACAGTAAACCACATGGCTATTTAAGCGGCTATTGTGATTGTGAGTCCGTCTCAGCGCTTCAGGGTGTGTGTTTATCACAGCAGCAGCTGCGGAGTAATTCAGCTGCTTCAAACACTCACTGGAGTGTTAAGCTGCTAACTCACTTTTTTCTCCTCCTCATCTCTATAAACAGGAATAGTGCATTTAAAGGTACAGTCTGCAACTCTTATAAAAGTAACTTTTTGTCATATTTGCAAAAGCTGTCGCTAATCGTTACAAAAACTTTAACTGATTGTAACTGCTCCTTGGGTGCTACACCTTTGCTGCCCACTGCTCCTCAGGGAGGGGTTAAATGCAGAGAACACGTTTTGTGTATGTAGCTTTACATGTATGACAATTAAGTATAATGTATATTCTATAATAAACTGTAGTGTTTGTTTTAGTTGTGAGGTCATTTGAGAGGGAGGAGCTACATTCTTATAGGGTAGGAGGAGCCAGGATTGTCAAGAGCAGGAGTTTCCGCTAGGTGACGTCAAGTAGCGGGGAAAATCCAACTCGCCCGTTTGGAAAAATTGAGAAATCAGAACTTTTCAACTTTGGCCCTCTGAATGAGGCTAAAGGGATGTATATCACTGTAGAAAAACCATTATAGAGTGTCAGACCAGGCTTTCTCAAATGGGGGTTCTCGTACACCTAGGGGTGCACAATGGCACTGCAGGGGGTACGTGAGAGAGAGAGCGAGATGGCGAGTGTGGAAAATTAACAAATAAAAGCATTAACAATATGGGAATTTTAAAACGTGTATTGCCTGTTAAAAAATATAATCACAAAAATCGTGATGATAATGAACTTAAACTATAAAGGTCAATCTTGGTCCAAAACAAGGCGGGAGATGACTGGAAATGTTAAACTGTGCACCTGCGCCTTTATACACTTTCTAAGGAGTAAGGCCAAGATGAAGAGGTGGCTATTAAAAAGAACGCCTCCGACTATAGATGCAGAAGAGCCGACTGAAAAGGAAAAAAACTGAGTCACAGAAATCCAGACAATTCAGTGAGGAGTAAATCGGGATGCTTTTTATGTAGCAAGCTGCTTGCGAACAGTGCCATAAAGCCCTCCCATCTTCAGCGGCATCTCCGGACTACACACCAACCATATGCCAGGAACAAGATGGAGTTTTTCCGGAGAAAACAGACTGAATTCAGGTCATCACAGGAAAAAATGCAGAAAGCAACATCAACAAAGGTGCTAGAATGGTCATATGCTGTTTACTTTTAGCAAAAGCTAAGAAACCATTTAGCATAGCTGAAGAGCTGATTGTCCCCGCTGTGCTGTGCTTCATCCCAGTTACACACTGTGGGTGGAGCAGCCCTGAAATATGGGTGTTCCCATTCAAATCTGTCTTTATGCGCATTCTTCGGTGTGCGTAAGTCCTTTTTCTCTTACGCGCTTCTAATCCTGGAATAAGTGCAGCGCCCTGATAAGGTGAAACATTATATTGCACTAGAAATATGGACCACACAGACTTGTGCATCAAACAGCAGCAGCTGCGATCGCTCAACTGATCCTGAGATGACAGGAAGTGCCAGTGAGTAAAGTCTGACAGAGAGGAAAGGTCACCAAGAGTCACAAGATGTCAGCTAAGAAACCAACGGCTCTGTAGTACAGTATCCTGACCTGACCATGTGAAGGGAAATTAGAATATGAGGATGGGGGGAAGCAGAGGCAGATCTACACATAAAATGTGATCGTGTTGGTCCCCAGGTTTACTAATATCTGTGATCTGTATAATATCTGCCGTACAACATCATGTTTAATGCATCTCAAAAGTACTTATGTGTGTTCGTACAACATCATGTTTAATGCATCTCAAAAGTACTTGTGTGTTCATCCAACATTCAACAGTAGTTAACTGTGGAACAGACACTCTCCCACTGCCTGCACTGTATCCCTATTTACTATATTTTACATCTGACTATTCATGACACCATGGTTTGGCACTGCTTGCATACATAGCAGAAGCAGATACTTATGGTTTTGTGCAAATTAAAGTCGATCCAACAAATCTAGAAACAGATTGATATGTAAGAGTAATTCCACCAGCGGACCCTCTGCATAGTGATGCAATCACGTATTCCAGATGTCACCACAGGACCTGTACCTGTGTCAGACGGGCAGTTTCTCGAAACAGGTTGAGGATGGGAGTTATGCCTTCCTTCTCTCCTGGTGTGAAGACGACGACCATGGTAGAACAAAACATGAATCTCACACCCTTTCCAAAAGTCAGTTTCTGTAGCACACTGTGAAAGGGCTGACCTGTAGTAGATGCATGGGGCAAAAAACTCTGACAGACCCTACCTGCAGACTGGCTTGTTGTGTTTACTCTTGTGAATTAAAGTATTTCCTTTTAAACAAATGAATTCCTTTCAACCAAAAACAATTATATTTTTTTCCTAATCCTCACAACGCTTAAAAGACATCATAGAACTTTAGTCTTTTGGCAAACGTGTAATCACTGATGATATAGGTGTGCCCCGTGGTGTCCCAAATACATTCAAGACCAGATGTCAGATTGGTGCAGGTTTTGAATCAAGTTTTAATTTTACGAAGTACTATTATTATTGTATAGGCTATTGACCTACTTTTAGCATTAGGATGCTCTGAGCAAGCGCATTGGCATGCAGTGTCTAGAGCTGTGGATGAAGTGCATTGCCTGACCACTGAGGGTGTCCTTGAACATCCAGGAAACTCTCCCACCGAGATCTCATCAGAACAGACTATGGACCATGTAGTAGCATGCCCTCTCCTACCAACCCCTTGTACCCTTGGACATTAATAATAAATAAATAAATGATCTGTCCCAAATGCAAAAAGATGCACATATCACATTACTAGACTGATTTGACCACAGCTGCATAGTGAGAAACGCAATTCAATTCAACGTTATTTATATAGTGCAAATTACAACAATAGTCATCTATGAAGCGCTAAGCTCAAGATGATGAAGAGTAACCTAAAGGTGACTCAAAAGAAAGACAAACATGTAGCTCTCGTGTTTGCTGCGTTGCAGTTGCTAGCCCAGTATCGACATCGCAAGCTACAGTTCTGATGTTACTTTTTAAGTGCAACTTACTGGCAAAAGTCACTTCATCATAGAGATGTTATTTAAAACTGAAATTGTTCAAGAACTTCTAAATAGGAAATATCAACTATTTGTGGAATGTGCTTTAAAAAATTTGTATGCATTTTACTTACATGTACATTCAAAACCAAAGATTTTCTTAAATAGAGGTGTGAAATTGAGTAACATGACAAACACAGTAATTTCCTTTTGCTTTTTATGTCTATTTTGCAACTTGAAATTCTTGGAAACTAAATATGCTACATGTTACTTAAACAAATGCCCTCTCAAACAGCTGTTTGAAATCATTGAAAATTTACCTAAATCTGTGTATTGTCAAATGTGAGTGATCAATTCAACAATACTGGTGTTGGGTTTGTGCTTTGGCATTTTTTTTGCTTGGCCTTAGTTGTTTGTTTGGATTGCACTAACACAAAGCACTAAGTCGGCATATTATTGTCTGTAGGGTGGTGCATTCTCATAACTATCGTTCAGCTCAGGGCAAACAGAACTTCCAGGTGCAACATATACACATGGTGACAGTTTAACTGGCACACAGATGACACGCTTTCGATGGCGTCGTTGTGTCATTGCTAAATTGGCCAATTGCTGTTCTCCTGGCAACCCTGTTTAGTGTTGCCATCGCATTGGACTATCACACACATAAATGTAACTGTTTTTTGTATGTAAGTCATTGATGAGTTTTCTATTCAGTAGTCAAGCAGAGATCCAAGACCCAGGGCTTAGGTCACCACGGGCGAACCTAACACTGGCCTTAAAATATACTGAAGCAGTGAGATGATACCAATGTCATTTACAGTGTGTGTCATAAGAAACACTCGTTATCATAGTTGGTGACAATCATCAGCAAACTGTACAGAAACCTGTTAAGTAGTTAGCTTGACCATTTTTCTATTGAATTGGGGACAGCATTTTCACATTTCCTTGATGTATACTCTTGTCAGCGAGAAACCTCACATAGAAATGAAGAAAAATGGCTCCAAACCCAATTAATGTTAGTCAACTGTAAATTAACACAAAAACAACACAGGAGACTATGCACAAATTCACCATGATACATGGGACTTAAAGGGGGGTACCTGTAGTGAAAATGCATGTAACAAAAATATGTTTAATGTATTACCAATAAACAAAATATGCGCACCTTTTTCATTAAAAATAAACATTTTAAAATGACTTTTTGGGCCGATTTTATACCTTGGGGCATAAATTGAGGAGAGCCGCCATTTTGATGCACTTTTTATAGTGTTGACCTTCAACATCATATGCAAAGTAAAAAAAACTTTCTTAGCAACTACCTGCTTCCTTTATGCCTCCCTGCACTCACTGAGCATGCATAATCAGCCTAATGGACAGAGCTGTTGTTACCAGCAGAATTGAGCCACAGCTGAGTAGTTAGGTGTTGGAAGTGCAAAAATACAGCTAGCAACTGCGATGACAGCTGCGTGAAAGGACATCTGTTCATTGAAGGAATGATGTGCCACTAACTCAGAAGACCAGCACCTGATGGTGCCCTAACGAACAGGTATGTTCTCCTAACAGTTAAATCATTTAGCCACAAGGAAATAAGAGAACAATCTGGTGGGGATACAGTTAGTGCATGACATGACGGCCGCCCATAGTATACGAGAAAGCAGAAACGTAGTAATGCTCTAACAAGTACGTTTACAAACTGCATTGAAGGACTTTCTGTGAAGGAATTCTGTTGGACCGCGTCTGGTTTCAAATGTATCTTTGGCTTTGTGCCCATTAGCTTAGCCCCCAGATCCCTCTCAGAGCAGCTCGGCTTCAAGCGGTCCTTGCATACCACCGAATTTCATCCGATTGCAAATGTTTGAACTGTGTATCCCGTACCGTCATTTTGGAGGCAGCGTCTAGCTAACTTTAATAAGCAGACAGAAACAACTCTTGGGTCAGAAAAATGCATTTTCCAAAGGAAATCCTCAAACAATCCCCCAAGAAATGTAATTACAATGATTCAAAATGACCAATAAACACAATGAGTGTGGAAATGTTTGTGTCGTGTATGTCTGTGTGTTCCTGCAGGATGGAGGAGCACTGGGTGTGAGCGGGTTCATGTGTGTGCGTGCTTTTTGCTGTGATTACTGTGTGCCACTGCCCAATCACTGACAGTTGCGCCGTAACGTCTTCTACCTATGTTTTCCAAATGAAATCCTAAAACAAATCCTGCAGAAATGTAATTCATAATAAATAACCCATAATTACATGATCCCACAACCTGCGCTAATGTGCGACATAAACATAGTGATGACGCCGCTCTATCTCGCACCTGTCAGTGCTCAGAGGCGTCATGACACCGGTAAGGATGTATCATGTGTGAAGATGTGAGAATGTATGTGCAGATAAAACATAGAGCAGTCAAGCGTGCAGCCATCGTAGACTATGTGAACCGTTTGGGGAAGAGAAAGAAGTGAAATAAATGATGTGGAAGTAAGGAAATGTTTGTGATGTATTTGTTTGTGTGCTGACAAATCGGGTCTGAAAATGGATGAATTGATGTTTGTGTGTTGGCCTGCAGGAGCGCTGGATTGTGAGTGTGTGCCTGTCATTGATGGAGTTGCTCCATCACAATTGTGCTTCAACGTAATGTCCTATATTTGGTCCTGGTTTGCTTTCCCACATCATAAAAACTGCACCTAGCCGAGGCTAACCGAGACCCACATTTTATAGAGCACCAGACTTTGCTTGTTTGCTCTGCATCAGACTTCGAGTGAGCTTTCAAACTATTGCAAAAAAAACGGACTATTCTAGCATGGTGCGTACTGAAGAGATTTGTGTGGAAGCACCCTTAGTGTTGTTATTTGTCTTAGAGATGCAAAATAAATGTTTCTGTTGGGTTTTTCTCTTGTATTAGTTCCGATAATTGTCGGAACATTGGCTTTACACTTAATTGTTCCGAAACATGACCCTGCGCTGGACGATGATAGGTTAGCTTCAGCATTGCGGGTTAGGGTTAGGCTGACTGCAGCTCAGCCAATCGTCATTCAGCCTGTAGACCAAGGGCAAAGCCTTGGTCCCTCATTTACTAACCCCAGTAGGTTAAAAGGTTCTGGCACCTATCTGATTGAGATGCATTGTCCATCTCCCAGTAACTTGCTTTGTATAGACTGATGTTTAATTGGGCAACCTGGGGGTGAACAGCCTGATTCCATCTGACATTTATTGATGAGAATGAGAGAAATAACTATTGAAAAAAGACTTACCAGGGTAATAATTATGGTCCTTGATGCTTGCACTTGAACACTTGTAGTTAACGAATGAGTGCATAAATGGTGCCTTTGTGGCCTGAAAGTCATTTAATGAGGCAGTTTTTCTCTCTGTATCTAATAATGACCAGCCCATTGTTGTCTGTTCTTATTTTTACTTTACTTTAAATGACAATTTCTACTGCTAATAAGGAGTAAAATAGTCAAAGAGCTCAACCCTGCAGCCTGTGCAGCTGATAGTAGTTTTCTTTGGAGTGTCGATGGGGACTGATGTTACCTTTGCCAAATTGTCTCCGAACCGTGGTAGGGAGGCCTAGTAAATTTTTAAGTTTGAACCCAGTCTGAGTTTCCCTAATGCTGACTCTGCATATTGGGTGAGTGCAGGGAGGAAAATAAGAGCAGGTACTTGATGGGAAGATTCACTTTAATCTTCTCATTTATTTACATACATGCTGAATGCAACTTCACGCTGAGAGCAGGCATGGAGAACATCATAAACGACAGAAAAACAACATTACCCAACATGTAAACAAGCCAGTTATGCCTCCGCCTCCCACAATGCAACACTTCCCTTAAAGCGACTGGTCGTGCCTGTAACACTGAGGCCAAGAAACAGTTTTAAACCCAAAAGTTCTGCCACCACAATGATTTTTTTTCGATTATACATTTAATATACAGTATTTATAGGCTAATCTCATGAAGCCAAATGCTCTTGGAGTTATTTCACTGACTTCTGCAATCCTTATATCTACCATCACACTTAATGAAGATTATCCACCTACCTAAACACAACATTAACACTTATGTTAGATGGAAAAAAATATTTACCAATCTGTGTAGCTTTTTTATTTTTTTGTCTTCCATTAAGTCTCAATACTTTCGCTACATACTGGGAATAGTGACTCCTAAAGTATGAGCTCTGGTATTCTTGTGGGCCTTGAAAGCAGCATGGTGGTTTGTTCTTCACCTTTTTAAAACGTATTTAAAACAAATCAGCAAGACCTGGGGATTCCTTTGTCCTCTTCTTGATGTTTGCCCTGTGTTGTTTCCACTCCCTACTGTGAACCCCAGTGAATAATTTACTATGACCTGGAATTTTGTTGACAATAAACTGACCATAATGTCCTGCCTATACTGCACTTTGGCTGTTTAAGGTATTTTACTATAATTACATAAAAAAGTAGCAACAGTCGCAACATGCTTTGAAATTCACATTTCCCAAAGTAATCAAAGCTCAGCATGCCCTCTGACCCACAGAAGATTTGATCTACATGCTTGTCTTAGACAGTAGGACAAGTCTGCTATGTAAGTAGCATGTGTTTATACTACAAAAACTGTATTTCACCTATTTACTTCAACTATTTTAAACATATGATTTAGAAACTGACAGTCTTGCCTTCACCTTTGTGTTGCATTACTGTATTGCCCGTCAAAGTACAAAGTACACCAGAAACAGAATTGAAAAACAGAACATGTAGTTTCATTTTTTTAATAGGTGTTTGAGTCAGGGTCTTACATTATCCTGCCTTCTGCACGAGTTATTGACTTAAAGTGCCAGGAAAACTTTCAGCTATTGATGCTGGGATGAGAGACATTCACTCTGGAAGTTAGAGTAACCTCTAGGTGAAGTAAAGGCTTTGTTATGTGCTTAATGCCCCACCTGAGAGACATTTCTCCTGCAAGAGTAGAATTTAAGCAAATAGTTGTGTTTATTAGGAGTGTCACTTTAACACATCAATTGCGATTAATTACAGGAAAAAAATAACGCACTAAAAAAATGTATCGTGTTAATCACTTGTTGGGATTTTTTTGCACCTCGAACAGCGCAGAACCATTTTCCGTTGCACGCGTTCCCGGTATACCCATAATACTGATGCACCGGCTACAACGGTAGAAGCTGAGGAGTCTTTTGAGCGTGTTAATTTTAGTTAAAAAAAAAAAAGAAAAAGAAAACACACCGGATGGAAAACTAAAGCCCAGTTGTGTGTAAATTGTGCAAGAAAGTGTTTGTGGATCAGCGGAGCTCTTCCTCCTTTATTTATTATATATTATTATCTGAAGGAGAGAAAAAGCAACATGTTTGGTGTTCAATAATTGTGTTGATCTTATTGTTTATGATGTGCTGACTAATAGCACTTGATGTTTTATTTCATTTGTATTTTCTATTATTTGTAGATTGACTAAACTACACATCAATATTTCCCCTGATGGTCTAAACTAAAGGTGTCAGCAGCCCTTCGGTCTAGTCTCACATACAGTGGAATATAAATGGTTCAAGTCTGTTAAAAACAAACATTAAATGACTTTATAAAGCCACATGCTTCGATTTGCCACAATAATGTAATTTAAATGAAAATACCTCAAGTTGAGGGCTTTTCTCAGCTATTTTAGGTCAGATTAAAAAAGAGATTAATTAGATTAATTAATCACAGAGCATAATTAATTAATCACACAATATTTTAAATCTATTGACAGCACTCGTGATTATAGTTGGGGTTAGTTTTTGTAGTGATTGTATATTCTAATTCCACATATACAGTATAACAAACAAAGACTGTCTTTTAGCCTGTAAGCAGCATCATAAAGGCACATCCTGATCTTTGATAAGGATGATGGCGTATGCTTCAGCTACCTGATGTGGATAGTAAAGGAATGTTTGGAATTCATGAATTGATGGATACATTAATGATTACTGTATGTCTGGCTTGATTTATCACATTCTTAGTGTTCTTTGTGAAGAAGAGATTTGGAGTACATGTACTGACATTTGGTCTACCTGTATGCTTTATTAGTGAAGCAAATAGTGTCACTAGTAGTATTATTCTAGCAAAATGTGCGACTAGTAAGTTTTATATGCTATTGGGGGCGAAGAGCAGAAAATTCAAGCTTGCCAGTGGCTTTTGAAAATATTATAATAATAATCCCTCTTAATTTGCTTTAGGTCTATTAGTACTGCTAGTAAATATTGTGGCTTCACTAGTATTAGTTGTAGACTAAAAACACTACCTGTACTACACAACATTTTGAGTGTACTAGTACACCGAGTAAGCAATCATTTTGTTTTACAAGTAAAGACGGACGAGTGTGCAAATAGACCTTAATAGTAAAGCAACCTTGTCTACCAGTAGACATTTTTTTAAAATTTTTTTTACTAGTGGACATTTAACTTTTTTAAACATTTTACTTGTAACTTTTAACACAGCATATAACCTGATAGCGATGTTGTGACAATACAGTTCCTTGGGAAAATCCAGGTACACAACTATCCTGTTCAACGCTGTGCCAACCATCATAGATTGACGTTGTCGTGCGTAGACAACAGAAAAACACGGAAAATGGCATTCCTCACCCGCTTACACTTCACAACCATTTTAAAGCTCTCCCATACGAAAATAAAGACAACCTCAGCCCAATTGTGCCGACTGAGACAACTACCAGGAAAACGCCTCCATCACCGCATGGAGTAAATTCTCATCGATCCAAATCCTCCATAGCCGATCGAAAACTTCTGAAAGTGGCAGTACACATACAGTTCTCCAGCCTCCTCCGCCACAGACAAACACCACTCTGCTCCACCTGTTTTGGCTGCTGCAGAGACACCTCCATGTCGGCGGCTCCGCCACGGCCAGCCACAACCCAATCACCGTCAGATGCTCCCAATCAGTGTAACAGGTCCAGACACATTCCGAGTCCTTTTTTTCTTCCAACTGGTGATTCAATAACTAGGAACATCAGATTATTTAATGCCATCACACACAAGTGCTACAGTTCACACTATCATAGATAAACTTAACCAAATGCTACCCACACCACCAGCAACTGTTACTAAAATAGTGTAGGAACAAATGACACCAACTAATTTGAATCGATGCAGACCATGAGAGAGTTTAATCTACTCTTTAATGTTTTAAAAATGTGTGAAAAGACCCAACACTAAATCGAGGTATAGAATGCTTTAGCCGTCTCCTACAGCAGTACCACTTCTTACAATCCTGCTGCAAACTCCATAATTTCACTTATATTGACAACTTCAACTATTTTTGAAAATGTGCTGATCTATTAAAAAAGAACGGTCTCCATCCTAACTGACATGATGCGAGTGCATCAATTCATTGCATCGATAAAATTGACGGGTGAAATCATGATACATCTTTCACTACATGCCTGCATCGGTAAAATCCATGGTTTTTATCGATTTTTTCATTAATCCTTCCATCCGTCGATCCATCCATTTTCTGACTTGCTTGTTCCTGTTTTCAGGGTCACAGGGCGATTTTCTCATGTTGTATTTCATTTTATCCTGTTTTTACAAGGCACATTGAATGCACCATCACTGCTTCGCGTTTTGTTTTGAACACAGTTTCCTCACCTGCTGCGCAGAATTCACTAAGATTGCAGCAATGATTGGTGCACGAGCAGAACTGGTGCAGACCGCCCCTATTTAAATGAGCGTTTTTTTAGTTTAATGTGAAGACGCCAGTGTGCACAAACACTGATATTTGAGGAAGTTAAATTTGAGACAGATGAACTTCTCTGTCTGCTGCACAAACATTTAAGAATGTAGAAAACCTAATGATATTTTTTCTCCCTCATTTAATGTGGGTGTTCCGTCCAGTCTTGTAACTTTGCTTTGATCAGTGCATGCAAGGCAGATTAGGACAGAAACCGTCCTATTGATCTACCATTGATCTGAAAAAATATACTGACGGTCCAGGGAGTGAGTGACTACATACACAGTTTTATATGAATAATTGTAATTAAAATGACATGATCATTGTGCAAAACTGCTGATCACCTGTGGCTGTTATAAAAAGGCACACACTCACAAGGCGTAAAGACGCACATGGCTTATCTGGCACCTCTGGTGGATGTGGTATATGGGAGATTCTGGAAGGAGAGGATCTTAAGAGACCAACAAGACCATCCTATTTGCGGGACCGCGGATGAGGTGCTGTAGAACCCCCCTGCCTCCCCCACCCCAGCCACAGTACCACCGACCAGCAAGCATCCTGGTACTGAAGAAAAAAAATTTTTTTTCCCAAAATTGTTTTACTATAAGTTTATTTTTATTATTTGAAACAAGAAATCACAATTGCATATTATGCATTTGGTGCATCATTTTTCGCCTCAGTCACAATCTGACACTCTTCTGCTTTTCTGGCATTCATAATGCACACTGTGTCCACCTAACTACACTCTTCTGCGTGTGTCCACCACAACAAATAATACCTCCACCTCGCATTGAATGAAAAGTGTTTTATTCGCTCCTTTTGCCCCTCTGTCCACTGTGAAACTTGTATCAATGAATATACATCAAGGGTGCTCCGCCCATAGGCACCATATGGGCGGAGCAAGGCATTTACTCAAGTACAACAACCTTAGAGTAGGTTGTGATTTATAAACGGAAACAGGCCTAGGACGTGCATGCGCCCTCTGTTATAAATCTGAAAGTTTTTTTTTGTATGCACTTCCTGGTTTTTAGCATACGCCAGCTGAAGTGATCTTACCTATGCACAGTTTTATAAATGAGGACCCTGGTCCTCTTAGATCTCAGTGCAGCTTTTGATACAGTCGATCATAATTTATTGCTGCCGAGACTGGAAAGTATTTTTGGGATTAAAGAAATAGCACTAGGTTGGTTTAAATCCCACAGACAGAACCCACTTTGTGCATGTTAATAATCTCTCCACTGTGCTCAGCGCTATGCGGATGACACACAGCTTTATTTGTCAATGAAATTAGATGAAACTCGACAGTCATTGAAACTCCAGGCCTGTCTTAAAGACATAACATTCTGGATGAGCTGTAACTTTCTCCTTAACCAGGATAAAACCAAAGTTAATTTATTTGGTCCAAAACACCTCAGAGACAAATTATCAGAGCAAATAGTGTCCCTGGATGGCATTACTCTGTCACGTTAACGCTCATATTAGGCTAATCTCAGGGGCAGCATTCTTCCACCTCCATAATTTCTCTAAAATCGGGAATATCTTGAGCCAGAGTGATGCTGAAAAACTAATCCATGCATTTGTTACATCTAGACTGGATTATTGTAACTCTTTAACTGTCAGGATGTCCTAGTAACTCACTAAAAAGTCTCCAGTTAATCCAGATTGCAGCAGCGAGCGTACTAACAGGTCCTATCGTCCAGGCAGAACACTTTTTTCTTAGTTTGCTGGCCTACTGGAAGTTTCAAACATGTCTATAAGTAGTCCACGCCTTTGGAACCTGCTCCCAGTCATAGTACCAGAGGCTGCTACCCTACCTTTAAGGCTAAACTCAAAACCTACTTATTTGCAAAAGCGTATATCGTATAACAATATAGATCTAACCACTAAAAACAAAGCCCTAAACCTAAAAATTGGAAATAAAAACTCAAATTCTTTATGAGAACATCAACATTACATTCAAACACAATCCACCACCACCAATGGTGGAGGGTGATGTGGTAAGATGTGGCCTTGTCTCCCACACCTGACCCTTGCCACTCAGGAGCATTCCATCTACACATAGTCCTCCAACAGAGAATGTCCAGACACACACAGTCGCTGACAGGGTTGTAGTTAATCCCTCACATCTTCCCCCTGTAATATACCCACCACACTGCTTACAACAATTTACACTGATGTCTATGCCACCCCATACTTTCATTCTACATCACGCACCAGGTGTTTCCATGCAGGCAGACCTGCTAATACTGTATCATGTTTTTCTTCAGGCTGTGCCTTCTCCTCGCCTTTCTCTGTCTCTTCTGTTTCAGGTGTCTTGACGCTGGAGCTGACAGTTCCTGATCTGTTGTTCGCGGCTCAACCAGTTTAGAGCACTCTGATGTTCTTTCTCACTACCCTTTTCTGTTCACATCTTTCTGTCCACTAACCCCAACCATTCTTCTCATTAAAAGGGAGTTTCTTCTCCTCACTGTAGCTGATACATGTTCATGTGGATTTGTTGGGTTTTATCTTAAGAATTTTATTTATAGAAAAGTGGTACGAGATGACTATTTTGGTAATTTGCGCTATATAAATAAAATTGAATTGAATTAAATTAAATTAAATTGAATATACTAAAAAGAAAGAAACACATCACATCATGTGTTTGTTTCTGACTGTCTGTAGAAGAGCCCGCCTCTGTCTGTGAGAGACAGTGACACAGCTGCTAGACTGAAGTATTAATCTGCATTACCAGAATAAATCCTGGAAATAATGTAAGTTGCACGTGCTTTCATTGTTTCCAAGCAGCACAAAAAAAGATCACGATGACAAGCTGATCATCTTAATTCTTCCTTGTGATCCATTCCATCATATTTTCACATATTCACATCCATAAATAAGGGTAACTCTTTATTCAGCAGCGTCTCAATTTGCTTCCTGTGTTTGGAAATCCTGGAAACAGAAAGAGGAACTTAAAAAATCCCCACTGAGAACAAGCAGACACAAGAAAGTACACTTTTAACTTGAGCAGAAATAATCTAGCTTTATTTATTCATGCAAGGCAGAAAAAAGATGGATTTCTTCACAGGCTCACAAAGAGTGTTTCTTTTACATGAGCTCTAGTCCCAGGGAGCAGTGTGTCATGTGAGAAATATGCAGAGTACCAAACAGTAAAAGGTAAAAATAGCATGCTTATTTTAACTGAAATGGGCGATTGGGCGTTATTTAGGTTTCCCTGCCAGCCAATGGTTCTTCAAAAGGCATTTTTCCCCCTAATATTGATTAATCATGCCTTCCATAGTTTATTTCCAGTTGCCGTTCCAGGATTTAACAATTTACAGAGCTGAAGCACAGCACAGGTTTGCCTCAGGGGGAAGCAAGGCAGTGGCTGGTTTTATTAGCTGCCTATTTCTGGACACTTGTCAGATTCCGCTACAACAACCCCTTTGGCCACTTTTCATTAGCGCTCCCATTCAAGAACTCACAGAGTTCACTGTGTTGGGGTTGCTCATGTGTCAGTATGTGTCAGCAGAACCTGTAGGTCATTGTGATGACTGACCTTTTCAGCGGTCCAGTGGTTCCATCATGCTTTACTTTATGCCTGCAATAACGTCACTTTTTTGGCAATGTTGGTATGAGTAGAACAGTAAGCTAGTGGTTTTTCCTGAGACATGCACAGCTATAGAAGTGAATGATGGGATAAAGCTATACAGTGTTTTAGTGCTCTGTTGTAGAGGAGATCCACTATACAATGTAAGAGAAGACACTGAAAAAGGTAGAACATAAGATATCCGGGGAAAAACGCCGTTATTTTAAACGCCGTTCGTAAAAGCATTTTATTAAATATTACAAGCTTAGCTTTTAATTTTGCATTATACCTCAATAACGAAAGACAATAATCTTGAAAATAGAACATAGTACGCTTTTGTAATGTGAAATATTACTGTGGCACAGGGGTAATCAAACTCACAACTAACTTAAAGAGAAGCCATCCCTGTCAGTAACCCTATTATAAGAAAAGTAACAGTTATAATTTGTAACTGTTACTTACAAATTGTAAGTAACCCTCACATAACCAGGTCAGCTGAAGTCTGACCTGGTTATGTGAGGGTTAGACAGGGCTGTCCTTTGTCACCAATTCTGTTCCTTTTTGGACAGAATATTTAAAGTGGCAGAGGGGTTTGGCTTTAAGGGTTAGAGGATTTTGTCAGTGTTGTTTGCAGACAATGTTATCCTATTGGTCCTGTTGAAAAACGACCTCCAGCTCTTGCTTTGACTGTTTGCAATGCAGGGGATCACTGAGTTATGGTTAGGGTTGGGTATCGGTTGGGTTTTATCCAATACCGGTGCCTACTCTGTATTTTTTTTAAACGGTTCTGGTGCTTAAACGGTGTTAAACCGGACTTTTAAAAAAAATTAAACCGCATACACTTTGTCAAAGTGTATGCACCTTGGCCCTTTTATTTTCAGGGGTAAAATTTAATAATCTATATACAAGTAACATATGGAAATAATGAATAAACAAAAACATTTAATTAATATCCAGTAAAACAATATTATATTAAACTATATAATACTGTAGATGAATATTGTTATTGTGATTTTATTTGTCAATAATCATTAATAGCCTTTGTAAAAAAAAAAGAAAAAGTAACTCTTTATTTCAATATATATTTTTTTAAAGCTATAGGAAGCCATTGCAAAAGAGTGAAAGAGCCACATGTGGCTCCTCAGCCGCAGGTTGCAGTAAACCCCTGAGCTAGCAATCTGTTGCATTCCTGTGTAAATGCAAAACTGTGCCTTCTAAATCTGGTGTTAAAGCTTAAGTTCAACATTTTGTCTACAAACACGACTTCTTATGAGCTTAACATTAAACAGAAAGTCAGCGGACAATGAGATGAAGTATAGACATGTTGTCACATGTTGAATGGCAACGGTGTTAAGAGGAAAGGCTGCTGTCATCATCTGTGATGATGTGCACCACACTAACAGCGCTGGGAGCAGGACTCACTTCAATTTGTCCCAGGGGGCGACACTGGCTGCTGCTGTTGTTGACGTGCTTGGCTCCGGGTTTACTCCATGTGGTCTTTCATCCTCTCGCTATCAGTTGTAAGCAAAGAGTGTGCTGAATCTGCTGAGTTGCGGGAATGACGTCATGATCAACAACTGGGGGGTGGCGGGGCACCGAAATGTTTGTTCTTATTTGATCTGGTTACCACCGTTTACGTCAAAACCGGTGCCACATTGGTACCGTGTTTCGGTACCCAACCCTAGTTATGGTGTCTCAGAATCTTGATACATGGTCGTATGGAACGAGGGTATCGATTAGCAGAATATCTGCATAATGCTGTCATTTAGAGCCTGACCGATTTGGGATTTTTAGAGCAGGTGCCGTTATCGATAGTGGGAGGATTGAAAGCCAGTAATTGATACAGTAAATCGGCTAATAACCAATAAATTGGCTGATATATGAAATAAAAACCTTATTATACACAGGATATACTGTATACTGTGCATGAAAAAATTTTTGTATAATATCCAAAATATGATTGAAGACAAAGAAGCAGAACACTACTACATTTAAAATAAGGAAACACAAGGACTGCCAACACACTGATAAATAAGAAGAACAGACAAACTGTAAACAATAAACTGCTGCACTGCATTTTCCCAAGTGTCTCCCAGGCAAATAAATACATTAGTTGGAAAATACATTAGTTGGTTAAATATTACCCCGTGTTGGCTAATCTGTGACATGCCAAAATCAGGCTCTACTATCATATATACAATTTACATTATTTTACAATATGATGCACAGTGTTTTTAGTTGTTTGCATGTTCACCTGCAGTCCAATAGCTTATATGTTGGATTTATTCAAGTCTTTAAATTGCCTATAGGATTAAATTATTGTGTGTTTAGATTTGTCTCATATGTCAGCTTTACAAGTGGCCACTTGTCCAGGGTTTAAGGGTTTACCTTGTCTGGGTACACTGAATTGGTATGACAACATTACTGATACATGAAATTTTAAATCCCCTCTTGTTTAAGAGCAGATGTATTGGCAAAGATGGAATGTAGTTGCACAAGAGCAAAGCTAATTATGGAGAAGTCTTTTTCATACAAACCGCTGTAAAACACAGTTTCCACCTAGGGAAGTGCCTCCAAACCTTGGTCATTAATCAGCACTTGCTTGAGGTGACTGGACACTGTAGTGCTCCAACAGCGTCTAGGATACAGTTTCACGGTGTACCACTACATGCACCGCCAGGCTGACAGCCCCTTTGTGGCAGCAGTGTAGCACATGTTTGTGTGTGTGTGCGTGTACCAGTGCGGCTGGTTGCTATTTGTCTTGCAGCTCAGGCACACCTGCAGACATGGTGAGGCTTGTCTCATCAATTTTCATGTAACTATGTCCTGCGGCAAAGCAAAAGTACACCAAACGTTCAGCCAGTCAGGTGCATTTTTGTGAGTTTAAGACAAAAATATACTACCAACCGTGTGATTTAACTGGAATAAATAATAATAAACCAGCAGTAAATTTATATCAGACAACATAAACAATCCGCTAAAACGCATTATGATAATTCTTATTTAATTTATTGATCAGACTTCAAAATAAATGTACTCCTCTGTGTCCACTTAAATATCTGAAATGAAAGAAGCTTCATTCTCCTGACTCCATGGCAACAATCTCTCACACATGTGAGCACATCAAACATGTTAATGCACTTCAACCTATAAAGTGCTCCTAAGGAGACAAAAACAAATAGACTAGCGCTTCCATGAACATTGCGATACTTGAATAAAATCCCTGCTTTTGCTTCACTGAACTGAAAAAGCATTGACCACACCGCCTCAGGCACACAAGACTTCAGTCCATATTTCTGTGTGCACTTTACACGAAGTGCATCTGACAACATGGTAACATTTACAACTCATTCAATGCTTTATCATTTAATTCCCACTCTGGGGCACTGACGGGGTTAAGAAGATGTTGGTTTGGACACTCATTTAGTGTGAATTTGCCAAGTGCTTCGATCTGGACGACAAGTGTTATTTTCAGCTCATGCTGGGGTACATCTTCAAAATATATTTAGAGGACTGAGTTTTCTCAGTATTACTCGAGATTGTTCTCTTTCCTTCAATTAATAACGATTTGTCCCCTTCTACCTGAAGTCATGCAGTTTGGGTAATAGTCAACCACAACAATCCAGCACACCATGCAAAGAAACCCACACAGAGGACCCATTCTTACAGAAAGTGGGCTGGTTGCAGTGATGTTGTAACATGAACACACACACACAATGAGTGAGAAGGAGGGGGAGTATTAGGAGGCGGAGGGTGGAAAGAGGGGTTGCAGAAGGAAACAGGAACAGAAAGTAAAGACTTGTTAAGAAGTCCAGCTGAAGCAAGAAAGAAATGAACAGGAGCTCAGATGAGATGCCACAACATAAAGAAGTTTGAGCCACTGACTGAACCAGACAACAGGGTTGACCCTTGCTGCTTCTGTACAAGTGCCTGTGGGGTAAGACGCCACTGTCAGAGATTTGGAGTGCTGGTGAGTACTTTTAAAATGCTGTAAGTGGTTTATATAAAGCAGAGATGCTTGTTTTGTTGTGCAGCTTCAGATTAAACTTGAACTGTTTAAAGAGCTGATAAGTTTCTTGCTTCTTGTGAGTAACTCGGGGTCACCAACCAAGGATGCTTTATTGAGGCATTCCATGTAATTTAGATACCATGTAGGATTAAACATTTTGAGTTGGCCTTACATAACAATCACTGTTTGCTCTATCGTGTACTTGGAAAATGCATGTATGCTTTTACCTCAAGTAACCTGACTGAATGCAAGAATGTGTTGTGCGTATTCAGTGAGGATCGAGTTGACAGGTCTGAACTGTTAGACTCGTCCACTGTGTTCAAAAGACTTAGGAAAACAATGCAGAATATCAGCACGACTACTGCTATACTAACCAATCAGACTCTGACATTTCTACATTGAAGAGAAGCAGAAGGATGGCTGAGCTCAAGCTGTTCATTAATAGTTCACAAAAGTTGACTCGTGTTGCAAATGTATGTTGATCATAACTGATGAAAAATGCAATCTCCTTTGTACTCGAGGCAAGTTATTAAAGATTCCTGCCCTGCCTTCTGTTGCTACTTTTAGGGCACACATGTTGCTAAAAAAAAAAAAAGCAAGGGCCAATATAGTAAAATCATAAAATTTTTAAGCTCCTTCCTGGCTTTGCGTGCCCCAGAAATGGGTAAAATAGGGATTATGTAAATACTTGATTCTAACTCTATATCATTTTAAATAATGTCAAACTTGCCAGGTTGAACACTTAGATCACTAGTGTGAGGGTAAGGTGATCTGGTAATTATATTGTTGATCTTTTTACAAAGTGATGAAGTACCTTGTGACAATAAAAAAAAAACGAATTGATTCAACAACCATTTTCTCACAGTTATGAGGCCAACAGAGGGACAGAATGTGACAAGAAAAACATATTTTGACATTTTGACAAAAAAAAAAAAAAACACAAATCATGTTTGAACTTTAGTATTTTCTATCACAGTGTAACTTCCTTTAATGTGCTCTGTGACATTGACCAATGGCATGACAGAATACTGAACTTTTTTTAAATTTTTTTTCTCCTTAATTTACAAATGGCGGAGGAACACAGAGTTGTAAATATTCAGTATCATATTACACATACAGTACTTCCACTTTCCAGACGTAAACAAAGGAGGGGAATCAAGCAACTTTTTAAATCATGGCACATGATGGCATTCTCCAATTCAGCATTTCCACATAATTTCCAAAATGTTCTATTTGTTTTGAATTTTGGGTACTTACTACAACCTGGAACGTTTGTAATTTGTATTTAAATTACTATTTTGTGGCCACAATTAATTTTTTTTTCTTCACCAGGTCATGTCTGGGTATGTACATTCATAAAAAAAATTCTGATTACTTATATTAAAGTATTTACTGTATATGGACTTATACACTTTCTCTCCCTTTGAATGTGTTTGAATTGGGTTTCTTGCAATGGTTTTGACTTGTCGGAAAAAAACAAATGGGCAGTCATAATATTTGGTATTTTCAATGAATTTTGCTGTGATGCTTGTATGTTCATCGGTGAATTAAAAAAAGACTAATGATACCTTCATTTCTTGAACTCATCTCTTTTTGGAGTCCTTGTTAATTAAAGAAATGTCCTTATTTCTTTTTTTTTCTTCTCCAAATAGGAAACAACATTTATCTGTGAACAGAGGATGTTACTGTCAGACATAGCCAGTTTGAATCCACATTGCCTCAGCAATGGGAACCCTTAGTTGAATATTAACATATAAACTTCTGCAGCATGTCACCTCTGAGCCTTTTTCTCTCACTCTTCTTTTTTCTCTGACACTTTTGCTCTCTCTCTCTCTCTATATATATATATATATATATCTTTCTCTCTCTCTCTCTCTCTCTCCCTTTCTTCCACTCTCACCCATAGCCCTAGTTTCCTTAAGTGGGAGTCTTAGAGCGACTTTCCCTGAATCCTCAATGAGACCTCTGTAAGATGAATGAGGGAAAGGCTAAAATGCCAAAGTTGATACTGACTTAATGGCATGAGCAGAAGAACAAATGTTAAAGAGAGGAACATAAAGATATATTTGATGCAGAGGGAAGAGGAAGTTAGCTGTTGGCCTCAAACCAAAGTCCTGTCAATGTTAATGTTATTGCTCTTTTTGTTTTCATGTGTTGAAGTTGTGTTTTTGTTTTTGCAGACCTGCTGTTCTGCAGCTTGAAGAAGCAAAAGGGTAGAAGGTCAAGAGAAAACAACCAGTGGATTATCATCAAGCTCAGCAAGATATTTCTGCAACATCAGTCATCACAAATAGGTGATTTTAAGGAAATCCTTTGTATGAACAAGTGAGCTATTTGTCGGACGGAGTTGTTTGAAACACTTTGAGCACAACCTGTACAACACTGCTTTGTCTATTGGTTTATCTCGACTCAACTCTACATGAGTCACCTCACCTACCACAATTTCATCAAAGACTGAGGATAAAACTTTAGTCTCAACTATCAAAGTGGATACAGATCATGAAATAGTGCTTTTAAATCAAATGAACACCATACTGTTTTATTTTTGTCTTCTCCAACAGCTTTATTGAACCTCAGGCTTCTCTGAAGAAAGTGTCATTAATAATAAATTGACTGCCTTATAGCAATGGATGGGACAGCCACAACAATCCAGGAATTTTTCAAACAACTTTGGAGTTTTGCTACAGACAAACACAACCAGGGAGTCCACAACACCATCTGCCTGGTGGTCCTCCTAACTCTCCCTCTGCTTGTCCTTCTCACCACAGTGGTGGTGTGCTGTCACTGCTGTTGCTGTCGCCATGCCAATGGTCGTTGTTGCATTTGCTGTGAAGATGCCATGGAAACAACGAAGTCTGAGACAAAGAAGAAAAAAAGTGCAGGAGATACTGAAGACCTGTGGATCTCTGTGAAGAATGACCCAATTACATCTGACAGGGTCGCCCTAGCCTTGATTTAAGAGTTCTATATTTATATTCAAGATCACTGAATGAAGTTTACGTGACCCTAAAAATGATACATTATTAATTAGGGTTGGACACCGAGAACCTGTTCCTAACGTCTGGTTCCGGAACCGCTACGAAGATGTTTGAATTTCCATTGGTTTTTTTTATTCCTAACCGCTTTAATTTTGCCCCGCTAAATGAGGAAGTGTGTAATACAGCCCTCTACTGCTGCCGTCTCTCTGTAGCGAGGGAGGGGCTGCAGCCTAGGCTCTACAGACAGTGATGGCTGGAGTTGTTGCATTAAGTCGCTTTATGAAGTTAAAATTTTTCAACTTTGAGCAACTTGGTCGCGTAGGACCTATAGTTTCCAGAATAATAATAATCTTTCTCAACAAGAGCTGTTGATTGATTTGTCACGACTGCTCCAGGGTTTGAGTTTGTTTTATTTTGTTTCACATCTACCTGGGCTACAGCTCTTTGACTGCTGCCAACTTGTTTGTAGTGTTATTTCAGCAAGTTTCAGTTTTGAAGTTACAGTTGGAGGCCTTTGTAATTGAATACCCTAGTTACAATACAGCAACCAAATTAAACTATATCAACTCAGTTCATTAATAAAAAATGGCCTGTGGCTTTTTAAAATGAAAAAAATCACCTGTGAAATCTGTGACATGTTGACCTGCACAACTCAAAGAATCGGAATCGAGAATTGTTTAGAACTGGACTCGAAATTGAGAATTGGAATTGTTAAAATCCAAACGATGCCCAACCCTTCTATTAATGGATTGACATAAATTATAAAAACTGAGACTATATGTTGGACATCAAGAAAGCTGAAAAATTGTTGGAAAACATAACAAGGGCTGAGAAATGTTAAATGTGTACAGTGCTATATTTTGTATTCAAACTGTGTGGTTGGTGGCTTGATAATGTTTACAACATTTTTATGACCTTTTTTGTTACGTGGTACAAAACAGCAATATGCAGAACAGGGTATGTAGTCCCGATTAGGTGTGTGGATGTTAGTGCATGCAGTTATTGAGACCACTCTGTTCTTTGAGCTCCCTTGTGAAATAATTGATTTTGTATTAGGGAGACTAAGCTATTTTAACATGTGTGCACTGTTGGGATGGCAGTATTACAGCCACTTTTCACAATCAGGCTGCAACACAGACACTGGTAGGCCCAGGATTATGAAAATTAAGAACTGATTACTCAGAGGCAAAGCCTGCTGTGCAAAGCTTCCTCTTTATTTTAAGATTCAGTGTTTCCCAGAGTGTCACTGTCCTGCAGGTTTTAGATGTGTTTCCCCTTAATCCCATGTGTTTGTTCCATGTGGCAACAGCTCGACCGGTAAGTAAGCATAGTTAGCAAATGCCCACTGGGCTGGCCTGTTTGCGATTCTTTGGATTGCAATGGGTGAAAAAGATGACATACATTTGAAATATAACACAACATCAAGCCTAACATTGCTTGATGTTAGGCTGAATCAATTTGGCTCCTCTGATGCATGCACAAAACCTGCCTCTACAAGCTACAAATGCACAGCTATGCTATGAGTCAGTTTGGTAACACGTTGTAAATCCTAAATTTGTTCAACTGTAAGAGCAGGAATTGAGAAAATTCAAACCAAAATGATTGCTATGACTTAAAGACCCAAAGACAGGAAGTGGAAGTGGTGTAATAGTTAGTCATCCTCCTTGCAGCAAGAAGGCCCTGGGTTGGGCTCAAGGGATGAACCTGGAACTTCTTGCGTGTGGTTTGCCTGTTATCTTTATGCAAAAGCCTTCATGCAAACGTGCAATTTATTGTGTAATCCAAAGACATGTTTATCAGGTTGGTAAAAATAACAATGGATAAAAATGAAAATAGATGTCACATCACAAAACTTTATAGACAAAATCAGTTCAGTTTGCAATACATTTGATTGTTACAAAACAATTCTTAGGTTTGTGATTAGAGCATTTTCATTATCCCTTGTATTCTCTGTCTGATTAAATTAAAGGAAGGACTTTAAACATGCAGTACTTGTATTTGATACATGACTCTGAGGTCCTATAAAGACCCAATTGCATGGAGACCAGCATGAGTGCAAAAGTCAAAACATTTTTATCAAACATTTTTTAAATGAAAACATTTGCTTAAAAGGGACAAATGTGTAAATGTCACTCCACGTACTGATAAGGGGTACAAACTCCAGGGAATCAGGACAGCGTGTGTTCAGCACATCAGAATGCGCCCACAATCCATTTAGCGTATTTTCCTCTGGTGAATATGTAATGTAGGCGGATCACATATGGGGGAATGCAAGGAGGAAATGCAAAACAAAATAATACAGTGGACAAAATGCAATTCATTATTACATGGAACTGCGTGCGGTGACTGTTTCTGCACCTTAAAATAAATTAATTAATTAGGGGGAAAATAACATTAGGTTTTAAAGGTCATTAAACAAAATTTGTATTTGTTTATTTCGTTTTCTACATTAATGAATGTTTTTGCAGCAGAGAAGTCCTCCTGCCTCAAATTTAACTTATTAAAATGTAATTTTGTGCTTCTGTGCACTCACCTGTTCATGCTGAATGAGCAAAATGTTCATGTTTAAATAGGGTGGTCTCAACCACGTCTACAAGCGCACCAATTTGCGCTGCAATCTTAGAGAAGAAACTGCATCACCAAAGGATTAAGTGACGCACTTGGTTTACTACACAACACAAATTTTAAGAGCATTGATCATATTTTGGACTATATAGAATCTGCCTCACTGAACAAATGGTAATGGTTTGTGTTTCAGCTGCATAATCTTGTGCAAAGATTACTTGTCATTTCTGGACCTCAATAGGTTACTCTGATTACTTTGAATGTCCATTCCATACATCGTAAATAAAGTAAATGAAGTCCTTTGGAGTAAATATATGTCTGCCTGTCATTATTTGTCTTTCAGTATCCAGCTTGTACCCTCCATTATGATAAACGGAATCCAATGGCTGCTAATTACATTGCAACAACTATCTTTCTCATAATGAACAGCAGCCGGAGACAGTCAATCTTTCCACAGGCTTGGAAGGAAGTATAAGTTATACTATCGCTAAAATAAATCTATCTATCTATCTGTCTGTCTGTCTGTCTATCTAAAAATGGCAGATGACTGGTATGAGACTTGGACAACTAAATTATCTGTGGTGCGGTGCTACTAGATCTATTCCATTTTTACAAATGCATTAGCAATAACACCTGCTGATTTGAATGTAATCTTGAACAAGGAGCGAGATGTAATTGGGAAATGGGTCTTTGTAAACCAATTGACACTTAACACGAATCAATCAATCAATCTTTTATTTGTATAGCGCCAAATCATAACCAATGGTATCTCAAGACACTTTACAGTAGAGCAGTCTTACTTTTACTTTTGTGCACACGCATAGCAAAACATAACAAGGTCGCATCGGGTCGCATTGATCTAGGTCTATTGGGTCATCGTTATTCTTTTGGCGTTGGACATTTCTGAGGTAAGAACCAAGTGCTCCTCATGATACTATACTGCTCAGAGTGATACCTGTTTGTTGTGAAGCACAATCTTGTTTTCGTGCACAATTTACACACGCGCATTCATTTTGATTGACAGTTTCTGCTACAGGAACGATTTGCAATTTGTATAGGGGTCTATGGGACGAAGGCAGAACTTATATACATTGACGTATATGAATGACCACCAGCAGTAGACCATAGTAAAAGACTAGTTAGGCATTTTTTTGCATTTCAAAAGAACGATACATAAACTCCGGACATGAGCTTTAATGGTTGGGGGTATTTATTCTTAATAGTGATCTGGTTCAAACCATGGAAGTCAAAATAAGGTTGGCACGTTTTATCATTCTTCTCCATGAAGAAGAACCCTGCCCCGAGGGGAGAGGTAGAGGGTATGATCAGTCTGGCGGTGAGGGACTCAGAGATGTTCTTCACCAGGGCCACCCATTCTGGCCGTGACAGGTGGTATCACCAACTGAAAGGAAGGGGAGCCCCCGGTAGCAGGTAGATGGCACAGTCATAGGGTCTGTGAGGGTGTAGTGTCAAGGCCCTGCTCTTGCTGAACACCTCACAGAGGTCATGGTATTCAGGTGGGATGAGGGTCAGATCGGGTGGATCAGGATGAGGAATAACAGGGCTCTGAGCCGAGGGGAATAACGCCGACTGCAGACAAGCAGAATGACAATGTGCGCTCCGTCCAATTATCTTCCCCAGGGCCTAGTCAATATGGGGGTTATGTAATTTGAGCCACGGATAACCCAGCACAGGGGCGGAGATCACCTTAAAAGTTAGATTCATGATGGTTACCTGAAAGGACCAGTGTGACAGAGGAGGTCCTATGAGAGACTAAAGTAATTCTCTTTCTGTTAATACCCACAGTCAAGATAAGCCTCGTCAATTGCTCCAACTGACAACCCAGCTGCATAGCAATTTCAATGTCTAAAAAATGGTTCTCAGCTCTAGAATCCACAAGAGCAAGCAAGGGAAAAGTAGAGTTCATAAGGTGCATGGTAGCAAGTACAGACAGATGAGTGATTAGGAGGGAATTTCCAGCAGCTTGAGCGCTTGTCGGAACCCCACTCCTACTGACGAGGTCCGCCTTTTGGTCGAGAGGGAGAGTTGAAGACATAATGTCCGGAATTGCCACAGTACAGACACTCACCGGCTTGCATCCTGCGTAGGTGCTCCTCCTGAGAAAGCTCTGCTCAACCTAGCTGCATGGGCTCTTCCTCCGCACGGCGGACCAGCGGATTGTCTGACTGGGTCGCGGATGATAGTGGAGGAGTTGATCTGGCTGGGGCAGTAAGATGTGACATCTCTTTGCAGCCGGCTGTCAATGACGTCATAAAAATCTTTAAAACACCCATCTTGGAAACTCCTTGTTAGTCAACGTGCTGGTCGCTTGCAGACTTGCATGTCATGTCTCCTGTTTCTAATTTTCATTTCATTTTTTAGACAGTTGAAGTATTGTTAGTTTAAACTTTACTTTGCATGGTTCGAGAGATCCGCGCTTGCCCGTGGCTGTGACTCCAGCCCGCGAAGAGCATGTGCAGCTGGTGCCAAACATAAGGTCTGCAGCACGAGACCCTAGTGGGACACGTGTGGCACTGAGGTCGACGTCACTGCTTTGTTGCTAGACCGTGGGTGCGGTGAGAACACCGCGGAACCACGTGGCCCAAAAGGCCTAATTTCGCACTGAGGTCCAGAGCTTGACTGTCAGAAGCAAGACTCCGCTCTTGGGGGTCACAATCCACCAAAAGCAACCAACCAGTATCTGCGCCAGGCCGTGAGGTATCTGAACATTCAAAATTCAAAATTGATCCAAAATTACTTACATCACGTTAAAATGCACTCCCATGCAAACACACATTTGTATTCCACATTTATTATGATTTTATCTATATACAGTATGTATATATATACACACATATATATATGTATGTATATGTATATATATGTATATGTATGTATGTACATGTATGTATGTATATATATGTATGTATATATGTATGTATATATATGTATGTATATATGTATGTATATATGTATGTATGTATATATGTATGTATATATATATGTATGTATATATGAATGTATATATATATGTGTATATATGTATGTATATATATATGTATGTATATATGAATGTATATATATATGTATATATATGTATGTATATATATATATATATATATGTATATATATAATTTAAAGCGTAGATCACCGTCTACGTGACATGCATGCAGGCGTGTACACTTGTTTAAGTGTGCGAGTGTATAACGGACCACCATTTAGTCTGGTTACAGTCTGTGTCACAACACCTGTCCATTAGGTGGTAGTGATTGTAGTGTTGAGTCAGATCTAAGTGTTTACATGTTACGTAGATGGTGCTACATAGTGAAGCATGCCTGATGATTACTGCAGATTCACTCACGCCACACCTGCCACCACACCTAACTACTGAAAATAGATAAGTTTAGTGAAAGTTAGGCAGGCAGGTACACATGGATAAACTGCGCATGAATTTAGAATGGATCCCGCCCCTGCCCCCCACACATACACAACAAACACGACAACAAAAATATGAAAATGACTCAAAATACACAAAACTAAAACAGAAATGCAAAAAACTACACAAAAAAAGATACAAAATGACTCCAGAATCACACTACAATGGCAACAAAAAACAATAATTATACAAAAAACGAAAAAAAATACAAAAATGAGTAAAAAAAACAAAACATTCATCATGTCTCACAGAATTAAACCAAATTGCACACGCTATTTTACTTTGGACCTGCAAATATACCCCTTTATCTTTCAGAGTATGTTATTATTATGTCCATAATTGACAACTCTACTTAAGTTCCCACTATATGAATACATACTTCCGATGGGCACTGTACTAGTTATTTTAAATGAGTCAAGTTGATTATTTATATATGTCCCATCACGCGTGCGCTACTACATAACCAATGCTTATTATGTACTGCTGAATTATGAAAATAAATGACAAACATTTTGTCTTTGGATTTCTGGAACTATACGATGTCTGTATGGGGTCAGATGAGAAACTTTGAATTTGTTTTCCTCGTTCAAAATGTTTTAATTTACTTTAATTAAACTGTATTTCCTTCTATTTTGAAGGTGGCACCCCAAGTTTTTTAATCAATAATAATTAATATCATAAATTGTAAAACCCTTACTATTACCCCCTACATATATTTATTTAACAATTTAGGCAAGTTTAACATATCTTTTAAATGTGAAACAGATTTTTATACAGGTTTTCATTAAATAGTACAATGTAAAATATTTTACATTTATATTAAACGCTTAAACTGCAATGTAAAGTAAATTAATTATACTGCACAAGGCTTGACAGATCTTGAGCTTGAGGAGCTATTGTTACCTAACACATTTTTTGGAATTTCAAGAAAAGCTCTGTGAAAATAAATGTAACAACAATTTATTAAAACCCCAATACAATAAAATATAAAAAGCAATATATTTTTGCACAAATAACCAGGAGTGTCTCTGTAATATCATCATCTTTATGTAACAGCCTATTCTCTTTCAAAGCTGAATGACTTACTCCAATGCTGTTAGGAGAGCAGTTGCCACATCTTTCCCTTGGGTTCAGTAACAGTTGGTGTGTGTAGCGTCCTGCTCCCACAGAAAATCTAATTGGAAAAGTTTTCCCTACAAAACAAAAGCCTATAGTAGAACTATGTGATGACTAATTGGCACAAAATACTTCAACATGTGCACTTCAATCAAGTTTGATACAAGTGGTTAGTTTTTCAAATTTAAAGCAAATGGTTCAACATGGTTGAACCATTTGCTTTAAATGGTTTAAATGATTGACTGAAGATTGCTTTAAATGGTTTACTGAAGATTTATTAATGAGTTCTCATACCTGAGTGTTTAAACTGTATACACATTTGGCAGCTGAGCACAAAGACAAGGGATAAATAATGATAATGCATTGGAATTTATATAGAGCTTTATCATAGACACTCAAAGCGCTTTACAGAATTACGGCATTGTTCTTTCACTCCACACATATTGGTGGTGCTATTGTAGCCACAGCTGCCCAGGGGCAGACTGACAGAAGCAAGGATGCCATGCCCCTCCGACCACCACCAACACTCACTCACACACTACATTCATACTAGGCAATGTGGGTGAAGTGTCTTGCCCACGCAGACAATGACAGATACCACTGGAGTGACTGGCTCCCACTGTGGCACCTGGAATTCTCATTGGTCTCCCATCCAACTACTAACCAGGTCCAGCGCTGCTTAGCTTCTGAGATCTAACGAGATCAGGCAATGATATGGGATGATAAAGGGAGGAGATGACACCTACATGGAGCAAAATGAAATATACTTTATATTTGTACAAGATGCACAGTACATTTATAAAGGCTAATAATATATGCCTTTTATTCAGTATCACTTTTCACATCATGCAGGAGAGGTATTCTCATCCTCACATTATATTAAAAACACTTGTGAAATCAGTGGTTCTTAACCTTATTATACTGAACCCTTCAAGCTTCATTAGTGCATACACTGAACTCATTGTAAATGGAAAAATAAAACATAATATATTCATTACATAGTTATATAATTTATTTGGACACACGCACACATGGGTCAATTTCTGCTTTGTTCAAAACTTTTTCATTTTTATGAATTGATATTTCAATTACATTTAGCATTCGTCATGGCAAATTTATGATTGTCCTCGTTTGGAAACATGATTTATGCTCTAGTTGAATGATGGGGTCCAGACGAAAGCATGATGATTTTATGAAAAAGGATTTATTATAAACTAAATGTAAAGAAGTACAAAAAGGGCATCTTCTCTGCAGGCAGAGGAGAACGCAAGTAACTAATGGAAAGTTTTCTGAGCACCAACTTTTACAAATAGGAAGAGCCCCACCCTAAGATGAGAGGGAAGGAGGGTGTGAAGGGAGGAAGGAGTTAAACGCAAAATCACTGTTACAGAGCTCTGCTTATCAAAGCTTTGGTTTGAGACCTTGAGCAGAGACTGTCTTTTTTTTTTTTTGCTGGCACTGTGAATACAGCACAATCTGTCTGTAGCGCAGGTAATCTAATCTAACATGACTCAGCAAAGGAGCATAGTCTCTGTTCAAAAGTACAACAATATAATGTCGTCATCGTGTATAAACACATGACAAATTGTACACATGAACACACATTTGATGATATGATGATTAATATAATAATTGCCATGACACATTGTAGTCATAATTTATCTTTTAGTAAACTAATTTATCATGGAAATTTACTTTGTGTAATACATTTTTACTGCAGGTTGGAAACCGACTATACTGCGTGTCTTGACACTACTAAACCATAAGAGTGACTCAACGAACCCCTGGGGTTCGATCAAACCCAGGTTAAGAAGCAAATATTATAGAAACACCCTTTTAACAAACATGTTACAAACATTTCAATTTCAGATGTAATCTGTGTCGATGCCTAGATCACTTTAAACAAAAAATATTATTTATTAGGCACTATGTAAATCAGCTCAATGGGGTCAAAGCAGGGTGAGGATATGAAATGCATTAGTTTGCTGTGACCAAAGGGAAAGGAAATGTGAGGATTGTCATATATATGAACAGCCAATCTGCCCTGCTGAATAGCTTTCCATGACATACCCAGGTTATTGTTTTCCTCCATTTTAAAATCTCATCCAATTATGCATCACATTGTATATTTTGGACCTCACATTTGTTGTTCCGCAGTAGTGCAAAAACTGCTGAGGTGACTGTTTTTGTTTTAATTATGTGCCTGGCTGGGTTTTGATAGTAGCTCTGCATGCATAATTTATCTTGACATATGCAGATATAATGATCAAGCACATAAGGCACAATGTGGGAGATGACAGAGAAGAAAATAAAGTATTTTTCTCGCTCTGTGGCATCTTGTTTATCTGTTTCTAATTCAAACTGAATGTATGAGTCCTTAAAGCTTGACATTAAATACTGCATGTAATGCATATATACTGGGACTCTATTCTAGCACAAATTAAAGGCTATTTATATACACATTTAGTTTATTAATCACAAGGTTTAATTCGTGTCAGTGTTCAAAACACACTATTGTTTAGGATTTTAGCACCTCATTTTCATTGACCATCAACCTAATGTTTATTGGTTTTGCATTTACTAACACACACACACACACACACACACACACACACACACACACACACACACACACACACACACACACACACACACACACACACACACACACACATCAAAGGTGTCCTGGTATTAATAATGTTTGTGCTGATATAGCAAACTTTGCAACAAAAACGTAAATGAACAAAATGGTTTGAAGAACTTGTGCAAACAGAAGTAGAACTTGTTTTAAACAACAGAAAGCTGCAACAGCCATCTTTCCATCTGATCCATCATTAACTCTCTCAGCTGTTAGATCTGCTCAATGACTGGGTTGGACTGAACAGACAAGCCTTCACTTCTGTAACGGATTCACTAGCATCAGTGCATCTGACCCTGCTTACTGTATTTTTACAGCTTAACCCACTAAAACAAGATTTTAAATTCAAACAAGAGGTTTTAAGATGCTCTGGCATCTCAGTTACTCACTGTACCCTGTAGAGCAGGGGTGGGCAGACTTTTTGGCTCAGGGGCCACATGGACTTTTAAATATTGACAAACGGGCCTGGCCAGCACCCCATGCATACATACATTCTTCTTCTTCTTGTAAAATTCTTCTTCATAAATTTATAAATTTACAAAACTTCATAACAAATCAACCATGTGCGTTACAGATTTGCAACTTTCAACCAAATGTAGCCCCAATTCTAAGGAAATGTTTGTATTTAAGGAGAGACAGGCCTGTTAGTAGAGCAGTGCTTCTCAAAGTGTGTGGTAGAGAATAGAGACATACACCGGACTTCAGTGAAAAAGTATTTACTTGTCCATTCATTATTAAACACTCGGCACTCACTATCGACTCTTCTTTTCTTTGGGCCACTCATTGTTGTAGATTTGTATGGCTGTGTCAGTGCCGTGGTTTTACTTCGTCAATCTCCACCTGGCTCGTAAGGCGCGCAACGCTGTCTTGCGAGCCAGGTGTATTCACGCGACACTACGAGACCGCAATAAAACAACAACAAACAGCTTACTTTGATTATCTGACGTGGAAGAACTGTTTGTCTGGCCAGCTATCCAAGTTTCTGCTTCTACCCTGAGTAAGTTCTTCTGCTGTTTCTTCTTCTTCGTGGGTTTGCTGTGGTGGCGACCAATCTAACTCTGCTTTCTTCGTCATCTTACATTTTCTGTTCATACCTAGTAGGATGCCAGGCATCACAGTGTAGGAGGTCATGTCTATGACAGATGCCACGGCACACTTTTTGACCACTTGGTAAGGAAGAGTTTCCCCCTTTTTCCCACTCAAACAGAGACAAAGGAGCTGAGAACAGGAATTTACGACTGTTTGTCCTTCCCCCGCTGTGAAGCACATGGTAGAATCTTTTCCCTATGTGGTCCGCTTTTCTCCAAGAATTAACAATGAAACATCCTAAAAGGAAACAAATTTATGATAAAAGTTTGAAATGTATTTTCTATATTGCCACTAACTTTCTTCATTTACGGGAAATCAAGGACATTCTTAGAATAAAATCATAGAATTGTTTTTACAGTAAAAGTGTTCCTAAAGAATATATCCCATTAACTTTGCATGAAGTATATCATGTTTGGTTCCAGAATAACTGGGAAAATATGTTTTGAAAGTTATAAGATAACTAGTTTCTGAGTTATATTCATATTTCTTGTTCCAAAAGGTTTCTCATTCATTCATCCCTTATCACACATACATGATAGCCACAACCAACAAAATATCCAAAGCAATCTAATTGGCTCCCGAAAACACGTCGACCAATAGAATTGCTTAGACCACAATAAAACCGAAGCGCAAAATTTAAATCATTGGATTTCGGTGGTGCTGGACGCTCCGGCCCCACTGCAGTGTACATTATTCTCGTTTGTTAAGTTTTATTTTCTTTGTAATCTCAACGTGTTTTCTTAGACCTTTTAAATAAACTTGCGTGTCCAGAGAAGAAAAACCTCTTGTTCCAACTGCAAGAGCTGAAACCTTGAACCAACACAAGAACAAAGGCCTGCATGATCTGAGCTGAGTCTGAAAGCCAATAGAGCAAAACACACTGTGCTGAAGAAGTCCACGCAAGGTCAGTTCTCAACCCGTGGCGAAGAACACCCCCCACACCGGCGAGGCGGGCCGCCCCGGGCCCGCACACATCGAGGACAGCCCCCAAGACGACCAGGAGACGAGACAAGGACCAAGCCACACCCATAGGAAAGAGGCACCCCCACTCCCCAACGAGACCCACCGCTCCACCATGCACCATTCTGATGTATTTGCATTCTACACGGTGGCCCACCCATCAACAGAGGGATCAGGCCCCCACCCGACAGGCCCAAATATGTGATCCTCCCCACCTTCCTGTTATGGTGCCTCTCCATTCCCCAATAGAAACGATTGAAGAAAAATTTAAGAAACTTACGGAAGAATACGCAGCTAACCCGTCTGAACTTTTATAGAAAAAACTCCAAAATACAAAACTTAATCTGGACATCATTTTAGCTAAAAAAAAAAAAAAAGATTTTATTTTGAAGCAATTACGGTACAAAAATTTTGACTACAATAATAAATCAGGCAAATATTTAGCAAATCAGCTTAAACACAACAAAGAAAACTATTTCATAGCGGCAATTTCTGATAATGTATCAATGAAGCCAGGTGAGACAAATCAGCTATCTAAACTTGAGGCCTGTCTAAAGGACATTAGGGCCTGGATGGACCAAAATTTTCTTCTTCTTAACTCAGACAAGACTGAGGTCATTGTACTGGGCCCACGACACCTTAGAGAAACCTATGCTAGCCTAACTGCCCTAGATGGCATTACTCTGGCACAAAGCACAACTGTTAGAAACCTTGGGGTTCTATTTTATCAGGATTTATCCTTCAACTCTCACATAAAACAAACTTCAAGAACTGCCTTCTTTCATCTCCGTAACGTTGCTAAAATCAGATCTATCCTGTCTCAGGGCGACGCCGAAAAGCTAGTCCATGCTTTTGTTACCTCTAGACTGGATTATTGTAATTCTCTTTTAGCAGGCTGCCCGAGCAAGTCGCTTAAGACACTTCAGCTGGTTCAAAATGCTGCAGCACGTGTACTGACTAAAACTAGGAGAAGAGATCACATTACTCCTGTATTAGCCTCTCTGCATTGGCTTCCCATAAAATATAGAATAGAATTCAAGATTCTTCTTCTCACTTATAAAGCCCTAAATGGACAGGCACCAGTCTATCTCAAGGAGCTTGTAGTGCCATACAATCCCCCCAGAACACTACGCTCTCAAAATGCTGGACTACTCGTTGTTCCATTTATCTCTAAAAGTAGTATAGGAGGAAGAGCTTTCAGTTATCAGGCCCCACTTCTCTGGAACCATCTACCAACCACGGTTCGGGGGGCAGACACCCTCTCTACCTTTAAGGTTAGGCTCAAAACATTCCTCTTTGGTAAAGCTTTTAGTTAGGAACCAGCTCATAGCTCATAATTAAGATGCAATAGGCATAGACTGCCGGGGGGGGGGGGGGGGGCTGGCATGCTCGGTTGGAGAGAGGTTGGAGAGGGCGTTAAGAGAGAGGTCATTTAGGTTAGAGAGGGACCGGAGAGGGTCCCATTCCTCTTTCAAACACTCCCTCTATGTCTGCTTCTTCCCTTGTGTGTTTGCTCCTGTACTCCTTCTGGCTTTTGTCTTGCAGGTCCGTGGGATCCTTAGTGTGGAGTTACAGAGTCTCAACAACTCTGTCTCCACCCTCTCCTCTGCACACACCCAACACAGCATAACGTGGATGGCTGTTCATCATAGGAATGGGATCCACACAAGGTTCCTGCTGCTTAACAGAAGGTTTTCCTTGCCGCCATGATGAATTCATGTTGGGTGTGGGATACATATGTATGTGTATATACGTATATATGCATATGTGTGTATCCATAAAATGAAGAGTCCGTCCTTAAGACTGCTCTACTGTAAAGTGCCTTGAGATACCATTGGTTATGATTTGGCGCTATACAAATAAAGATTGATTGATTGATTGATTGATTGATAATTCAGGTCAAACTTTAAACTTACCTCAGGACATTAATAAGGTTTTTCATGATTACTATCAAAACCTATACTCATCAAACTTAAACCCTGACCCTGAAGATATGAAAACCTTCCTCAATAACCTAAACCTACCACAGCTCACCATAGATCAGAAAACCACCTTAGACTCACCATTAACCTTTCAAGAACTACAAAATGCTTTGGATAGCATGTCAACAGGCAAAGCACCAGGTCCAGATGGGTTCCCTTCTGAATTCCTAAAACACTTCTGGTCAATGCTGGCTCCGCTCTTTTTCAGAGTAGTAACAGAGATTAAAAATAAAGGTTATGTAGGAGGTCACATGAATACAGCAAACATTAAATTATTATTGGATTGTGATTGGTTTGCTGGAATATCAAGCATAGTCAGGTCTCCTAACAGACATAGATTTGGAGATAGAGGAACCCTGCAGTCCAAAATGGAGGACAGTTTTTCAGTAATTAGAAACCAAAACTGTTGAACTGGCGAACAAAGCCATATGGCATGTAATATGAATCAGCTGTTCCCTGGGTGCACTGAGGGCGGATGTCCGTTACGGAGAAGCCCATTTTAAACATTTTCTGTTGGGTAATGTGAGATCTGTGGAGGACTTTGTATTGAATTAGCTGTAGGTTTGTGTTTTTTGTCATCTTAAAAGTATTACAACAAATTTCTGTCCAGAAATCGGTGTTCGTGGTGATTGAAAGTTCAGCCTCCCATTTAGCCATTGGTAAGTGATTAGAGTTAGTGTTTGAGAGTGCTCTGTATATTTTTGAGAGTTTTTTTTTTAATTTTGTTGAGATTTTCTTCATATATATAGCCAGTTCTGGAGGTTGTAAGGTAATTGGATCTACAGAAGTGTTTTTCTTGATTGTTTCTGTTACTTGTAAGTACTGTAAAAAATTACTTTTATTCATATTGAATGTTTGGGTTAGATTGTTATATGTCATGAACTTGTTATTTTCAAAGAGGTCTTGGAGATGAGTGATTCCACTTTCTTCCCATGTCTTCAGATAGAGCAGTGGTTTTTTATTTTTAAAGTTGGGGTTGTGCCAGATTGGAGACAACATGCTAGTTTTTAATTGAATATTCGTAATGTCCAAAGCTTTCCACCGCAGTTGTGGAAGTTTGCAATTGGTTGACATTAATGCTGTTCTTATACATCTTTGTATGACAAATAAATAATTAAAAAGGAGCAGTCAAAATAATCCATATCACTACAACTTATATCTACATTTAGGAAAGCTTTTAAGTGTTAAATCTTGTGTAGTTTTATTGTCTTTTTAAATGTAGCACTTTGAGATTCCTTGGAATGAAAAGTGAAAAGTGCATTATAAATTAAATCTATTATTATTATTATTATTAATTTTATTATTAATAATAATATTAATATTTTTTTTTATTGTATCTTACTTTATTTTTGACATACATTTTTGTTTAGTTATGGTTTTTTTAATTTATTTATTTATTATTACTTGAGTTTCCTCACAGGAGTTAAAACAAATATATCATGACAAAATGTATTAATATTTCTTAAAATATTAATACACCAGGTGACGTAATTAATCGACGGCGGCGAAGGCTAATGACGTCTGCCATGGTGAACAAACAACAAATTTCCAAAAATTGACTACTAAAAGCACATTTATAACACTTTCTCCTGTGCCTCTAACCGCTGATAAAATCTCAAATTTCACAAGGTTTGAATGTAAATCAAAGGAAAAGAGGCACATTGAGAAATGCTGCTCACACTCACCTTCCACTCACAAATAAACATTAATCCAAAATGATTATGATTTTATGAAATTGTTATATTTATGCCAGATATAGGCCTACGTGGTAGGCATAGAAATATACATTAGCACAAAGCTTTCCTAGGTGAATGAAATATGTTGAAACATAATGTGGCTAAAAATGTCTAATCCATTTTTTAAAACGACAGAGTGTCTGTTTTATAATCAGTTATAATCTGATAATAAGGCTTACATATAATAAGATATGGGTTTTAGATTATATAAAGTTGTTCAAGGCATATTATTGCATTGGTAACTTACATGATCTCCATCCCTTGTCGGTGTTGGTGAGTTTCCGAAAGTGCCCGGGTGTGTGCGTCCCTTTAAATGTTGTTTCCCGCAAGGAATTGTGGGTCAGCATTATCTCGTCTCCTTTGGCAAAGGATGCATCAGTGTGTCCTAGGCTAAAGGAGATTATAAAGGATGCACTGAGCCTCTTTTCCGGAGCCTTAAGAGACTTTGAATGCTCCTTATCATGGCCACCCACCACTTAAACACTTCCAGGGGGGTTAAGGAATAGTGGATAGGAAAGGAGATAGGAGGGACTATTCCCTCCTATCTCATCACATCTAGATGTGATTCAACTCAAAATTGTCTGTACAACCATTAATTGTGTAGGAAAAAGATATCTAAAAAATAATACAATCAAATTAATTCACCATCAAAGTAGTGTCCAGGGATTCCTGATGCGCATTAGAAACAAACGTGCCCTGAGAAGAGCGGCTTGAGGAAGCCAATGAAAGGAAACATGCCAGGTCGGAGGAGCTGGTGTAGGAATGCAGGGGCAGGGGCTAGAGAACATTCTACGAGCCCATAGAGCTCATAGAATCAACCCCGAGCTGTAGGGATGGGAATTAATAAGAATCTAGCAATTCCGATTCCATTGTCGATACTTTTTATCAATTCGGTTCCTTGCCGATTCTCTTATCGATTCTCATTGGGTGATAATACAAGTGGATAATACAAGTGGATTTGTTTGCTTTAACTCTTTATTATCTTATCTTTGTCTTTTTAATTTCCTGCAGGGATATCAGCTCTCTTTTAATCCACCAGGTATAGATTGTTTTCACTGGATAATAATATAAACGAAAGCGCTTTATAAAATTGATGAATTATTATTATTATAACATATGACACTTTTTGGCTACAAACAGTTGAGAATATTTACAGTGCTCCTTTTGAACTTGAACAGTTTGATCCAAAACTAAACAAAACAGACATAAAACAAATAATTATTCTGTAAAAGATAACATATTAACCAAAAGTACAGCTGCACTTGTTCTGTATTTAAACTGTAAAGCTTTAGTTTAGGTTTTGTTTACATTTCTATAAATGGACCTTCAGAGACACTGTTCTCATTGTTAAATGTGACGTCATCAACCGTGTGTATGTGTGTGTACACGTGTGAAAGAGCAAACTAAAGACAACGATCTCTACCAGTCCGCCTCCCTTGTCTGATTACTTGTTACGAGGACATAAACTGGTGACGAGGTGTGTGTTTTCTTGCAGAAGTTTGTTGTTTTCGGAAGAAAAGTCAGTACAGGAAGCAACTTTAGCACGAGTGTACAGAACCCGGAAGTGACCAGCGTCGCAACAGAGACACTACAAACACAGCACGGAGGACAGCACTGTTGTGGGTGGTGGAAGTGGATTCTTCGCGGTGGACAGCAAACAACTATATGGTGGGAGGAGCTTCACTTGGTGCTAGCATAAACACAATATACAGGACCTGGAGGAGTTTATTGTTATGTATTTGCGACGTAAGAGGAACCGATATGCGGAATTGACAGGCAAGCAAACAAATGATTCCTAGGATTTGGATTACTGGGAACCGGTTCTCTGAAAGAACCGGTTTTCGATTCCTATCCATACTGAGATGTGTCTTCCCCTCCATGTTTTGACAGTCAAGCTTTCGTGTCGCGTTGATGGCAAGGAGCGTCAGGCCAGATTCAGCTGACCAGCTGCATAATCTATGCAGTGATGGCACAATGTTCTCATCTGTGTTTGTACCTGACAAAGAGCTACTCAGGAGCTCAGATATGGTGGATGATGCTCAGTAGATCATCTACAAGTGCTGCAGACTGATTTCTCTGTTGCTGCAATAACTCAGATCTATGGCAAAACAGATCAGTAGGACAGTTCATGTTTTCCATGAACTGATAAGAGCAAAGTTACAGGAACTGACAGAGCAGCCACATTAAATTGCACCTTTTCGCATCGCAATCTTAGTGAATTCCCCACAGCAGGTGAGGAAACAGCATCACCATAGGATTTAGGGACGCACGTGGTTTACTACCCTTTATTTCAGATCTTAGTGAATCTGCGCCTTAGAGTACTATAAATGCACAGGGTTCACGAACCATGTGTTTATTCTCAGTATGTTAGAGAAGGTATTTATTCATCATCGTGTTATGTTTTTTTTTTCACTTTGAAAAGGTAATTTGTGGTTCTCAGCCGTGAGGCTCTCTTTCCATGGATGACTCACCCTCCACCTCTTTAAACAAACACTCTCTTGGTACCACATTACCTCGTTTTCACATGGAAAATGTTAATCATGCCCAAGATGTCAGCTCAGAGTCAGGTCAACAGAGCATGTTTAACGTATACAGTATGTAGAGAGAGAAGGCAAACACATATGCAAAGGGAAGTTAGACAGGTGCTTCCTCTTCTTTCTGTTTACCCTGGCACTGAACAAAACACTTGTCTTCCCTAGCAAAGGGAGTAACAAATCTCCTTAAAGTAATTTGCAATCGCTGTGGCTGAAAAAGCCTCTCGCATCAAAGAGCCTCTGTGAGACATTTCATTTTAGAGTTGAAATGAAATGCTATGCCAGAAATGCTGGCTACCACATTTCAGGCTGCATTCTCTAAAACTGTCATTTGATTTTCATGAATAAAGACTCAAATGTATTGTTGCCCCCATTCTTTGTTGGAACAGACTGTGTCGAGCTTCAGTGTCACTTGAATAGCTTATTTCCTGCATCTATGTTATTGAAATCATTTAGTAATGCGATGCTCCATTGGGACTGTGTAAAATGGATATGAGCTACCAAAACACTGGTCATTTCTATAAAGGAAGACTTTATCTCTGCTGGATTAAATGCGAAGCCTTTTTGCTGTGGGGGAACTCAGTCAGTACTCCACTCAAAGAGAAATTCATACTTTTAATTTCTTTACTTTCTTTGGTATAGTGGGTCATTTCATTTGAACTGAATCAATACACAGACATGACATTTATTTGAGTGGTATGGACTTTGTACAAACACTACACATATTATATAAGGAAGTTGCTTTAAAATCTACAATTCTTTATATTTGATTTTAAAAGATTTAACATGAGGTTGGATAATTAAGAGAAAGAATGGTTTATTTTCTAAATGATCTGACTGTAGATCTACAGGACACTATTCATTGGACACAGATCAATATGCATGCAATTGCAAAAATGGTGTATTAATGCTCATAATTGATATAGTTTTATTTAAACACTTATACATGATGCATTCATTTATACATTCAGGGTCGTATTCTTCCACGTGCGTTAGAAAACTTTTGAAAATCTGATGGGAGCAGCGGTATCAAAGCAAGGGCAGTCCCCTTGCTTTCACACTCCTCCCATTGACTGAGGTTGTCACGATGCAGAGATATGGTGGTGGAGGACCCAATTGCAGGAGGAAATTGAGGCAGTAGGCAGGCTTCGAGTGTTCATGATAATAGTCCATGTTTAATTTATAAAAACCACCAAAAACCCAATATCCAAACAAGCACAAGGAGAGACTCAGAAAAACAAAAAGAGGACCACAAGGGTTAAACACAAATAAAATCAAACAGAACCTGACATAGCTGGCACTGGCGGCGACGTTGGACTAGCCTGGAAGCTAGGGGACTCAGGAGAACTGGAAGCCAGAGGACATTGGAGAACTAGCATGGAAGCTAGGGGACTCAGGAGAACGAGCCTGGAACCTAGGAGTTACTGGAGAGGAAATACCAAGTGAAACATTGTTAACAGATGACGACTATAGCGCGCTGATCAATACTGAATGCAGGAATGTAAGAAGTCGATAAAATCAGGCTTTCCACACAAAGAAACCTTAATCTGTTGTTTGTATGTTAAATTGTTTTCCAATGAAGGCACTAAAATGAAGTGTGCTTTATCATTTACATGGATTTCAATGATATTTATAAGCATTAATAAAACTCCATGTTTCGTGATTTCGAGACAGCCCAAAGATAAATGACATCATGGCCTCAGACCGCCTTCATTGACAAACTTTTGTGCTTTAAGTCAATTTACGTGGGCGTGTCAGGAACCTGGACCGGAGAATACGCGCAGGAGAAAGGCGCTTAACTGCAGGTGTGGAGAGTGGAGTGATAATGTTTGTAAAATGTCCTAGTGCTGTTATACTCTATATCAGCACTCATTGAATGTCCATTTACATTACTCGGTAAATGGACTTGATGTTATATAGTGCTTTATCACCACACTGAAACAGTCTCAAAGCGCTTTACACATCAGCTCATTCACCCAATCACTCTCACATTTACACACCAGTGGGACAGGACTGCCATGTAAGGCGCTAGTCGACCACTGGGAGCAACTTAGGGTTCAGTGTCTTGCCCAAGGACACTTCGACACATAGTCAGATACTGGGATCGAACCCCCAACCTCTCGATCAGAAGACGACCCACTACCACCTGAGCCATGGTCGCCCATTACTTGGTCGGAATTAACTATTGCATAATCACATTTAAAACTCATTCAATATAAAAGTGCAATAATCCTGATAAATAAATTTTTTGACTGGAAGTGGAAGTAGAAAATGCATGCAGGGATGACTTTTGCGCCGGTTTCAGCCAATGCACTTAAAAAAAAAAAAATTGATGAAACTTGGAACTCCTACTGAAAGCTCTTCTTATCACTGAAACAGTAGCTTTTTAATAACCTTTTTGTCGGCTGTGTTCCACCAACTGTAAAGCAAATACACACTTCCTATTCTCTTATTAACATTTTGTTTGTGGATATTTTGTCAATCATTGTTGTTCACCAACCTCGACCACTTCCCACTTTTAAATATAACCCACAATATCTGCTCTTTGATGTAGTGACACTATCCCTTAATCGTTGACCTTGAGAACCATGAAATCATGTGATCACGGTTATAAAATCTGAAACAATTTTTTTTCTATGGAATGACTCAAATGATACAAGACTATAAATCAATTCTGATTTTCAGTGGCTGATAGGTTGATTGATGAGTTGGCCTTCATCACATTAATAAGCCATGCTTGACATTAAAGTGTAGAATTTATCACATACAAGTCAATGTCAAAGCTTAAATAATAAGTGTTAGGTTTCCTGTCTAAACGTAGGGGGATGGTTCTCATGGATAGGGCAAACAAACCACAATTTTATCAGTAATTGGCTGCAGATGCAAAACAGTGATTAATAAGAGCTGTCATTGTCAAATGAATGTATAGCAAGTACAGTATGGCTAATCCTGACAGTGTTCTTCTCCCACTCTATCCACACCAATGGATGTGATGTGACAGTGGGAGAGATGCACAGGAGGCCTTAATGCTGTAGTTTGCAGAATCCTCTCTCCGCTGTTTTGAAACCGAAACTCAATCTCCCTTACCGGTGTCTTTTGTGAATGCTCTTAGCAAAGGTTTTCTTAATAAAGACTAGTGACAAATGTATGAACTTTACCTTGTGCTATTGGAGATTTATCTAGTGTTTTAGAGACTCTAACACGAATACACGTATCACTCTGTAGTTGCTGTCCCCGCCAGTGATCACACAGCTGTGATCCCAGCTTCCTGCTCTGAGCAGACTGATAACCATTACTCCGCATCCAGACATTTTAAAAATTAATTCAGTTTGAATAAGCTTCTCTTGGTTTACATGCGATTCATCCCATCTGTTATCACTCTCTCTGACACAAGTGTGTGTGTGTTGCGGATCTTTGCAGTCACGGAGGTCCGTGAGGACGCAAAGCCAAAGTGATTGGTTCCTCCTTAGTGTTTGTGGCTTGAAACTGTTGCTTCCCCATTTTGATCTGCCTTTTTACGCTTGATTTGGAGTGTAACTGTTGTGTCTAACGCTGTTATGGAGACTTCTGCTAGGACGTCCGTCATTTCACTTTTACTGCTGAGGGTACCTGAACGCGTCTGACTTCAGATGAGCAGCCAATAGTAACGCCAAAAACAGCTCATGGAGCACACGTTTGTAGAACGATCTCTGATTGGCTGACATCCAGATTCTAGGAGCGTCACAAAAAAGGCAGACAGAGAATCAATGAACCTCTTACTATTACCATTACCCATTAAAAAACACACAAGTCATTTTTTCTAATCATCTATTTATGATATAGGAACAGTACATATGTCATAATGTAATGTAATAGCAGTGATTCCACATAATGTCATTAACAAATATTATCCAGGCAAGCTGCTGCTGTAATGAAAAAGATAAATAGAAAAAAATAAAAATAGTTTTTATTCTTTCGTTTCCCACTGTATTGTTAAAGGGGAACATAAACTCTAAAATTTCCCTATGTCAAGTCTTTTGGGGTCTTTGTTAAACAATATGTGGTTTATAATAAGTAATTTCCACTGAAGGCGAATAAGATACTGGTCTGTATTTTTTCCCCTGACGTCTTTGAAACAGAAGAATGTGTACATCCAACACAATGGTATTTTGCTTTTAATTGTCAGATGTATAGATTTAAATTAAACATCTTCTTTTTCTTCTCTTTTTCCTCTCACTGTGGGCATGTCCAGGGAATAATATTAATGCAGGCCTGAACATTTTCATTTAAAAAAAATGTGGTCTATAAGGTGCAATAGGGACAATATTGACTACAGGCCACATACAATCAATTTCAATGGCCTCTAAGACTTTGATCAATTGTTTGAGTTGATGCGGTCTTGTGAAACTGTATACGAAAGCTGACGTTCCCCTTGTTTCCTTTAAACTGTTACTGCTCATGGATGAGGATGGAGTTTATTTTATAATTGGCTGATGGGTAATTAATGTTATAGACTTGGGCGTGCCAACGTCCTTTTGAGCTCTACGATGCCCAGTGCATCTTGGTACACGTTCCACTGTATACTGTAAATAGCGGTGTAACTTGGTGGAGATCCACAGCAGGTGTGGTGGGTTATAGTGCACAATTATGTGTTCCACTCTGAATGCATGAGACTCGAAAGCCCTGTGGTAAATTTTACTGTTTGCAATAGGGTTGCCACCTTTCAGAAAAGCAAATAAGGGACACTCACAATAGAAACATTTTGACATAAAATAGTGTTTCCCAAACTTTATTGCCCCATGTACCCCTTAGCTCATGATATGCATCATTTATGTGTCGGCAGGCTCGTCTAAACTCTTTCTCTCGTCCAACATTAAGACTTTTTATTCATTTATTTCTGATATTTTGCTCGTTTTAGAATTTGAAACCCTTCACATTCTAAACAATAAATTATGTATTCTAAGGGACAGGTGGCAACCCTAGTTTGCAACCTATTTACCTAGCTAGCTTAGTACAGTGAAATTGCTAATGGCTCATTAAATCACTCAAGGCCAATTTTTCTTTGCACTTGTTGTAGTATGCATGTCACTGGCCTTGTTGTTATAGCCAGGCACCAAAAGATAGCAGTTTCAAAAAGGCTTGCATTATTCTCATTTTTTTTTAAAAAAAAGACAAAACGAACAACATTAATTGTTCATAGTCTATTATAAACATGTATTATGTATGTATTGTGCATTTATAGTGTTTCACTTCTTTTAATTGTTCATAACATTTGGGGAAACTGGAGTTTTAATATCGTAGTTAAAATTGCAATAAAACAAGTGACAGCTTATAAGAGCTTATTTTTCATATGGTATGTCTACAGTAGAATATACACATTTTTGAAAATGTTTACATATTTACTGGTAGTTTAAGTTAAACAAGAAAACTGAACTTTTGACTACAAGGTTAGCTGTAGACATGTATCTTTAGCATTAGCAGTTCTTCTTTGCTAATCTCAAATGATGCAAAAATAAATGCATGATTTAAAAAAAAAAATCTAAAACTGATCAAAACACTGCAATGCATATGTACAAGTTATTGTAAAAGGACACGTTTATAGGCCTGTTCATATTGAGGTTTCTACATTAGGTTTTTATTTAATCCAGGTTTCTGTGTTTCTGCTCTTCTTCTGGCAATCAGTGATCTCCTCCCTCTGCTGGACAAGGCTCCCACAGGACGAATCTTCATCTCAGTAAAATCAAGGGATCGTAAATGTCCCTTCCATGGCTCCCAGTTTACTCCCTGATGGCAAGAAAAGAAATAAAGTAGGCAAGAGGCTATAACCAGGTTCAAATCCTGTTTACTACGTGGTTTACTACCCTTTATTTCAGATCTTAGTGAATCCTCCCAAAAGTGTGCTTTAGAGCAATGAACAAAGTTTTTACTCAAAAAAGTGTAAATGAAGAGATGCCGACTTCTTCACTCACCAAACTGTGCCGGTTGTCACCCCATTTGCCATTGAGATTGGCCAGGTGGCAGTTTTTGTACCACCAGGCGCCCCGATGGGTGAGGGCGCAGTTACCCAGAGCAATGTCATTATCTGAATCCACAGTGGTCCAAGGCCGGCCTTGGTGGTATGTCATCGCATCGCCTGTGAAACACCAGTAAAATTGGAAATTTAATGCTAAATTTAAGAAAAAAAACCCTCAACACTCATTTACTGTACACATTTCACTTACATATTAATTTAGGATGTCACTGCTTCCTCGTGTCACAATCTGTGTTGGTTGTATTGTATGTTTATTTTCATAATAATGCACGTTTCCTTTAAAAACCTCCTTTCTGACATTGCTCTGATATGTTTCTCAAACCAATATTTCACATACTGCTGGTTTCTTTTTGCTTTCTGCTACGGTATGTGTACACACAATGCAACACGCATGCCTGAATGTAATGATTCTCAATTCTTTAAAATAATCCTCACACTGTCTGCAGTGAGCTGTTCTTTACCCACCCGCTGTTCCGCTGTATTTTCCAATAGTCAGTTTGAACTTCTGTTTCACTGGTGCAATCTTGAAATTGTCATACACTGCATAGGCCCTCTCCGAGCCTAGGCCCAGGTCAAACCTCAGCTCATACTGAGTAGGAGTGCTGGTGAGCTCGTATATCTTCTCCAGACCTAAAGTTAGACATACAGAGTATAGAGAGAAATATTAGTTTGTTTCAATATTGTTCATGGGTCCATGTGAGGTCTGCTCACCAATCCAAAACTCCTCAGTCATGTTGCCAAATCCTGCGATATACTGCCGCCAGCGTTTCATAAAGTCTAGCTTGCCAATATTGCGACGCTGCAGAACCTGAGGAGGCACAGGATGAAGCATTAAAACTTTCAGTGTGTAATTCACATTCAAACGTGGTCTATAATCATCTATGATAATTACAACATTGTACATGCCAGTTTATTGGCCTTATTTAAACTTAACACTGAACACTTTTCAGGGTATCAGTGAGACTGTAAACATTTATCCTTTATTCATTCAGAGGATTTTCTCAAGGATGATTCCTTGCATAGTTAGTCATTAAAAATAAATTTTAAAAAGCTGGCAAAAAGTTGAACTGACCATCATTGCTAACACCCTAAGGGGGACAAAAAAAAAAAATCCCACTGTAAAAGTGAAGAATAAAGGATATCTTTATGTTACTATGAACAAAAATATCAACAAAACAATGCACATTTCAAGTCAAGTCTATTTATATTTTGCACATTGTGTACATAGAAAATATAGCACAAAAATCCATTTCCTGACTCATTTTCAGTGTTGTGGGTATCTGCTGGTGCCTATCTCCAGCTCTCAATGGGAATTAGGCAGGGGTACACCTTGGACAGGGGGCCAGTCCATCGCAGGGCCACACAAACATCCACATCCATTCCTATAGGCAACCTAACAGTCATGTTTTGTGAGAGGAAGCCGAAGTACCAGGAGGAAACCCGCACATTACTTAGTAATTGAATACAAAGTAATAGGCCTGTGAATATCATCGTCACCTGTTCAAAAAAGAAATTATAAAAATGTAAACTTTATTGAGAAATGTACAATAGAAGACTGTGAAACTTTAGCAAACTAATTAGTATGAAGATGTACTAACTTTATGTCAAAGACTGTCATAACACAGTTACAGTTTCCTATTAATGTGGAGGAGCATCCGTGACTGGGAGAGGTGAGTGGAGCGGCATCATCATCTAATAATTTATATGAGGAAGACAAAAGTGCTCCGTATGTGCCACTACACCACCATAAACAGCCTTCCCTGTGTAAGTTACAGCTCATTGCATCTGCGGCTGTTTGCTTTGGCTGTGAAATAATCTGCATAACGTCACTATGCAGAAGCCTGTGTGCAACGCTTTCAAATTCAATAACAACAGGAATACTGATTGAGCACATCCACCTCACAGCAAGAATGTTCTGGTTCAAGCCATGGGGTGGATACTTGGGTCTTTTCTGTGTGGAGTTTGCTTGTTTTCTCCAGGTACAACGGCTTCCTGCCACAATTTAAAAACATGACTGTTAGGTTGATTGGAGTTTCTAGTGTACCTCCACCCAATGATAGCTGGGATAGGCACCAGCAGACCCCCGCGGCCCTGAAAGGAGCAAGCAGGCAAGAAAATTGAAGATGAATAGATGATAATAAAAATGATGATAACAATAATAGAACTAGTAGTACTTTGGAGAGCTGCTCTTTCCCCCAGTAAAGTCAGCACTGCTGGGCCTCAGCAGTGAAATAGCAATAGCTTGTTTCTTAACAGATTTTAATTTTCAAGGTTTAAATTTAGTAAGTTCTCTCATATTGACACCAAAGTTTTCTAAATCTACAAGTTAGATTCTTTGTGCACTAAATATCATTTATGTGCAATATTTACTGTCTGATTTGAAATTAATTTGTTATTTTTTAAATCCATCAACACCTCTAAAAACAACACATATATACAAATTGTATTACTTAATTTTGTTGTCACTACAGTACAACAGTCACTACATATTGAATAATTTTTAAAGATTTGTTCATAAGTTGTCTTACAACCCAAAAGTGTGAACAGCATCACATTTTCTATGGCACATGCTGTACTTTTTTTTAGTGTGAAGCTGAAACCAGGAAAATGACAGCTCAGTTAGAATACCATAAACCTGAATATAGACTTATTGCAATAAGAACAAAACACAACCATCCCTGATGTTGATAGTTGACAGTCCTGTACAATGGTCTGGCATTAAAGGGGTCCAGTTTTTTGTTTGGATTTATTTATTTATCTTCTATTCAAATTTTGTACAAGGTTGATTAGTGTCTGTCTCAGCTCCTATCAAGAACAAGGTGACAGAATCTGTCTGTTACACACCCGATGATACATTTATAACTTTTATTTACAAAAATTATTGCATCCTCATTGTCATCTGCATCACAATGCTTTCTCACAATTATTACCCTCTGGCAACAGTATTTGCTGACCCCTTCTGTAAAATGTGACTGGGAACATGAACCTTGGCAAAGCTAATTGAAATTCAACACATTGATTATAACATTATTAAATACATTCACTTCTATTGTGTTTAAAAGCTGGCCAGAGACAGCAGGGGGGATGAAGGACCCCCTAATTACCCCATAAACACTTATATTACCCTCACAGAGACTACAAGAAGGATTTATTAAGGTGAAAAAGTTATTTAGTTCTGCTTTAATCTCATGTTAGCTCCACCCGTTTCTTCATAGCTTTTCCATTCTTATTGGTTATATTTTGTGTATTACCATCCAGCCGCCTCCATCAGTTTCCATGTCGCAGTAAATTTCTAGGGGTCTCAAGAGGTCACTGGAGATATAAATAGTGTATAACCCACTGTGCTTGTTGCCATTCTTCAAAACTTGAAGACAGTCCATGGGGAAGGAGTAGAGCTTGCCAACTGAGAGGAAAATGTAACACATATACTAATGATGAGTGCATTTTATACCCCAGCAACTACATACCGGCAGAAAGTCCCACAAACTGACATCACCGACAGATTAAACCACTTACTTGTTTCAAAGATGGTTTCCACCACTTTAGTCCGTTTAGCACCTTTGTAGGCAAGTATAGTCACAACATATCTCTTTCCTGTCTCCAGTTCAAACACAGTAAAGCTGCTTTCCCCGGCTCCAAGCTGCTTTTCAACAGGCTTCATTCAACACACAAGTGTTACAGTGTATACAGATGGCAGATTTAGTAACATAAGAAATACGTACAGTCTAATGGAATTGATTGTTTGATATTTTTTCGACACAAACTGAATAATGAAGTTAATTTTCATTGTGTTTTAAACACAAGGCACATTACACCTGCCTGTAGGTTTGGCTGCTGCCATAAGAGGGCAGTGTTTCACCAATCTTAGTTTGAAGTGAACTGAGCAGTGTAATAGTCAGATTTGGTAGTAATAAGAAAAGTCATGTATTTGTTGTTCTTTGTGCATCACTTAGAATTACATTATATACTAATAATCAAAGAATATGTGAATTAGATAGCTGATTTAGTATAAAACATGATAGAAAATCCATCTCAATGTGGGCAACTCATTCATACACACAAAGAACACAAAAAATGACAATTGCTGTACATCTGAGCATGGCATTGATTGAAAATTTAAATACAATTGATTGCATCTTATGATATGTAACAAATAAACATTTACAAATATCATGGGGATGCATAAAGGCTAATGTATGTGTGCTAATTCTACTTGCCTCCATATTGCCATCTTCATCCCTGTAGGTGAGGATATACCCATCAATGTCAGCCAGAGGAGGAATCCAGGACAAGGACGCAGAATCCGACGTCACATCTATAGCCTTCAGGTCTTTAGGAGAATCCATGTCTGTGACAAAAAGGATACTTCGCATCATCCTCAATATTTGGTCCAGTGCATTTCTCAAAATGATTTGTACAAATACTAAAACACCATGGATCACCTTCAAAAGCCAGTCTCTAGCTCAAAACCTGTCGTTCATCTCGCAAAAGTTAATATCTGTGTCATCAGAATGACAAGTCCTGATGTTATTGTGTATGGATAAGACAAAATGCTTAATCATGTTGTCAATGGAAAAGTGCATTCTGGAGGGATGTTCAGATGTAAACTATGGCTAAAGTTGTAAATTCAAATTGTAAGTTGTGGGAGATTAATTGCAAGAGATTGGCCAAAATTCACATTCACGCTTTTACTCTTTGGATGGTAATTTATTGACGGACAATGCCATTGTGACGCAGAAACACAAAAAAGAACAAAAAACAAAATTACAACCATAGGGCAACATTCACATCTGTTTCTGATGATATTTGAAAATTCAATGATAACTCAACATTAAGGGTCCTCCGTGTGATAGTCCAACCTTTTACCACGGTGCTAACCAGCTGCTATTAATATGTGACCAAAGCACAGGCGACTATTAAAGGTGCAAGCGAAGGAGGTCATGAAAAGTAGGAATTCCTCCTTTCCTTCTCTTTTCAACTTTTGGTACAGCTGACACAACTGTCGGTATTCTAGAGAAACATAATAAATACTTCTATCTTATTACAATGGAACTAATAATACCACAGTGAAAGTGGGAAACTGAAACTCCAATTGTTCAAAAATATGCATGTGGTTTGCATCCATAAGGTGCAGTAGCAAATATATATATATATATATATATATATATATATATATATATATATATATATATATATATATATATATATATATATATAATTCATCTCTTATTTATTATTTATTGGTTAACTATTTAGACAAAATATTGTGACTATGAAGACTCATTCAGCACTGCTGATAATGGCACATTAACGGTCCTTGTATCTATGTCTAATAAAATCCCAAATGTAATAACACACACTTTATAGCTCCCCAATATGTCTGCTGATGCATTAACTTCCTGGTTAGAGCTTAGAGGTGCTTATAAAATCAGGTGAGTTATGACGAGTCACAATTTTATTCTACAGACGCTCATTTGCTGCCTAATTGAAAAGTCTCCAGCTTTCACTCGGAGCTCCTAGGAGACTTCACGCATCATCTCCTCAACACAAAGATACCTCTGTGGTAACCCACTTCCCATCTGTGGCCATTTCTAGACTCACACTGTATTATTATGAGACACATCCAAGTACTTGGTACGAGCTTTAGGGAGATTTGTGATGTCTTCTAGAAGTTCAGTCTCAATGTGAATAGGGTGGGGGGTTGCTATTAAGAGACAATTAAACAAAATGGTTGATGTGGAATATCAAAAACCCTAATTGTAAATGTTATAAATAATTAAAAGTATGAGTACAATACATGTAATGCTTGGTTTGTGCAAGTTGATTTTTTTAATGCAGCTATAGGATCTTAGTGTTATGTTAATATCTCCAAAGTTATTCTACTGTATAATATTGGCGATGATGGATAAATCCACACAGATTGCCCCTTTTATCCGCTTGATTGAGAGTTGGACAGCTAGCTAGCTTCTATCTCGGCAGCCGATGGACGGAAGGAAAGGCAGAAAGACAGACAGATACAGTACCTCATTACAATATGATATTGAACATCACAATTGGATTTCTTTTGTCTTATCAAAAACATCCCAAATACCATGGAAAATAATTTACCCCTTGTATTACATTGATAAAGGGATTTTTACTCCTGCTTCCCTAAGACTGAAACAGTAACAGAAGTTATGTGTGTAAAGCTTTCTCAAAGAAAGGTGATTATTGCTTCTTTGAATATTACTGTAAAATGGTAATTTTATCTTTTTGGGTTTAAACTCCTACACATTTCACCTTTCTACAAAGGAAAAGCTGTGATAAACCAAATGACCTACTAAAAGCAAAGACGTGTGACCCAATAATCTATCACTTTTCCTACTCCCCCATGATCCCTGTGAATAGTAATATACTAAAATGATACCACACAATGAAATAAATCACCTACCTAAATTTAATCAACTTAAGCTTTTCATCAGACTACAAATATTTCTTAAAGCTGATATCCGGAGTTTCTGAGAGGATGTCCTGCCCTCAACAGCTCCACTTCCTCCCCCTGCCTCTGCAATTTATCAAAAGCCACACCTTTACTTTTCTGCACGCGCATCACGGAACATAACAGGGTTGCATCAGGTCGCATTGATATAGGTCTATGGGTCAGGTAAGAGCCAAAATCATATTTCCACATTCACTTTGATTGACAGTCTCAAAAAGCCTATTGGCTGGGCGCACTCAGCGATTGTTTCCGTTTGTATAGGACGAAGGAGGGACTTATATACATTAATCTATATGAATGACCACCGGCAGTAGACCATAGTAAAAGACTATAGTTATTTTTTCGCATTTCAAAAGAATCATACAAACATAGATTTCTCAGAAACTCCGAATATCAGCTTTAACTCAGTGGGAGGAAATGACTGCACTTGTGGTCTTTTCATCTGAAAAGCTGTAGAGTTTCTGCAATTGCACGTAAAACAATTCTGAGTAAACAAATTGTCTTTACTTTCCATGAGATATGGAGCCGACACACACCAACTGACAATCCCTATTAGTGCTTCTGTGCTTTTCCTAAATAACAGTAGGCTTGGAGTTTAAAGATTTTACTCCTCCCGAGACTCATTAGTAAAATACATCTGTTAAAGACTTAGTGGTTCAGGAGAAGAGAAGAATATTCTTAAACGAAAGAATTCCAACAGGATGAACACAATTTGAAGCACCATTTGTGATCTTGTTTGTTGTGCTTCAATAGTAATTGGCTCTTCATGGAAATGTAAAGCTTAGAGTTTGCCGCAGGTTAGTTACTGGCAGATTCATTTGGTTCTGTAAAAATGTGTAAATGTGAATAAAGATCAAAGTTTGCACCAATAGAAACTGAAAAAAACATGGTTGGTTAGCAGAGGTGAAAGTAATGGCTTACAAGTACTCATGTTACTGTAATTGAGTTGCTTTTATGAGTACTTGTACTTTTTTGAGTATATTTCCAAATCAGTAATTGTACGTAAGTACGTTTTAAAATAAGTAAAGTATTAAATTACATCTCTACACCCAACTGTTACTGAGAAAATTATTATTTTTTGTGATTATTTCTTCATTTTCGTTTCACGGTCTCACTTTGAACATCATCCATATGTGCTTAGTCGTGCCATTTCTGGGGTTCAGGTTGGTGTTTCTACCTATTATGTTTTTACCCACATTTGTTTTGATACTCTTTTAGACTTCATAAATGTAGCTATACTTAGAGCCTGATATTTTGTTTATTATGAATTTAACTCATTTGAGTTATTTCATTTAATAACGAATTGTACATTTTGACAAACCTATTATTTTATACAGATGCCTTTGTGCAAAATAAATGAAATTCCAATCATGCATGATGTGGTCACTTCCTTTTTAAGTTTATACATGAAATGTTTACTGTATGCAAGGGAACCATGGCAAGATTAAATGTTGGGGGGTAAAAGTAACTAGTAAGTTTGACATAAGTACTATTTAATTGAGCTACTTTTTACATTAAAATAATTTTAATCAGTAATAGTACTTCTATTTGAGTAGGATATATCAGTTTTCTTCACACCTCTGTTGGTTAGCATCAACATAAGCATAAAAAAATCAGCCTGTTTTTACATCTCTCCGCTTATGTTCAGGCCTTAGCTTTGCTTTTCTGAAGGCCAATATGTAGTATCTGGAGAGGTTTCAGGCCTGAAGCTAACCAGAAGGTAAGAGATCTTCTTAAACCCAGTGGGGATATTCTCACGAAAGCCATCAAGGGAGCTACAAGACAGGTGACTTGCAGTAGTAATTTGCTAAGGGGGTGCGGGATTGATTTGTGGGGGTGCTGAGAATTTAAAGAAAAAAAAAAACTTTTATAAGGAGTTTCTCATTTTTTCTTCAATAAAAGAAATTGTGCAAGTGCAATGTGCAAGTCGGCGACTATGGGCGTGGTTGTCGTCCCTGGGGGCGCTGGTCTCGGTGCTGCTTCCGTTCCGGGTCCGGCCGTCTGCTGGGCGGGGGCCTTGGCTCCTCTGCTGGGGTCTCGGGCGGGGGGCTCTCTGGGCCCTTCCCTCGGGGGGTTGGGTGCTTGGGTGTGGGTGGGTGGGTGGGGGGGGGCTGTATGCTGGCGGGGGGCCTTGGGGTTGGGGGTTGGGGTTGGTGGGGGGATGCGCTGGGTGCTCGGCTGCTTGGGGCTTCCTCGGATGTGTGTGTGGGCGGTGGCTGCCTCTTGGCCTGGGATCTTGGGGGCATCTGGGGGGTTGCTCGGCCGCGGGGGGGTTGCCTGGGGCTCCCTGGCCCCCGCTCTTTCTGCTGGCCTGGCTGCATCTGCGGGCCCAGGGCAGTTCCTGGGTTTGCAGTAGCGGTTTTCTTTTGCACATATACTGGTATACGATGCACTGGCACGCCTTGGGATGTGGGATAAAACTCATACTGGGCTTAACCTTAGACACGTTAATCCCAAATACCTGCTTTAGGTACTACCATTCACTCATTCCCCCTGTTCACAGCCACCACCCAAAAAAAAAGAAAAAAAAAAAAAAAAAAAGAAATTGTGCAACACAGAATGTTAGATAAAAATGTAGTTTTAACTGAGTTTGGTCAAAGAATATTGAACAAATTAGTTAAGCATAATACAAGTGACCACAAGGCAATGGCAACAAAAAAATAATAATGAGCAAATGTGACCTATTCAACACCTGACAGCCACTCTTTCGCCTGCCAATAATCAGACAGTAAATCTAAAAAGCAAAACGTCAGAAAAGAACAAACTCACCTTAGTTGTTTTATAGGAGAATGATGTGTTTGTTGTTGTTTCTGCGTGTTTGGACAGGCAGGCATGATTGTTGAGTGGAGGGTTTTCTTTTCGGTTTCACAGGTATGTTTTAACGTACCGCATGCAAGATAAACTGCTCACATGAAGCGGAGGTGACAGGTAGTGTGACAGAAATGGGTAAAAGTTTGTAGAGGCTCCCTGGGAGACAGGCTCTTGGTCTTCATTTTCTACGGGGGTACAAGCAGTGATTTGATTGGAACAGAACGGCTACTCTGGAACTTTTTAATGTTTTTTAACTCAATAAATTAATAATAAAAATATTTATATGCTCAAGGAGCTTAACTGGGGCTACACAAATTCCTGACGGGGCTATAGCTCCCCTTAGCCTTGATGTAGTGCCGTCCCTGCTTTAAGGGATCCAATAACAATGAAAAGTTGCACTAAAAAGTAAGGATGAATATTATATAGATATATATTACTGAAAGAAGAACCAAAAAGATATGAAAACTAAAGTTTTATTTTTCCTCAACAAAAATGAAATACCTGATTTAGCATACTGTAGTGTTTGTACCAAGAATGTGATCAAATAAAACAATGAAGTACTTTGTATCAACCCAAGTTATTTTTTTTGCCTATACATTGCTCAAACCAAGACTCATTTTAGAAAATCAAGAGCCAGGCAGTTCTGTTATGTCAAGATCAAACATTTACATGATAACAAATGGCACATCTTACATTCTTAGAAGGGCATTCACTTCGTTTCAGTTCATTTATTTCATTTACTTGTCAGTGACTGCACTCATTTGTCAACTGAAAAACGGCAACGATAAATGAACTATTAGCTTTCAATGCTGGGAGACTCAGCAAGAACAGCTATGAAAGCCAAAAGCTCAGTGCAGCCCACAGATCTGCTTGTGTTTTAATGCAAATAGAGGTTTGTATGTATGATGCATCTGTCTTCAGGCAAAAGAGACTTCAACGATGAAAGGATTTATCTATAACCTTTATAGTTTAAATGGATTTTAAACAAACATTTCTGCTGTGTATCATTACAGACTGGCTTGTTGCATTTATATCCTACTCCTCCAAAATTCTGATTGCTGTACTTTGAATTTGGTAAATCAATAACTGACCGTGAAGATGATTGCTATAAACTGAGTAGGAAGCTCTTTGAGTAACCACTGGATGTGTAACTGCTCCGTAATCACCCCCGCATCTGTCTGTGATGGATAACTGTTGTGGCAGAGATTTAGCTAATTCTCGTGAAATTGTGCAATATAGCGAGTTGTCAATATAAAGAGAACCACAGTTCATTGTGTCCTAGAGGCACAAAAGGAAATCGATTCAGTCCTGCCCTGTAGGTCTTCTGCTTTTGTGGAGATTATTGTGATTCAACCATGGATAAGTGCAATATTTATATGTGAAATACGATCCACTGCCGCCCTGTCCAGGGTGTACCCCCGCTTAGCGCCTGAAGAAAGCTTTTCACACCCAAGCCACAGTGAAATACAATACGACTTGAACACGGAGTATTTTATTTGAAAATAAACTGGATTTTTATTCTGTGTCTGTTATAGAAGGTCTGCATATCTGTTGTGAAGGACTCCAAACTGATGCTCAGCTGTGACGGACTGCATACGCATGTGGTAGAAAATGACACATTGACTAGAATGGAAACATATCAGCGCAGTTGCAGCCATACACATTAAGCAACAAACTAAAGGGCCTCTAGAATTAATTCTGTGTGCATGAGGACAAACAAAACAGTAAACAATGTAGAAATAATCCCAGTTTAAAGAGTTTGTGTAAAAATAATAACTTGTCTTTTGTACTCTCTGGTAAGGTGTGATGTGTGTATAACATGTAATGAAATGTTTTATATTCTTAAAAATGTTGCAAGGTAACTGTTTTCCAATTCATTAGTCCTGGGCCCTATGCTAGAAACTGGATTGTCTGCTATCGCTCTAACTTCCAAAATGTGTGTCCTGTACTTTGACGCTGGTTAACTTCTTACTGAGGTAAATCTCCATGGTAACTGATGCTGAATGACTAACCTAGTCTAAAGCAGTTTTTGTTCAGGAAAAGTGTTCAGCGGGTAAAAAAAGCACCACCCCCTGACAAATCAGTTCTCTTGGAAAATAGCATTGCTCATTCTCAGAAGAGAATATGGAGGTTATTCTCTGTATATGATGCGCGTAAGGTGCAACATTTTTCAACTCTGAACCATGGACTTTTATGAATTATTTTACTAAAATGCACATTATCTGTGTGTATACAGGTTTGGGACCGGCAAAAGGATGCTCAGTGATTGACAGTTTTCTTCCTGTCAATCTGATTCTCACTATACCCCTCCCCTTAAATTAATAATGTATCTTGAACAAAATTATCGAAAGTATTCCTTGTGTGTCTGGAGGGCTCAAAGTTGTTCCTGTTTATCCTGGCTATCCAAGTCTCACCGGATATCAAATAGTTTCCTACAGCAGACTAAGGGAGTCGACATGGACCAAACAAACACTGAGGCATGATATACATTAAGCAGTATGAACATCAGTGACAAAATGGCTGTCATCATCTGGTTCGTCAACAGAAAACATAATATTAGACTGCTAAAAGAGGAAATCAATCTTAGGATGTTCTCACACCGACAGATCCTAGAGCAATTAAAAGGCTCTCAAATTCATTTGCTTGGATATTGTGCCATTTTTGGGCGGTGTGAACACGCAAACGAAGTCTAGAGCGGATCAATCTGGTGAATTCTATATTAATTGTTTCTATCAGTCGCTGAGCGTTTCCAATCGAAGCCTAAAGTAATTAGGAATGCCTTTGACACAAGCGCTGATTGAGCGGATCAAACAAGAAGTTACCGCAATGACATAAAGCGCACAGCATTGTGGGTGGTCAGTAGAGCCAACGACAGCACAAAACAGGGCTTTACCACACCCCAAGTCACCCACTGAACCCCCCCCCCCCCCCCCCCCCCACCCGATCACCACCTCCGCCAGCTTGATACCTGCTGCACTGTATATATATATTTATATTTATCCTATTTATCATTTATTCTCTATCTATCCTTTATTTATCCCTCATCCTTTATATTTATCATTATTATTATTATTATTGTTGCTGGGTTGTTCTTTGTTGTGTTGTTTTTATTTCTTTTGTTTCTTTTTGTTGCTTGTTTTGTGCACCAACCACCAAGTCAAATTCCTTGTACTGTCCTCAAAACTGTACATGGCAAATAAAACATTTCTGATTCTGATTCTGATTCAAAATAACAAACGGAGAAGGCAGAAGTTTGCGCACACTCCTGTTGCTCACTTTGACTCATTGTTGCGAGCCTCTTCTTCAGGCTTCTGTTTTTCTGCCGGTAACGGTTCCCTTAAACAGTTAGCTCATGCAACTGCACCAGATGATGTTTAAAGCGGATCAGACGTTGCGCTCTGAACGCAAATCAAGCCAAATTAAGGAGACATAATGATCACCTGTCCTCCACCCATTTGGACAGAATCCCGGACTAAACCGGTGTGAAAGCACCCTTAAAGGCTCCAATTTCATTATAAATGAGCACCAAACAGAGTCTCCGTAAACAGGGTGCTCCCACACACACCCCTGGATAGAGCAGAGAGTTTGAGGCATGCTGCTTCATGGGTGGCTGTCCGTTCCTTATCTGGGCTTCGAGGGAGGAATGGGAAGCCAGCAGGGCAACCGGGTGCATGGGTAAAACAAGCCATCTTGGTCTCCTTGCTGCAACAGGGTCTGCACCATAAAAGGGGCAAAGAAAGCAAGTCCAGAGAATCCACAAACTGCCACTTGAGCAGGCATATCCACTTAGTGTATTATAACATATTTTCATGTGTATACTGTATATATGTATACAATATATACAAGAAACTGTTAACAAAGCGGTGGAATGCTGGGACACAAGCATTCCAGCCTGTGAAGTCATGCAGCAGTTCGGCCAAAATGGCGGAGTAGAGTTAATACGAGGTAGATGCGTAATTAAATTACAGATAGATAAAATATTCAATTATTTTACTGCACATGTTTTTTAACAAATACTGCAATGAACGCAATTACAGGAAATTTGTTAGTGGATTTCTTCTCCACATTAAGGAGCCAAACTTGCTTAAGCTAAACTAGAAAAGGTTGTGCCTAAGATAGAGTCGTTGATTATCTTGGTGTCCCTTGACGGCAAACTGCTCTAAATTGACTGCAAAAAACATGGGTTCGCTCTGTGTGCTCAGCTGAGCACACCACTTTCTGTCGAGGTTTGCAACTGTCATAACCCACTGTGAAGCAGTCACTCAGAATGCCCTCTGTGGCACCAGAAAATAAGTCAACTGTCCACTGAGTAAGTGTGGGGAGATGGAACTTTCTGAAGGTGTAATTATTCCAGCCTTTGCAGAGACCATGATATGAATCTCAAAGTATTTTGCATTACCCACTCTCTGCACTAGTGCCCCAGCTTTCCTCTTAGAGCCGTAAGGCTGCTGTAATGATGGTGCATTGTCCTCTAATCAAAAACCTATTCTTTGATTATTTGAGATTCAGGCCAAGGTAATTCTCATTACAACATGACACAGAATCCTTTAGACAGGCAGTCATCTCCATTGTTGTTGCAGATAAGAACAACAGACCATATCACCAGCAAAAATGATGGTACAAAGGTGAAGCTGTGGGGCTATACTTTGTAATATGTGCACAAAGAGCAATGAGTACGGTCCTTTGGACACAGCCCTGGAGGCCAATGTGTTCAGGCTGATGAAGTGTAATATGAGCTGAGCTTTTCGTCGTACTCGGTTATTATCCGGCATCAAAAGATAGGTCATTTACATCAGATAAAGGGATGTGAAGGAAGGATGAGTTTTCAACCCATCCTTCACTTACAGTCACAGACTGAGGAACAACTGTTTTGAGTCTTTTTGGCAAAACATAGGCCTTGGTCTGAAAGTGAGAATGAAAATCAATTGTGGTTGATTTTTCTTTGGTTTGAAGAAATGACCAAAGGAAAAGTTTGGCATTTGAATGAAAGAAATCATTGAAAATGGGATTTAAAAATCATGCATTCTCTGATTTATCTAACATGTGAGCTGCATTTTTTTTCTGGGGTTGACAGTTAGGTCCACTTGTTTTTCTCAAAACAAATGCAGATTTGGCTTATTAAGGCCCTAAGAATAATGAAATAGACAACAGAAATACAAAACATTTTCTATCACCACTGTAATTACCTGTTTTATTTTTCATAGATACACTTATTGTGTTTTTTCAGGGAATATTACTCTCAATATACAGTACGTTCTGGTTTTATTTTGAAACTAATAGTAATGTTGCCATTTCACGATATTCTGCACTTTCACTTAAATATCAAGATACCACAAGATCAATTGGCGAGAATTAGCTTGCTTCATTAGAACAATTAATGGGACGTAGGTCACAAGCTGCGATCATGCACAGTCTAAACATAAGTCCAGGATACACTGAACCCTAAATCAATTTAATCTTGGGCATACACAGATAGTCCTTGGTTTTAGAGAAATATGTAATATATACTTAGCCATGAAGATAAACTTGCCAATAAAGTGACAACTATGTGTGTATATCCTTAAATTACGTGCATGGTTGTTGTCTATCAACAGCGGGAGCAAAACCAGGGCACAAGAGTTTACTTGGTGATCAGCATTAGACTTTCTCCTTTTGTTTGATTCACTTAGTCATGAATTAAACAGCTGGCTGCTAAAAACACTTTACACTTTATAAAGGTGATTGTATTAAATTAAAATCCATTATGAGCTCTGATGTTTACAACAGGAAGCCCATAACAGTGTTTGAAAGGGTAAATTATGACTTGTATGAATACTAAACATTTATGGACTGTCCAATGTACCACCGCCTAGCGCCCAATGGCAGGTGGAGATGGGCACTAGCAGACCACCGTGACCCAGATCCTCAAATGGATTGCACTGAGTTTGCAACACTAAACCGGCACAAATGAGAGAAAAAAATACATTATGCGATCCACAGAGCATAAGCAAAGGATGATATGGACACCAACTGCACCACCACCACCAAGCACCGGTTTCATTTGAATGTATGTAAATGAGGGAATACTCATTACTCATTATTTGCTGCCCTCGTATGGAAATATGCCTCAGAGCAAATAGCATCTCATCCACAGATACCAGCGCTATTTGCCTCTTGCAGTTAGAGGAGCGCAGTTACTGCCGGTGAAACCCATGTAATTAATCCGGGCAATGTCACCTTTACCCTCTCTCACTCTCTCCGTCACATAAATGCTGTGCTTTAATAGGGTCGGTATGCACCGGTAAGCAGTATCGGCACTTTAAAATTTTATCCCACTGCCTACCGGGAGTTTTTTCCAGCATATGCTGCGTTTTTCTTCCTTTCTCAAACTTTCCAAACGTACTCATTATTCAGAGTCGTGGCTCAGTAAGTACTTTGTACTTAGTACTTTCCACCTCAGATAGCAAGCTGCGTGACATCCAGTATAAGGGAGCCGTCCAGCCTTACCTAAAGTAAAACCAATTATAGTCATTGCCCCACATACTTCTCAAAAGTCACTTTTGCTAAGAGCAATTCCCCCCCACACACACTTATTAAAAAAAACTGATAACCTTGCACTCATCTTATATCCAAATTATCTTACACACCATTGTGCTTTTGTACTGTAGAAGCAAGCTAGACTTAGGGTGCTTTCACACACGCCTCTTTGATCCGCACCATGCTTCAGTTCCTCGGAAAGTTTGGTCGTTTTGCGATATGTGAAAGGTCACTCGAACTCTGATGCGGAGCAAACAAGCAAACTCTGGGCCTCTATAAAATGTGGGTCTCGGTTCGCCTTAAGCGAAGCATGATACGGTTTTTAGTCATGTGAGAAAGCAAACAGGACCAATTTACGTTGAAGCGCAATTGTGACGGAGCAACTGCATCAGTGACAGGGCAGCGGGGGCACACAGCAGTCACGCAGACTCTCGTCGCGGCAACAGGCACGTGTACACTCACAAACCAGTGCTCCAGCAGGCAGCACACACACAAATATCCATCTATCAATTTTCAGACACACTAACATGTCACAAACATTTCCTCACTCTCTTCCATATTACCCCCACACCATTCATTTATTTCACTTCTCTCTCTTCCCCAAACTGTTTACATAGTCAGCCAGGACAGCACATCTGACTGCTCTATGTTTCACCTGCTCAGACATTGATATTTTTGCACATGATACATCCTTACCGGTAAGTTACCGGAGCAACATCTGCTGTGTTTATGTAGCGCATTAGCACAGGTTGTGGGATCGTGTGATTATAGGTTATTTATTAATGATGTTTCTGCAGGATTTGTATTAGGATTTCCTTTGGAAAAAATAGGAAGAAGGACGTGATGGTGCAACTGTCAGTGAGAGGGCTGCGACACACACACAAACTGTCTTCACGGCAACGAGCACACACACATGAACACATCCAACGCTCCTCAATCCATTCTGCATCAACACACACATACATGTCACAAACATTTCCACACTCGTGTTTATCGGTTATTTTGAATCATTAATAATAATGTTTGTTTGAGGATTTCCTTTGGAAATTGCATTTTTCAGAATTATATAGGGATGTAACGATTCACTCGAATCCCGATACGATTCGATTCACGATACTGGGTTCACGATACGATTCTCTCACAATTTATTTTACAAAATGGGACTGTAGACAAATGACGATTGAAAAATATTCCTTTATTTTTTTTGGGAAAAAAACTAAGAAGAAACCTTTGATAAACTATTCAAAACAATGCAATTTAACTAAAAATAAATCTTGGATGAAATAAATAAAGGAATAATACAAATGAAGAAGAAGCCTATTAATTTAAATTCTGGTTCTATAGTAAACAATGCAAAACTGCATTTTTAAAAGTGAAACTGAAAATGTTTTTTGTGCCTTAACAATTGGATTTAAAAAAAAAAAAAAACAGTCTGCAATGTATTTACGTCAGATATTTGTTTGGACCAGCAGAGGGCGCTGGTAACCCAGTGTTCGGTTGGCATGCAGCTATTCTAGCAGTGAAGAAGAGATGCTATGCTAGCAGACAGAGCAAATAGAAAAACGTGACTTTTACAGATATTCACATAATATTACAGATATTCTTTCGGTGCTAAAGGGGTAAGGAATCATTTATGAACATGTTTAAGAGTAGAAGGCGGCCAGAAAGAAAGTAGTAGCAGATTCCGCCCGCCGCCTCAGCATTGAAGTACTGCGATTAAATTTTCAGAAAATCAATAAGAACCGTGATACCTATGAATCGATTTTTAACTGCCTTACGATTAATCGTTACATCCCTAGAATTATTTGCAGGTTGAAGTATTCTGTCCAATAGGTGACCGACAATTTGGCCTGCATGACATTGTTCAGAAAGTTTAGTGCGCTTGGCAAATAGAATGTGTGAAAGCGGACCGGATCAAATTAGAATGCAACAATGTTGCAGATTCACCATGTGAACCGCACCAAGTCCACCGGACTATATGTGTGAAAGCACCTGAAAAGGAGATTTAGGGTTTGAAACCATTTCTCGTAAACCAATGAGGAAGATAGTAAATTAAACACAAATTATAATAAGATGCTGGTCAAATTCAGCACCCAAGGCTTTCAATCTGTAATACAGAAGTGCCAACCATATTCCTGCTGCACCTAGTTTAAATTTTGTTTCTGATGAGTTTATGTCGATAAATAAAGTTAATTTAACATTGCTTTTAACATGTGATAGAGCCAATAGTAAAAGAATAACTAAATCAAATTTAAGAAAAACCTATCTTTGTCTTCTACTATATTTAGTATGTTTATTGAACCGTTTAGTAAACATACTAAATATAGTAGAGTATAGGGTGGTTTAGTCTAAACGACTATAGCGTTGTCGTTAGGAGGGATAATTAAAGTTATGTGGCATTCACTTTAATTAAGGTAAACATCTTTAAAGCTTAGGATTCCAGGGTACAACTTTCATTTTCAAAAGATATTTGCATGAAGACAACACACCCCCACGCCAGCCAGATGGGGAGATAACCGTTAGAAGGGAGAGAGACTTCAAATTGCCGAGCAAAATGCTCTCCTCTATAGCTTCTTATGCATAATAAGCCTCAGGCTGGAGTGAACTCTTGTACAATGAGGCGTCCACACTAATTATGTTAAATTAACCTCTCTCACAGACAGTTGAAGAGTCCCCTTTGGCATTCAAGATAAGTAAGGTTAGTGTTCTGCCGGTAAAATGTCAACACTAATCCTGTTAAATCACTGCCACAAAAAATACATGAAAAAAAAAAAAAAACATCAAAAGAAGAAGATTGGTGCATCTACCACAGATGTATCTGAGTAAAAAAGAAGCTACAGAAATTTGATTCTTTGGTGGAGTTCAAAAGTGTACAGATCAAAGAACGAAATGAAGTTGTAAAATGACAAGCATTGTGCGGATGAATTGAAGCGTATACCTTGAGGATTTACAATTATGTTCAAAAGAACAGATTTAACTTGTGTGTCTTATCTTTACAGCAAGACATAAAACATTCCTTTTACCCCAAAATAGAGACGGTCTTTGATGCTGCTAATGTTTACCTGTCTCAGCATCTGTTGAGATCCTCTTGCTGACATTGTCTCCTCTGTAGGCCCAGATGTAAACAGTGTGAAGAACTCCGGGCTTCAGGCCAACCAGCCTGTACGAGGTGATGTCTCTTCCTACAGGAATGTCTGAGATGGATCCTTCAGAAGAGATGTAGTTCAGCATGTAGCCTTCAATTGCTGCCTGGACTGGATCCCAGGAGACTGTTGCTGTATCCTCGGACACTTCAGTGGTGATAAGGTGTGTTGGAGCATCAATGTCTGTAGAAGTAACAATCCAACAATGAAAGAGCGACTTAGGAATGTTACTGGATGAAAATGTTTCATTCATAATGTCACTTTTGTTGATTACATTCAATGAAAGTCAGTGGTAAAGTCACACCTCTTGACCTGAAGTGACACTTGGCTTTAAATTGGGTTCAATAAGAAATGATTAGCTCTGAGTATAGTCATAGGGTTGGATTTCTATGCGTCATCTATTTTGGCTTATTTATTTTTGTCCCAGCAAGTTCGGTGGTTTTTGTACTTTTGTTTCTCTTATATTTCATATTCTGTGAATAATATGTTTCTGGTTTTATAGCATAAAGGCCACAAGGCATTTTAAATGTCAGGCTGACACAGTGATTGCTCACAGGTTTTCACTATATGTTTCTGCACACATTTGTACTAGTGGCCTTCGAAGGTGCTAGGAAGCGTAAGAGATCGAAATAAATGTTCAGTGTTTTTCTACCATGTAATGAATACGCAATGCATTTGAATTATGTACAGTATATATTACTCCGTGTGAAACTACTTCACCAGAGGACCTGATCAGAATGTGAATATACATCCTGTATTGCTGCTCTCCCTTGTGTGCTAAGACAAAGTTAATTCATTAAATGGCAACTGCTATGACTCAGACATTATTTTAACAACGGTGGGTTTAGTTAAATTGCAAGCCTCACTTCTCTGAGTGCATTTTTTTTGTCAGTAGGTTCTACTTGGTCTATAGACAATGTTTGATTTATTTAGTATCAGTTTCTTTCCTAGCAGCTGCCTCTTTTTAGATCAGGGTTCCAGTGTGTTTCTGCCACCCCATCTCATATGTGAAGAGTACCGTAAGTTGAATTAAGGGATTATTCTTTCACTCCAAACTTCTATTATAGCCACAGCCACCCTGGGGCGGACTGACGGAAGCGAGGCTGCCATAGTTAATATTATTATCAGTATACATAAATTTTATATAGCGCGTTTCTGGGTACTCGAAGTTGCTTTACAATGAAGGGAGCAGTGTTGGGGATCAGTGCCTTGCTCAAGGGCACCTCGGCAGTGCTTGAGAAGTGCCCTGGCACCTCTCTAGCTACCAGAACAACTTCTGTTTTTTTTTTTTTTGTTTTTTTTTTTTTAATAGTGCGCCATCGGCCCCTCCAACCACCACCAACAGTCACTCACACACTACATTCGTACTAGACATGTGGGTGAAGTGTCTTGCCCACACAATGGCAGATACCACTGGCCACCCCAGGCTCAGACCTGCTGAGCTTTCGAGATCTAACGAGATGACAGGCTGGTATGATCCGGGTTGGTCATAACCTTTTACTCCATCCTATAATGTGTGACCACAAAATGTCTGCTGGTATATCTACAGTACATTGTTTCCACCTCTTGGCTGTCTCCGTCACCCTAATTTTGGCGATTTCTATTGAATATATTTTCGTCAATTCTTACTATGGGTTTTATCTTCTAAAACAAATGTAACACTCTTTCAATATCTTTGTCTGTGTTCTGTTGGACTGCATTAAACTTGGCCCAACACCTGAAGTATCCTGAGCTTGTCATTTTGATCTCAATTGGCATTGGGTCTAGGGTTGCCACCCATCCCTCAAAATACGGAATCGTTCCTTATTTGGCCTTTAAATGGTGTGTCCCGTACTGAGCCAAAACGGAACGTTGTTTGTTCCGTATTTGCATAACTGACCAGAGCACTAGACATGTCCGTCAGACCGTCACCCACAAAGAAAAATGCAGGAAATTCCAAGGCTAGCAACATTGTCGTGATGGGGTCTACAAAGGACCACCGCTCTCTGTGGCGTGTCCTCTTGTGTACATGGAGGTGAATGTGTGGTGCTTTCAGGGACTGTTGGAGAGTATAGAGACGACATACCAGCACTGTTCTAACCCTAGAAATGTCCAACTTTAGAGAGTTTTCAGTGTCACACAGTCAAACAGAGTCAGGAGAACAACACTGTAGATATGAACAATCATCCATCATCTCCTGTGGATGATACAGTAAGACACATCATGGTTGGACTGATTTAATAGACGACTGAGATTTGATTTCATGTTTAGGATGTGGAGGTTTTAAAGTTAAATGAAAGATTTTTTATTTATTATTACAGTCGTATTAGGCAATATAAATAGGCATATAATGTACGGCCTTTTAACAAAAATCATACTGATAGGTTAACAATAAATAAATAAATACATGAATATTTTATTTTATATTATATATATTCCCAAGGTTAAAAATGTTTGTAGAGATTTCTGTATATTCTAGTGGTTCCCAAACTGGGGTACGTGTACCCCTAGGACAGGGGTCTGCAACCTGTGGCTCTGGAGCCTCATGTGGTTCTTTGAAATCTTTTGCAATGGCTCCCTATAGCTATAACAAAACATTAAAATAATGAATTGCAATTTCTTACAGAAATTATTAATGATAAATGACATTGAGACCAAATAAAATCATGATATAATAATATGCCAATCTAAAAATAAATTGCATTGTGCAATAACGATCATCAATCATAAACTTTCCTTACACCTGTGGTTAACTTTACGTTTTAAATCCCTGGTAAGAAAACTAAACCAACAAAAAGACTATTCTGGAAGAAAATAGAGATTTTATTTGTGTGGGGAAATATTTATTTAACTGCCAATGTGCCAGATTAATTTGCATGCTTGATATGTTGCAAGAAATTAGCAATTAGTGTTATCGCTGTGTTATCACATTCAAATTATTTTTTGTAGCACTACAAATACATCAACAAAAAAATAAATTAATTATTATTAATAACACTATTCAATATATTTGTAACTACGTATAGAATTTTATACTGTATTAACTTAATTAAGAAGGTTTTGTTTTTTCGGCTCTGGAAGGATTTTAATCCAGGTGAGAGGAGGAAAATTGCTTCTTTGAGAATAATGGTTGTACACCACTGCCCTAGGTATACATGAACACCTTTCAGGAGATACACACAAACATTTCAGTTTTTTTCCAACATTATAGATTTTTTTTACATGAGCACAGACTTTTTTTTTTTCATCCATCAATCATAATCTGTGGCTCTTTAAAATACACCAAAAGGTGAAAGAGCAAAACATCAGAAATAAATGAACAAAAAGGCTTAAATTCAAGGTTAATGTTGGACGAGACACGGAAAGAGTTTAGACGAGTTTGCAGACACTAATAAATAATGTAGAACATGAGCTCAGGGGAACATGGGGCAGTAACATTTGGGAAACACTAATCTATGTCCAAATGTTTCTATTTTTGAGGATTTTGTTCACGATCCCCTGAGTGTCCCTTATTTTCTTTTCTGAAAGGTAGCAACCCTAATTGCGTTTGAACATCCAACCCCTTCACCAAACTTTGACACCCCCAAACAAGATTAAAGCTGGCTTAATATTTGTCCTTCGAGATTTGCTCGCATGTGGTTCACTAAAGAAACAAGGGTAACAGTAGTAAACACAGTCAGATTTCAAGTGAAAATTTTGATTGGTGGCTAAATTGCAAGAAAAAAAAAAAAACAAAAACCTAAAGCTTGACAGCTGTCCTGGAATTTCATTTTTCAATTAATTGTATAAACTTTATACCCATAGGCTATTTTATTGGTTTTATTTAAGTAATCCCACTTAAAGTGGATCTCCTAGAAGGAGCTTGAACTTTGGAAATCACCAGTATAGAATATGTTTCTAAAACTTTTAAAGAAGTAATGTAGAATATAGAAAAAATATTTATTTTTTCAATCAAAACAAAATCTTACAGAAGTGAGCATTAAACGCAAGATGTTAGCTCTGGGGAGGTCCAAAAACTGCAGCTTTCCCACCAATTCTGACACAGGCCATTTGAGTTGGGAGGCACATTGTGAAACAGCTTCATGGTTTGGTAAGCACCTCTGAGGGAGTTCAAAGTTCCCTCAAGACTAAACACTGCAGCATTGTAAAGACTCTACCGTATGTGGCCGCTCCAACTCTTGGTCAGCCGAATTTCTATGCATAAACCTTTTTTCCTCAATGTAGACAAACTAGGTTGAGAAACATAATTTAATTGAGAACAAAGGGGGGAAAAAATGTTTCCCTCTCTTTGCACTTAATCTACTCCACCCCTTATGTTATCATCAAGTTTTTGATGACTTTGGGAAGTACCCTAAATATGTACCCAGGTTACAGACTGTATAATAATGGAAAACTGTTTCAAAGGGTGTACAGGCAGTGAAAACATTGAATAATGTTATACCTGCTTTTTCTGTTCCGATTTACCGAAGGCTGCTGAAACTTATTCCTGCTAAAATACCAAACAAAGCAGTGTACACCTTGGACCAGACTCTATGTTATAATGGAGCTAACAAACACTAATACATTTTCACTTTCACTAAACACACATACATGTTTATGTAGATTATATATAATACTCTGTATTAAAGTTTAGATTCCAAAGAAATCCACTGGAATCCAGTGGACACAGATTCCAAGCGGATTTTTTGTATCTTCATCAGGAATTTATGCTCGACAACAGGGGCTTTTGTTGTGCAAAAACTAATAGTAGAAGATGCTATTCAGTGTGAGAGTTGTGCAACCTGTTAAATCTAACATAAATCTAATATTTTTTAAGAGTTTTATCCAAAAAGGCAATCCACACAAAAAAATGCTGATTAAAAAAAAAAAAAAAAAAAGTATTTATTTTATTTTTTTAATAGTTCATAAATAATTCTGGTTGATGAGTTAAAAGAGTTCAACATATCGTATCTTTTAAGGAACAAGCAAAAAAAAATTTGCTAATTGATGGTGACAGTTTTTGGTGAAGGCTAAAATGAATAATGCGAGAACAGTAGCCCATCAAGTACATAGAATATATGATGTGATAACTGCTGCTGGTAATTACTTCTAAAAGACAATTTGATTCGTCATTAAATATAATGTACCTGCCACACTACATAACCACACGTCACAAATTGCTGCTCTACCCACTGAGTACAAGCTGCGGCATACTTTGGTTGAGCTTTCTTTGGAACCTACTTTAAGTGGTCTTTTAGAGTGGGCTGAATCTAAATATAACACTTTGAACCAAAAATGTAAAAATGGGTCTCTTGTGCTTTCTTCTGGCTGTAATGTGCCACTTGTAGCTGGTAAAAGAGCAAAATTAACAGCTCCAGCATTGCTGTACCCAAGTGAGTATAATTATACATCTCAGAACACTTGTGTCTTTCCACAATCAAAAAATGTGTGCAAATGGATAATACCTATGCCTGCGAAGACCTGTCTCTGTGTGCTAGACATTATTTCTTAAAGGTTACTTAGGGTACTATTAATGCTGTTAAGAATGTTACAGTCCTGTCAACAAACTTTTAGATATACATAATTGCATTTATTGTTTTAACTTGTTTCGCTTTTACCCTTTGTAATGTTCAGTTTTGCAAACCTCATGCATTTCATGTTGCAAATTTTAAACAAAACGTTTTTTGAGAAGGCTACATCTGGAGTTTATGTTGCATCTCCAAGCTCCTGGACATATCTGAGTTATAACAATAACACATACTTCAAATTGTATTTCTATTAGAGCAGCTGAGTCACTCTGAAATTCTTTTAAAAGAACTTTACAGACCTAATACCAATTGTTTGGTCCAATCCTGTTTATTGAACTCCACGGAATGAGCTGCAGAAGATAAAGGACGCAATAGTGGAATAACTCAGACAACTATGGTTTATAGAGTCACCATGCTTTTAAATAAATGTGAGACGCAGGTTGAGCAGCTGGTGGTGCCGGTGTGTAGATGGGTGTTGAAGTCTGTCAAAGCAATCCAGATGAAAGCAAAGAGAAAAAGCGACAAAGAAAGGTAGAGTGAAAATAAAAGAGCAAATCACAAAGGCCATGCATGAAAGACAGAGAGGAAGCTAAGGAAAATGTAAAAGTAATAATCATTACAAATGCTCCTCTGTGGCAGCTCAGTCTTGTTTCAGTGCCTCGTTGACAAAAGAGAAAACAACCTGCAACTGTCAGACTGTATTTTCTGTTTTTGTCATCCTCTCTGCTAGTCCGGTTTCTTGTCCTTTTGGTCCTTTCACACTGACTGTCAGTCAGCCATAAGCTCATTGTTTCCTTAGATTTTTATCATCCATCCACCTTCTTTTGACACTTTTCTCCAATATGTGTCCATTCTTTAACCATTTTGGCCTCTTTTCATCCAAAAAAAAGCTACCTTTAGCTAAATAAATATCTGTTTTTTCAAAAATATGTTGCCTCTCTTTGTTCACAATTGTTTGCCACATTTTGCGCATTTAAGCTATCTTTTGTCATTACATACCACCTGTTTCCTTCTTCTTGCCCATTTTTGGCCACTCTTAACTGCTTTTCACCCATTTTAGTCACTTTTCACTCTTTTCTTGTGATGTATTTTGCCACTTTTGGACAATTTTATGCCCCCGTGAGTAGATTTTTGTCACTTTACTTACACTTTACATATCACCGGTCATGAATCACCAACAGCCTCCGATGCTGAATCAGCCCCCTCCTTGCACGTCTCCCAGATGGGGACTTTATCTTTTTGGCATGCTGTTTCTCAGTACCACCTGAGCTTTTTTTCCACCTGTCCATTTTTTCCTGACTAGGTAAAGTTAGCAAACAGTTTGCCCATCATGTAGTGATTGAAAGCACTGTCAGAGCTATCTGAGCTTGTCCGCCCATGATTAATTGACAATGACAAGCAATGGACCAATAATATGTATTGATGGCCGCTGGCAACACACTGCTAGCCAATGATGAGTGGCTGGCTGGCCCAATTGGAGGGAATTTAGAAAATAAAGAAACTTGCACCGGCCCACATCTGTTGTCTGATGGGTCATGTCAAAATAATCATCGTAGCAAGTTTATCATCCGGTAGCTTTGGCTGTTAGCTGGTTATTATATGAGCTTAATGTATTTCTGACAGTGGTATAAGAGGAACGGTATAGTGTGACACAAACGAGAAACAGCGCTTCAAATAGTGGAAGTAACAAAATAAGGAGACCTGGTAGACATATCCAAAGTAGATCACACCACTCTACCCAAGCAACAGCAGCTGAATTTCTTCCAAGAGACTTAGTTTTATCCAACTGATGTGTTGTTGCAATAGTAAAACTGTCTCATGCTTTATAACGTATTATAACTCTGTCTTTTTTTTGCAATATAACCCAGTCGGTCACCGCACTCTCAACCAATAACGTAAGTGGCGCAACATCATTGGTAAACAACACACACAAATGGAGAACGAGCAAAAGCATGTCCAAGCCGCTTGGAAGTACCGACATTACTTTGAGTTGGACTCAGTGAAAGACGACGACATTAGCGTCCGCTGTGTACTCTGCTTGGGAAGAAAACTTATAGATATCCACCACAAATCTGAGTAAGCACCCAGCAAGCCGGCACAGTAAAAGTCAGCAGCACCAGATCCCGCTGCTGCTACAACATTCACTTCCACCGAGCCAAATTCCTGGGGCCCATCTCCTGCTAAACAGGTGAAGACAGATTTAAGAGCGACAGGAGTTAGTGCTGCTGAACTATCGAAGCTCGATAGGCTATGTTGCCAATTTCCACCGTAGACTCATAAAACAAGATTTAAAAAGAGACGGTTTCATTTGATTAAATTTTTAACGTGGAACATGCCAAAATGCGGCATATTTTGAAAAGTACCTTAATTATGTAGAGCAAAGTAATTAAAGTACTGAGTAAAGTAACTGGATTACTTCCTTGGAGGAGTGATCACTAATCACTAACTAATTACTATTTCCAAGTAACTTGACCAACACTGGTTAAATGTAAGCTGTGATGGATCAAAGGTTCTGTCTACTGCCAGAAACAACGCTTCAAATGCCACTCTATCCAAGCAACAGCAGCTCCATTTCTTCCAAGGGATTGGTAACCAGGGACATCTTAACTAGAAACTGTTGTAGAAGACATGATACCTTTTCCATTTGGCACTTGGCAAATGGGACCTAACACTGCATAATGATAATAATGATTTTATGTAATGTTTTTTTTTTTTTTTTTTAAGTTTATTATTATTAGTTTTTCATTTAAAAGGTCAGTAGAAAAACCTTGTAACTTTTATAGTGAAGTAACTAAAAATGGTAATTAGATAGATTTCAGTTCAAGCACAACGATGTTAATTGATGCATGGTATCATGCTGGGTTTCGATAAACAATCCACTGAAGCAGAATAATTGTGAAATTCCAGTTTGCTTTTTTTTCAACCTGATGAGAATAAAACAGGCCTAAAATAATTTAAACCTTGTCAACAATCAATGCTAATGCCTTCATCATAAGGGTGTGCGATATGACGATATCAGATCGTTAAGGCTGGATGCTGGCGGGGGGGCCTTGGGGTTGGGGGTTGGGGTCGGTGGGGGATGCGCTGGGTGCTCGGCTGCTTGGGGCTTCCTCGGATGTGTGTGTGGGGGGCGGTGGCTGCCTCTCGGCCTGGGATCTTGGGGACATCTGGGGGGTTGCTCGGCCGCGGGGGGGTTGCCTGGGGCTCCCTGGCCTCCGCTCTTTCTGCTGGCCTGGCTGCATCTGCGGGCCCAGAGCAGTTCCTGGGCTTGCAGTAGCGTTTTTTTTTTTTTTTTTTTTTTTTTGCACATATGCTATTCTTCTATTCTTCCCCACCTTTTCTATTTCCTGTCTTGAGTCTCTCCTCCCTGCTCCCTTTCCCCTCCCCTTCCCCCTCCCCCTCCACTTAGGTGTAACACTGCTCTCCCTTTTTATATCCTCCCTATAATGAAAGATTTCTTACCCTTCCTTAGGGAGGGCTGGTGATGGTCACAATTAAGCAATAAAATAAATCAATGTATTTTATTGCAATGACAAAATATGCATTGCTGTCTCAAAATGATTGCCCTTCCTGTGGTGTTGACCTTTGACAGCATGTGCAGACAAGTAAAAAAAAAAAAAAAAAAAAGGATTTCAACATGACGACGATCTCTCAAATCACGGAGATCATAGAACCGTCTGTAGTTCACATTTTAACCCTTGCGGTGCCGTGTCTGCGTCATATGTCTGTCGTCCATACACAGCACATCCAACGTTTTTTTCTCTGCAAAATCACACCATTTGCTCGTCAGCAGTTCAGTATAATAGACATTATTTAAGATTAATTAAGCGCTTAAACAGCGCAGAAGTACGCTCCCTCCCTCTCCCCCCCAGTGCACAGACACACAGCGTTAGCTGTGCTGCTTTCTCCGTGTAATTGGCTGTCTGTCAGAGGCTCAGTGCAGATGTCTGTCTGTCTGTTAAACTCCATCAGTCTGGGTGTTGAAACACTAAAATGTGTTTGAGAAAACACTGCATGTGTTTCTCTTCTATAACGAACTCTGTCGCTGCGCTGTAGCAGAGATCTGCTGCTGTAGCTAACGGGGCTGTTTCGATTCTTAAAGAGACACTGTCCTGAATGTGATTTACTTTAAAAACTACTTTCAGCAACTCAGAACTGCCCTGAAAAAAGCAACACTACATTATTTAATCACATTTCAGCCTTAATGAAGGAAAAAGTCAAAAGTGACACAAAATGTTGTTATTGTGCTGCTAGTGATTAATAAAAGGGTCTTTGTGGCTCGACTGACTTTGACCCATTATTGTTTTTCTTGTAAAACTATTGAAAAAAATACAAAATAATAATAAATGGATTTTATATCACCTATTGCCATTTTGAGGATAGATATAGAGATATGAATTTGGTCCATATCACCCAGGTCTAATGTAACCAAAGCAGTAACGTTTTATCTTGTAAAGGATATGATTGTCTAAACTGTGTGTTTCCCCATTTAGGGTGATGATTTTAAGAAGGTGATTTGGTTTGTTTTATTGGTAAATAACTTTAAAATAGTCTAAATGATTTGAATGAAAAAAAATCGTGATCGTGATTTCATAAAGAAAAAATCGTGATATGATATTTTTTCCATATCGCCCACCCCTACTTCATCATTTAACAGACACAGTTTTTTCTGTCACTCTCCAGGTTTAACTGAAATCCTCGGTTGAACCATTTTCATATCCAGTAAATCCACCTGGCGTCACAATGTCCTTATTGGAAAAGGAGAATCCATGGAATCGAAGTCCCACACAACTTCCTCCATTTTGGCCTGGGAGACCTAAAGGCATTCTCTGGCACGTTGAAACCATATAATTTCTCCAGTGAGTCCTGATCTTACTCTGGGGCCTTGTCCCTGTTTGAAGTAAATGGTAGACAGGCATAGACAGGCAGCCAGAAAGCATGCTGGACAGGTAAAAATACAAGTGGTTTTATTCTAAACTCTTTCTGGATCTTTTAGAACTGCTGAAGTAATCAGAATAGATTAACAACCCTTAAAAAATAATGGCCAAAGAAAACCATATTTTGCTAGTTAAGCTCATTATGCAGAAAAATTAAAAATGCTGGAATCCCACACAATGCTCCATGACCCCAATGAAAACTAATAATGATACAAATGATTAAGTCTAAAACCAATGCTGAAGTAGTCTAACAAGGAGTCAGCAGCTCTCTCTTCATACTTGGTTTTCAAAGTATGAAGTGGTTTGGTTTTCAAAATTTCAAAGTGGTTTTCATACTTTCCCTGCAAAGAGTTTACTGTCGAACACAAACACAGACAATCACAGACACATTCAACAAATTGGCTTTAGAGGAAAACTGCCAAAGCTCCATTCAACACCCTTCTTAGTCTGTGTTATTAACCTCCACCTCACCAATCAGTCCAATCAGATATATAGTACACTATATATAGTGTATATACTATATATTGTAGATATGTAATATATAGTACTGCAAATTTCATTAAAAAATATACTGTAAATACAAACAATGTGAATAAATATTGACTGAAAGTGTGTTTTGACTGCATGTTTACAGCACGTTTACAACTTTGTATCACTACAGCTTAATGAAGTGTAATCACAAACAACCCAAACAAAATATGCAAATATTGTATTGATTTAGCTACTGAATCGGAACAAAGCAAACAAGCCACCAGTGTAAATACACCCTAAGAGAGAACCAAGCACACCTTGGAAGAAGACTGTGATAGTGTAGTTTAAAATGTTAATTGTAGAAAAGCTGAGCACAGTTTGAGAAAAACAAAACTCCAAATTTAAAAAGTTTCAACCACTGAGGGTTGAGTCAACCACCATGTTGAATTTTTTCACACGGTGTGTGAGCTGGTGAGCTACTCGAACTGTTTTGACTACATTTGTATTTTGTTTTCTGGTATTATTTTTTCTATATCATTACCACCCAACTAATATTTTTTTTTATATATAACAATACAAACTTAACTATACTATTGGTCTCTTGGTTTTCATTCACATCTCGGGCTCCTATAACAAACCATCTTCTGTTGCCGCTAAACCCAACTAACTTAATCTATGTTACAAGTGGTGAGCTAGCAAGTAGCCTGATATGTTGATGATAGAAATCTAATAAGTCTTGTATAGTGTGTAAATATTTACTATAAAAAAAATAAAAAATAAAATAAAATAAAGAAAAGAAATAAAAAAAATTAAAAAGAAAAAGAGAAAAAAAGAAAAAAATTCTGTTAAGTTCAAAGATGGATTTCTTTTTGGAAACTGGCATTGATATTGTCAATTCTGTAATTGTTTCTGGTGTAACAAACACTCAAGCAGAGGGTGAAATAATTGATCATTTGCGTAGCTACGGTGAATTGAAAAAGTGGTTCACAGTAACTTGTAATGGGATGTCATAAAGGAAAGGGTGCCAGTCAGCGTCAGGTCTGACAAATAATAATAAATTCAACTCAAAACAAAATGACTATGACCCGTACAAAACAGAAATAGTATAATGAACAATCAATACACATTTCCACAAAATACACCAGAAACCAAGTTCAATTCAGTTTGTGTATTTCACAGGTAGTTTACATGATCAGTCCATTCCATGAAATTCCAGTTCGTATTTTACGCCACCATTGGGTTCGTGAATCCGTTCCCTTATTGCTCACACTCGAATGAAAAGGAAACTCCACTCCGGGTTTTACCACGGATCCCACCCTATAAAAACCCGGAAGACACAATAAGAAAAAAAACACAAGAAAACTCTTCACTAACTAAAGTTTCAGTCACTGTACCTCCCGTCAGTAGAGTCTGGGTTCAGTTGGGGAGTGCCACGGTAGTCACGGCTCTGCGGAATTATAAAATCATAAGTTCTTCGCAGGGCAACAGAGAACGGTCGAAGGATAACTAGCAGTTCAGCAGCAGGTAAGAGATCCATGCTGTTGCTGGCATGTCTGTCTCTCAGCAGTTATCCAACGTGGATGCTTGTGGGTGTTTTTAATAGCACTCCACGGGTTGGCAGTGTGTGATCATTGGATGAACGGTGACAAGTGGGCGTGAACGGCTGGACCCGTGAAATGGAAAATAACCTCAAACAGCTGGAACGCTACAAACTGATCCGCAAAATCCATTTTACAAAAACCTGACCATTGAGTTTTTAAACGCTGCAGCTCTAGCACAACTAAAACCGCTTTTGCCCTATGAATATGTATTGTGTTGTGCTGCAGACGTTAAGTTTTGTGTTAAATTGCTCTCCAAGGAGGGTGCGGCCACAGCCACAGCGGACCGAGCCCCTCCCCTTGACTATCTTCAAGAACTGAGACGTCTCTCTCACCAAAGTGGCCGCCCTTTTGAAGACATTTTGAAGGGAGCTATGGATCAACTGGGCGCTCATTTGGGCTTGGCAGCCAGTGGAGGAAGATATGATGAAGAAGATGATGATGATGAAGAGGATGAGGAAGAGAAACCATCTGACGTGTTTTTAAATCGGAGTCAGCCCCAGTTACTCACACTGCCCCCAGAGCAAGCGGGTTATTCATCCACTGCCCCGCCAAGGCCCTCATCCCAGTCTCAACCTGATCCTGTGATAAACAGAGGCCCAACAATCCCACTGTCTGGACATGACCTGAACCCTCCTGAAATCCAGAGACTCCTAGTTGAGCATGTTGTGCGCAGGGATGATTTTAATGCTCAGTCCCTGTCACCTTTACGACTGCGCACATTCTCAGGAAAAAGTCCAAAACCCCCTCATGAAGTCGGTTACGATTCTTGGAAATCATAAAACTGAAGTGTTGAATGCTGATCCAAGTCTTTCTCCACTGTATATAACCAGACGCATCCTCAAAAGTCTGCTTCCCCCTGCTTCAGATTTGGTGAGAAATTTAGAACCCACTGCCCTGCCTGCTACATTTCTTTGTGTACTTGATTCTGCTTTTGCAACCGTAGAAGATGGAGGAGAGTTGTTTGCAAAATTCTTAAACGCCCTTCAAGACCATGGAGAAAGACCATCTTCATATTTTCAAAGACTACAATTAACTCTCAGCACAGTGGTGAAGCGTGGTGGAGTTCTAGCAACTGATACGGACAAATACATGTTAAAGCAATTTTGCAGAAGTTGCTGGGACAATGCAGTAATAAACAAATTACAACTAGAACAAAGAAGGTATCACCCACCTTCATTCTCAGATCTGTTGCTCATGCTCAGAACCGAAGAAGACTGGCAGTTGGCAAAAGAAAATCTCATGAGAAAACACATTCCATCAGTTAAGCATTGGGCAACTCTCCAGACTCACAGCACAAGCACCTGCCCCTGTGGTTATTCTCCAGATAACAGTGCTATTGAAGATCTCAGAAAGCAGATGTTAAAGCTCCAACAACAAATGTCTACCCTGTTGTCCCAGAAATCACCCACTTCTGCTAAAGCCGAACATAACCAAAATAAACAAAAACTAAGACCAATCACCAACAAACCTAAGCCCTGGTTCTGCTTCAAGTGTGGACAAGACAGCCATATTGCACCAAGCTGTCCAAATGCTTCAAACCCGAGTCTGGTGGAGGAAAAACGGCAAAAGCTCAAGCAAAAGCAGCAGTCGTGGGACAGCAGGAACCCATTAAACTCGATGCAGCTTTTTCGGAGGGACAGGAGGGAGCTGCACTGAATCATTGTCCCAACCCCATGCAATCAGCTTCAATAATCCCCTTGCCAAAAGGGCTAGTTGGTACCAGAAGCACTGGAGAGATTAAGATCAGAGGAACCAAGTTTTCCTGCCTCCTCGACACAGATTCTCAAGTCACTACAGTCTCACATTTGTTTTACAATACCCACCTGTCAGACCATGAAATAAAACCATTAAATGATCTCCTTGAGGTAGAGGGCGCCAATGGGCAGACTGTGCCATACATTGGATATGTGGAACTTGGCATGACCTTTCCATCAGAGTTCCTCGGAGAAGAGATGGATGTTGAGACTCTTGCGCTTGTTGTTCCGAAACTGCAATCTTCTCAGCCTGCTGTCCTTATTGGCACAAACACTCTGGATGCTGTATGACCAACACTGTAAATCACAGCCTGAGTTCCAGCCAGCACCTTTTGGTACAGAGCGGTGCTTAAAATCCTGGAAATAAGACACAAATTAACAACCGATAGCCATCATGGCACTTTGAGAATGCAGGCCGCCATGCCTCAGACCATACCTGCTGGGAAAACTGTAGTGCTAGACTGTTTTGCCATGTCCCCTTTTCTCCAAGCTGAGAAAGAAGTCATGATCCAGCATCCAGTTTCCTTCATTCTTCCCGGTGGTTTAATTGTAAAATCATGTCTTGTCGATCTACCTCCTGTTCAACCTGCCCATCTGCATGTGGTGATAACCAATGAGTCAGAGCATGACATTGTGATCCCTGCCAAAGCAGCCATAGCCGAAATTAGTGCCATCCATTCCGTCCTCCACAAAGAACAAAGCATGTCCCAGTCTTCAGACTATGCCAAACCACAGCAACCTCTGAATTACAACTTTGGAGATTCACCATTGACACCTGAGTGGAAACAACGTGTGACGGCCATGCTGGACAGTATACCAGAGGTCTTTGCAAGACATGAGCTGGACTTTGGATGCACAGACAAAGTCAAACATGAAATCAAGCTGTCTGATCCAACTGCATTCAAACAACGCCCACGCCCAATCCATCCACAGGATCTTGATGCTGTCCGGAAGCACATTCACGAGCTCCTAGATTCCGGTGTCATAAGAGAGTCCACTTCCCCATTTGCTTCTCCAATCGTTGTGGTGCGAAAGAAGAATGGCACTGTAAGGCTCTGTATCGACTACAGAAAATTAAACACGCAGACAATCAAGGATGCCTACGCTCTGCCAAAGCTCGAAGACACTTTTTCGGCACTTTCTGGATGTACCTGGTTTTCTGTCTTGGATCTGAAATCCGGCTATTACCAAATCGAGATGGAAGAGAGAGACAAGGCCAAGACTGCATTTGTTTGCCCTGTAAGGTTCTACGAATTCAACCGTATGCCCCAAGGAGTGACAAATGCTCCAAGCACTTTTCAACGGCTCATGGAGCGCTGCATGGGTGACATGACCTTAAAAGAGGCACTGGTCTTTATAGACGATCTGATCATATTCGCCCCAACTCTAGAAGAGCACGAACAGCGGCTTATGAAAGTCCTTCAGCGTCTGAAGGAGTTTGGGTTGAAACTTTCAGTAGAAAAATGTGTTTTTTTTTCAAACGTCTGTTTGCTATCTTGGCCATGTGGTCTCGAGCAACGGTGTGGAAATGGACCCCGACAAAATTTCCACTCTATTGTCCTGGCCAGTTCCTGAAAATCTCAAAGAGCTCAGATCCTTTTTTGGATTCGCTGGGTACTACCGGAGATTTGTGCTGGGGTACTCCTCCATCGTCAGACCCCTCACTGATCTCACTTCGGGATATCCACCCAGCTACAAAAGGTCATAACAAGTGGGAAAATCACAACACTATTTTAACCCAAAAGAGCCTTTTTCTGGTCGCTAGACGCCTGCTTGTCAACAAGCATTCAACGATATCATACAAAAACTCCCCACAGCCCTGGTCCTTGCCTTTGCCGATCCATTCAAACCATACATCTTGCACACAGATGCCAGCTCAATTGGCCTTGGAGCAGTCTTATATCAAGAACATGACGGACGAAACAGAGTGGTCGCATACGCCAGCAGAGGCCTATCACGTAGTGAGAGTCGCTACTCCGCCCATAAACTGGAGTTTTTAGCACTAAAGTGGTCGGTAACCGAGAAATTCAGTGACTATCTGTATGGATCCAATTTTACAGTGGTCACAGATAGCAATCCATTGACCTACCTGCTGACTTCTGCGAAACTGGACGCAACCAGTTACAGGTGGCTCTCTGCACTCTCCACCTTCACGTTTAAGATTGTCTACAGAGCTTGGAAATTGAATGCTGATGCTGATGGTCTCTCTCGGTGACCTCATGAAGAGCAATCCGAAGATGCTTTTTCCCAAAAGGAACAAGAAAGAATGTTGAGATTTACAGAACAGCATTCTGAAAACCCATCTGGCATCTATATTGATCAGCATTCAGTCAGAGCCATATGTGATTGACAACTTGTTTACAGCTCACCTGACAAAGACGAAGTCACTGCTTTTGTCCAATCTCTCTCTCTCAATGTCAACAGCCTCACAGATAGCGTTGTTAACGACCTTTAGTTCTCACCTGTTCTGCCGTCTTACACCAATGCTGAGATTGCAGCTAAACAACGAGCTAATCCAGGCATTCAGCATGTCCTTGCCCAACTAGAAAGGGGAGAATCTCCGCCGCCTTTTCTTAGGGAACAGCTCCCTGACCTCCCACTACTCCTACGAGAGCTAACACGTCTAGAGCTCCACGATAATGTTCTTGTGAGGAGGAGGAATGTCCAAGGTGAGCCACATTACCAACTTGTGCTTCCAGAAGAATGGCGAGCCAAGGTTCTTATCCAGCTGCACGATCAAATGAGCCATCTGGGAACTGAGAGAACACTGGAGTTGCTGAGATCTCGGTTTTTTGGCCGAGAATGGCTATTGATGTTAGTAATAAGATCAGGATTTGTGAGAGATGTGTTACCAGAAAAAGCGGCACCACTCGTCAACATCAAAACTTCACGACCATTAGAACTAGTCTGCATGGATTTCCTATCAATAGAACCAGACCGGAGCAACACCAAAGACGTCCGTGTCATAACAGATCACTTCACAAAATATGCAGTAGCTATGCCAACACCTAACCAGCGAGCCAAGACAGTAGCCAAAGCACTATGGGACAACTTCCTTGTTCATTATGGAATGCCCGAAAGACTCCACAGTGACCAAGATAAAACGCACTGGAGAGATTTTGTCAAACCCCTGGTACATGCGTACAACTGTAAACAAAATGATGTCACCGGCTACTCTCCGTACGAACTAATGTTTGGCCGACAACCTCGTCTCCCAATTGACTTGGCTTTTGGTCTACCTGTGTCTGAGAAGACACAATATGTCGAACAGCTAAAGTCCCATCTCGAAGACAGCTATAAAATTGCTACTATGAATGCTGAGAAAGTCATGGGACGGAACAAAGTCAGATTTGACCAGCAAATCACAGCTTCAGAGTTATCAGTCGGAGACAGAGTTCTGGTCAGGAATGTCAAACTACGAGGCAAGCATAAACTCGCAGACAAGTGGGAGTCGGACGTGTATGTCATCGAGAGGAGAGCCGGCACTCTTCCGGTGTATACTGTCAAACCTGAGGGCAAAGACCGACCCATCCGAACTCTTCACAGAGACCTTCTCCTGCCTTGTGGCTACCTGTCACCAGCCTCTATGCCAGATAAACCAATACAACAATCCATGACGCCAGCAAAAACACCAGTTACTCCAGTAGTAGCTGGAGATGTAGTTGAAGATGATCCTGAACTGTTTTTACCTGACTTACCAGATACCAGCTCTGCTCCACCCAGAATCACGACAGTCATTGAATTACCTGTCTCCATGCCTCCAGTCATCCCCGTTATCGCACCTGAAATTCTGCTTGGCCAGCAGTTACAGCTTGTGGATAAAGAGGCCCCTCTTGGTATTGACCCTGGAATAGAGTCTGTAGCTGAACCTCCTGCTGAGGATTATCTTCACCCAGAATCGATAGAATCCGAACATGAACAGTCCAGCCCAGAATCTGAACCGTCAACTCAACGACCCACTCGAAACAGGCAGCCGCCCAACTGCTTCCAGTATTCAAGGCTTGGGAGTCCAGTCCTGCACAGCATTCAGTCCCTGTTCCAAGGACTAAGTACTGCAATTACATCTGCCCTGCAACTAGAAGAAACTCCGTTAGTGGCAAGTCCTTGTGAATACCCTTCATGCAGCCAGCCATCTCCATGTACGAGGACGTACCTGAGTATGGGGGGGAACCTGTAACCCGCATTTAGTCCAGGTGCATTATTTTGAAGGGTCCACTTCCTGTCTCACTGCCCTCAGCTACCATTTCCCTTAAAACATTGTAATTTACATTCCAATCACTCTCTGCTGTGGCTGTGGCATGCTGTGGGCTTTCAAGCTAACCAAGAAAGGCAGACTTACAAAGCATTTTGGACAATCAGACTTCGATTCCATGCACTTTTTCCATCGGGCCGTGCATGGAGACCGAGTGACTAAAACACCTAAACTTCAACTTCAAGGTCAGGTTTTTTATATGGATGAAATCCTGAACGAGATCAACTCAACAACTGCTGAACGCAGAATGACGAGCCAGGATGCGGTAGGATAAATCCAGTTCCTCCCTGCAGTCCTGTCATCTTCCTAGTTTTCCACAACCAAAAAACCTGCTGGATTATATTTTTTTCCTTCCTTGCACTCCTTAGTGAACTTTGGGAGCAATACATGAACCTTTGCACATCCCTTTGGATTGCATTCCCCAAGGACTTCTGCTCACACACACGGTGTGTGAGCTGGTGAGCTACTCGAACTGTTTTGACTACATTTGTATTTTGTTTTCTGGTATTATTTTTTCTATATCATTACCACCCAACTAATATTTTTTTTTTTATATATAACAATACAAACTTAACTATACTATTGGTCTCTTGGTTTTCATTCACATCTCGGGCTCCTATAGCAAACCATCTTCTGTTGCCGCTAATCACTGTAGCCGCAGTCAGTGCACCTAAACCCAACTAACTTAACAATCTATGTTACAAAAGCTTTTTTCTCAGCTTTTTGCTCAGAAACTGAAGATTTGTGTAAAACTTGCTCTATTCAACAGCTGATTACAAAAGAACAAAACAAGAAAGTAAACAAATTCTTTTTTTTTTATGAAAGTAGAGGCTTCAATCTTTCAGAATCTGGTGTTCCAGATAGTCATAGTAGAAAATATTCTGTGGGTCTTTAAAAATCAGTCAAAATGCTCAAAAACGGCTGGCACTGAGGGGGGTAGAAAATCTGAAAATGGCTGGCACTGAATGAGTTAAAGATGTCGCTTTGTTTTGATGAAATCGACACGAGGAACAGAGAGAGAACCAAGTGCGTGAGAAAGAAAGAGAGAGATTAAAACAGACCAAATATCAGTGGATTTATTGAAAGTGAAAACTCTCTTGAAAAAAAACTACCATGAATGGAGGTTCAAAGGGATTTAAAAACAAAGGAGGAAACTGAGCCTATAAAGGTAAGATCAGTTTAATTTCTGGATCAATAAATGTCGTTCTGATTTTGTGGAGCTAGTCTTTGTGCACATTAATGTAAGTGTAAATAGATGCGTTTAATGTGTGAGACCGTTTAGGAGTATTTGTGTTTGTTTAAACTTTGTGTGTGCGTGTGTGTGAGAGTCCATCTGAGCATATTTATCTCCATCACTTTCAGTTTTCCTTTTGATGAACATGACAATATCTAACTCTTCTTTTATTTCTTCTTCTTTAAGTCCATGCAGAGTGGACACGCCCCTCCCTGGACATTAAAACCATGAGCTGACCCTAGTTTCCATCATCAGGTCTAGACTAAGGGTGTGTGATATGACGATATTAGATTGTTAAGGATTTCAACATGACCACTAGTCTAGACCCATCACTTCCACAGACAACAGACAGAGTCAACATGGGACCATGGGATGCACTTATTTATTGAAATGTATATTAAATGATTATTTAATGTTCTGTAATTTTATTTTCTAGGAGATGTTTTTCATTGTTTCAATAATTTAGAGACTTAAGGAAGGTTTATATGATATGTTTCAAGGACAGATTGTTATAATGCATAATAAAGGTGATTTACTTGAGTCCCCACTAATTTCAGATTGTTTTTAAGTCTTTGTATAAAAAAACTTTAACAGGACAGCAATGATGTGCAGGGCTGCAGTAATGTAGAAAAGTTCACTAATGGTGACATTGAGATCTCAATGTCACCATCAGTGAACTTTTTTTTATTTGTAAATTATTCACTGGCAGCTTAGATATTGTGTGACAAAGATATCAAAGGTTGTTATTTTGAGGAATCATATTTATGATTAAAAGTTATCATTGTATTAAATTCTAAAGTTTAGAATGATCTGGTTCGTCTTCCTTTCTTTCTGTTCACAGCATAACCTTATATTTAGTTCTAAAAAATGTGTTTACAGCTAATTTTACTGATTATTGTTACACATCATCCTGCATGTGCATTATATACAGTATAAATGTGTAGATTTAACCAAGTGTTAGAGAAACAATTTTACTAAATACAAAGCAAACAACATGCAAACAGAAAAACAAAGGTAGAAATAGTGTATTTAAATTGTGAAATTAGTGAGTTGTTAAAAGTGTTGAGGTGCAGCAGAGGGTCTTTTTCTGCAGAGACGTGATAATGAGGGGTTCGAGTAAAACCCAGAATTCCGAGGTATTTCCAGGGGTATAAACATGCATATAAACACATATTACTGGTATATTAACCCATATAAAACCAAAAAATATGGAAATGGGACATTTTACTGCTGCAAACGTTAACATATTACTGGTATTTTGAGAACAGGACACGTTTTTTTGGTTTATATGGGTTAATATACCAGTAATATGTATTTATATCCTCGGAAATACCCGGACCTGATCATCATCAGGTCCGGGTACACTCCGTTACTGTCCTGTTGTCGGTTGAGCAAAGAGAAGTCCTGATGGTCACGTTGTCCTCTGCCTCCATGAGTTCTCTGTGGTGTCGTTAATGTATATCCTCAGGTAACACCCACTCAGACCTTTTCATCGGCTAACGAGCACTTCTGACACTGCCATCATTACGGAATGCAGATGTTTATGTGACGTAAAGCGTCGCGCGGTACCAACACATTTTGCGCACGGGTCGAGTCGAGTTGTGTGTGCGCATGCGCGGTCCACCGTGCCAGTTTGGCACTCTGTTTGGACCACCTCTTCCAGCAGGACCATCGGGCCGTTAACCCCCCTGCAGTGCAGTTCACACCTATGCAGGCCAGACAATGGTCCCCCATGGTTTCACACATGCACAGAGCTGGTTAGGAACGGTTCTGGTTGCCAGTGTGAGCACACCCTTAAAGCTCTGATTGACTCAGATCTGACATTCAGCAGTCAGACAAAATCAATAACAAAAACAGCCTCCTACCACCTAAAGAACTAGAGTGAAAGATTTCATGGCCAGGAAAATCTGGTCCATGCTTTTATCTTCAGCAGACTGGTCTATTCTAAAGGTCTTCAGACAGGAATCCCCCAAAAGAGCATCAAACAGCTACATCTGGTTCAGAGCGCTGCAGCTGGAGTCTTAACCAGAACAAAGAGATCAAAGCACATTTGTCCAGTTTTATATTCTTTACACTGGCTGCCAGTTAGCCTTAGAATAGACTTTAAATCTTTGAATGGGCTTGGTCAAGAATACATCAGTGAGATGTTCGTCAGGTATGAACCATTCAGGTCTCTCAGATCTATGGACACAAGTCAGATAGTGGAGCGCTCCTTTTTTCTACTGCTCATGACAGAGATATTTTTAACTATTTTATTGTTGATTTCATGTTGTTATTGTTGATTTCAAACTCTGTTTTAATGGTTTTACAGGTAATTTTTTAACTATTTAATGTTTTATATTGCACTTTTTGATCATGTAAAAACATTGAATAGCCTTGCGTTCAACATGAGCCATACATATTTGCCTTGCTGTGCTTTTTGGTACACCTGAAAATAAGACATCATATCTGGCCTCGGAGTAATATCCTCTTCAATCACTTCTACACGTTCTCCTGCTAAAACTTAAATGCAGGACTGTGGCCACTGGGGTGGAGACAAGCTATTGTCTGCTTCTCGAAGATTAGTCTGTTGAGCACACACACAGAGTGCACACTCACCCAAAGTAGATAAGAAAAGGCACAAGTCTTCTCGTCCCTGGTTGATTTTAAAACAAGTGAGGTGAACCTTAAAAATACTTGGCTAACACTGATGAACAAAAATCCAACTAAATTGGCCTTGTCGGAGTCAAAGAAAAACCTGGTGTCATCAGCCGGAAGCCCTGGTATGCAGGTACATCAGAGTGAAAGAACAGAAGACAAATGAACAGGGAGGAATAATCATTTTTGAAGGCTTATCGTGTCATCATAGAGAATTTAACCAATGCAGCTATCAAAAACAAAAATATGAAATTAATTCTGTGGCACGTACCAAGACCAGTCTTTAACATGGTTCAATCATTCTGATTGCTAATATCAAGCACTACCAGAAGGGACCTGTAAATCATAGAGCCTCTAACCCAGGGGTGGGCAAACCTTTTGGCTCAGGGGCCACATGGACTTTTAAAAATTAACAGACAGGCCGGGCCAGCACCGGATGCATACATACATTCTTCTTGTTGTCTAAAGTTCAAATTTATAAAATGTCATAACAAATCAACCATATGCGTTACAGATTTGCAACTTTCACCCAAATTTAGCCCCAATTCTAAAGAAACTTTTGTACATTTAGGGAGAGACAGGCCTGTTAGAGCAGTGCTTCTCAAAGTGTGTGCACTCTAAGAAATGATTTAGTGATGCTGTTCATAATATATACGTTTGTTGTATTAAAATTACACTAACTGAGGATTTTACTGTAAAAATAACCAGGTTTCATTGGATTAATTTAAAAGTAATAGATGTCAAGGCTACAAAACACAGGAGATTAAATCAAACAACCATTTTACTTATATCAGACGTGCACGCAATATGACGCATTCTCAGACATGTGCAGTAGCTACTCTGGAAGCACCTGGACTCTACATGTGCACTGGTTGTGCACTGCTTCACTCGGTTGTGTGTTTTGAAAATGGTAATAGCTAGCCACATACTTATGCATGCAGTTCATTGGTAATGTATTTACATGTTGTTTTTTAACCATATTAACTTAGTTGTAAGATAACATATGATCACAAGTCACTACTCGAGTCTCGAACTAAACATTGCCGGCACCCGAGGCACTGTAGCGGGCCGGCCGAGTAAACGCCAGGAAGACATGTGGCCTACGAAGCAGTGGGTTTTCCTGCCAGCACCCGCTGCCACTGGAGCAGAAGGAGGCGGCGCGACAGACACCTGACGCGTGGCTGCAGCGGAGGACTATCGGCTAGGCTAAAGGCTAAGCCGTGGAGTTGGCGTGCACACTACACACACACACACAAGTCATCTGCTTCTGCAGCAGCACACACTTTTCGGACTCAAAAACACAATAGCCGCTTAAATAGCCATGTGTATGACTGTAATTTTACTGATAGCGTTAACAGACACACCTACTCATGAAGCAAGGTGAACACTGTTTACAGTAGCCCCTCCCATCAGTCAGCTGAGCTCCGCTAGCATGTGGCTTTTAAGGAGGACTGACAGGCAGCACGGCATTATCAATGCTTGTGAGGCTTGAGGATTAACGCAACCTTAAAATACCTTTTTCAGGACCGTTGAGGTTGTAGCTTTAAGGTCTTAGTAGTTTTGATACGGGGTTTTGGTACCCATCCCTATATAAGATATGCGCTCATGATACAGTGTGAAATATTTCAAGCTCATATTTCTTGAAATGTTAATGATTATGGTTTACAGATAATAAAACCCCAAAATTCAGTGTTCTGGAAAATAAAAATATTACGTAAGATCAGTGAAAAAAAAAAATATTTTAAACAAATGTAAGGCTACTGAAAAGCCTGTTTATTTCTATGCACTCAATACTTGGCTGGGCCTCTTTTTACAGGAATTACTGCATGAATGCAGCATGGCATGGAGATAATCAACCTGTGGCTCAGGCGCTCTAGGGGGTTCCGGTACCAAAAGCTGGTTCAATGACCATGTTACTGTGCTCGATTGACCTGAACCCTGTGGAGAATCTATGGAGTATTGTCAAGAAGAAGGTGAGAGACTCCAGACCCAACAATGCAGATGACTTGAAGGCTGCTATCACCTGGGTTTCCATTACGCCTGACAAGTCGCAATACTACTACTACTGTACCAACACCAAAATTACACAGCTTAACCATAAAGCTTACAGCATCATTAAAATGCCACCAAAAAGAAAAAACAATGCTGCAGAATGTAAACTGAACATTATATATTATGCAGCAGGAAACTGAACTGAGCAACGGAAAGAAATTCTGACAAAAGCTAAGCAGAACACGAGGTGGCACTCGAGCTTCTTCCTGAGTTGGCTGAATTGTTCAGGAGAGACAATCAATAATTTGGTGGATTTAGTGATTCAGGTTTAAATTGCAAACTTTATAAACTTGTAGGCCTGTTGTATATATATATATAATACACACACACACCCTATTTTTTCCAGAATATTGTCTTCCTGAATGGTTCTTCTCAGATACGTTGATTTTTTTGATTCTTGTTTAAAACTGTTTCAGAAAATAAATGGGATTTTTCGACCAATACGACCAATATTTTGTCTTCTTCTTCAAAATATAGGTTGACAGCTGCGATAAATATTCTGCAACATACTGCTCTGGAAAAAAATAACATTGCTGTCATACATGAAGCGATGGTGAATTTGCAGTGGTCTATTATTTTGTTTCCAGAGCTGCATTGTGTGAAAATTACAGTAATGTGTAATTAATATTGTTTCTTTGGGCCATTTTTATGATGCTGGTGCAGAAGGAGAAATGGAGAAAGTGGTTTTGAGCGTTTACAATGTGCAACATGAGGGAGCGGCACCAACAGATCCATCTGCAGATGTTGGCGTCATCGTTGAAAGATGTGTCAAATGGCTGTGCCAACCTATTTGGCTTGGTCTACTGTTTAAACTTGAGCTATCCCAAGGACCTGCGATACACTTTTGAGTTCATTCAAAAAGGGATTGGATGGGAACAAGCTCTCCACTAAGGTTCAAGTCCTCAAAAACAAACTACATGAGCAATGTGCCATGTCGATATGAACTGTAGTGATCGTTATTGAGTTGGTCTGATGTTTAAAGTATTTTTTATTTTATTCAAGTTCCCATTCTGCACTCCCCGTTATGTTCTCGCTAAAGGGTGAGATGTGCTCTGACGCAGTCCAAAGGAGAATCTTGGAGCTTTTGCGTTGTTGATGCTTCCAAGCTCAAGAGAGTGAACCGTGGGGGCTGGTATCTTCGTGCCTCCTTCAGGAGGATATTTGTAACTGGACATGCTGAACAGTAGAGCTTTTTTCTCGCAGATATTTGTGTCCACAGCGCCATAGGTAGCAGGCCCTGGAGTCTCACACTCAAGACAGATCCCTTTATGTCGTGGCCTCTAAATGTGATGGCTGGCGCTGAACGCTCTGACACAACTTCTGATCCCAGAACAGTGTGGTAGAGAATGGAGACATGACAGGTTGAAATATTCAATTTCATGCCAATCTTCTTAAAAATCCTTTCTTCATCGACAATAAAGATCATCACTAGGCAAATTTAGAATCCTAAAATGTATCAGAAATTAAAACAACATTCAATTAAGACTGCATTAGATATGTGACTGGGATCAAAATGTAACGTGGAAGTAAAATGCAAACAAAACTAGAAACTTTGCATTGCTGCGACAATGCAAATCCACAGATAACAAACAGCATTTTGTTTAGTAATTGAAGATTTAACAAACAATTATTTAGAGTTGCAGAGACTGCCCAGAGCAGGACTTGAACCAGGGCCATCATGATAATTGCTTGAACTTGGAAGCAGGCTTTGAGCACACAGCTACAGCTGCACATGGGAAGCTGAAGGTAAAAGTCCACCTTGTGGAAGCAAAGTAAGAGGAAATGCAAAGCCTTCCCACTTAAAGAATGATTATTTTAAAAAAAAGTAGAAGATTGTAGCAACATTTTAAGCTATAAACTGTAGCTCTAGCTGCAGAATTAAAGCTTTAACAGCAGTATTGCTAAAAGTAAAAGAACAACAGGTGACACAATCTAGCAGACCTAATCAACCATGCATGATCACAAATTTTCACAAAAACTTGAATAACATTAAAAGTAAGAGATTTATCATTCTACAAATTAGATATTATGATTGACACTGAGGAGTAGAACAAATTGTGTGTGTGTGTGTAAAAGTAGCTCAGTTAAATAAAAAGTATTTGAATGAAAAAACCCTCCAACATATTTTGTTAATAATGGTTATTAGCATAATTAGCAGCATGTTTGGAGGAAAAGTGACGGTGGATGTTGTATTCCTTTAAAACCGCAACAGTTTCTTTGCAAAGTATTTACTTGTCCATTCATTATTAAACACTCAGCACTCACTGTCAACTCTTCTTTTCTTTGGGCCACTCATTGTTATAGATGTGTATCGCTGTGTCAGCGTGGCGGTTTTGCTCCATCAATCTCCACCTGGCTCGCAAGGCGTGCTACGCTACGCTACGTATTCACGCGACATCACGTGATCCCGCAATAAAACATCAACAAACAGCTTACTTTGATTATCCGACGTGGAAGAACTGTTTATCTGGCCAGCTATCCAAGTTCTTCTTCTTCTTTGTGGGTGTGTTATGGCAGCGACCAATCTAACTCTGCTTTCTTCCTCATCTTACATTTTCTGTCAATACCGAGTAGGATGCCAGGCATCACAGGACTAAGTCAAAGGAATGCAGTCATAATTATGATATTGTGACGGAATGAGTCCCAATGTAGTTTATTCAACGAGTACTGTGGTTTCCCATGGCCATGAAGGCATCATTGTTACGTGCAGCATTCTCTGCCAATGGTCGTCTTTGTTTACATGTGTTCTGCGTGTTAATTGACTGGGTGGCTGAAAAAGGGCGGGCGTAAGCGGAGAACATTTGGTTCCCACGGGTGTTCAAGATGGTTCATTTTGTGTTTTAATTGTTTATTTTGGCTTTGGAGGGCCGGATAAAAAAGAACCACCGGGCCGGATGTGGCCCGCGGGCTGTAGTTTGCCCACCTATGCTCTAACCTCAATCACAACGAAGCATCTTACAGTTGTTACATCATTTCTATCATGTTTCCTACTCCACCGCGGATATTAAAAACCCTGTCTAGATTATTAGACTGCAAATTACAGTCCTCTGTCACTAACCCATAATTGTGTCTCCAGCTGGCTGTATTCATTATTATGTTATCATTGGGTATGTGTGGAGAGTAATAGCAGGCTGTATAAAGCAGTCGTTCAATATTGTGTATGACATATGATGTGTTTTTAGACCAGAACTCAAATTATAGATGATTTGACATTAGCTGAGACCAATCTGTAACACTGCTCTAAATTCAAAACTAAATGGAATATCTGTTTCCTTTCTCCAAATCCTCTTCCACAAGTGGATGATCCATCATTTTAAGGGCTAAGTACAGCAAAGCACAGCCAGTAGTCCTACAAAGTCAGTCCCCCATGTAATTAATGTCAGGCAGTATGACTTTAGAGAAACGTAATAAATACAAATAACTGAAACACTTTAGTGTTGACCCGAACCTGTGACTCCAGTGACAGAAGAACTTTTCCCCTCAGAGCTTCCATGGACGGCCTGCACAGAGATGAGATACTCCGTTCCTGGGTAGAGACCTAAAAACACATCACTAAGATCAATAAACTTCAATAAGACTTTCAGGACAGTCTCTATATCATTACATTATTTATTAATGTATTATTATTATCAATCAACTTTCACTGTTTTACACAAATAGTGCCTTCAATGTTAGGTATTTAAATACACCTTGATATGTCTCTGAGAAAATGTTAAATATTTGCATTAGTAGAACTGATATGTATAGTATACTGATTGTACTGATTTATTGATGTATACATTGCCCAATATATTACATATTTTACATATTTGTTACAGTTTATGAAAGATTTATTGATATGCAGCGTTTGTATTTTTTTTTTTTTACAGTTAGATATATTATAGTTTCTATAGTTTGTAATACCTTGTGTGTAAAGCGGTTAGATTTACAAGTCAAATGTTCAGCTTCCAGTTATTTGAAGACAAAATGTAAGAACAACTAGCTGTAAGTATTTAGCCTGTTAGATGTTGGCTAAATCTTTACAGATGTGGTGACAGATAGAGTAAAGCCTTCTGCTTTAAGATGACTTACCAATGATAGTGTGTTTGGTGTGGGCCTCTTGGCTCTTCTGCACACTTAGCTCCTTCTTCTGTCCTGCTGGATCAGTGTGTGTGAGCCTGAAGTAATCCACCTCAGATTGTGGGTTTTGCCAGTCGACCTGGATGGAGACTTCTGTCTGTCCAAGCACCTTGATGTCCTTGACTCCTGAGACATCTGGCAAGGATATGATTACATGAACTAGTGTTGGTGCTCAACATACTGTATATAGCATATGTTCATGTTTTTGTTCCATTTGTGTCCAAAGTACGATGAATCTTCTTCCTTGTTTTTTTTATTTCTGCTAAACTTTAAAGCCATGCTTTTGCTGGGGAAACAGAAAATGTGTTACAAACAGGCAAACTGAGTGATTATCTTGGCACATGAAGTACATAAAGTCATAATGTGTAAGGTGTTTTTTTTTTTTTTTGCAATTTTGTGCCAAATTGTACATACTCTAGAACACATCAAGTGCATATATAATGTCCAAGTTCTCTAATTTCTCGATGTCAACACAGTAAGTCATTTGCAACTTGCACCATTAACTCTTAAAAAGGTTTATGTGGGGGTTGGGTGTGGCAAGATGTCCATGGACGTACACATCCAGCCACACCATCTTGGAAACCTAAAAGCCTGAAGTATATATCACATTTCCCTCTGCTATAGCTCCACACTGTATAGATCCGAACTTTAGGTATTGTACAATGTTTTTCAAAAGATTTAAGGTGCAAACAAGCATGTTTGTGTCAGAGGACCTCCAGCGGTTCTTGAGCCATTGCTTGGCGGTCCATGAAATAAAAATAATATAAAAACAACAATTAATGTGTAACTACAGGTGGAAGCCAATACACCAATCGAATAAACATGTTTTACGTTTGTACATTATGTGGATACTGGACATGATGCATTTCATATAAATGTGCACATTTATTTTTTTGGTAAGACACTTAATACATTAAATGTTACTGTACTGTTCTCACTACGTGTTGTATACACCCAGTATGTTAACGCAGATAAACAGCAAGCCAAATTTGATTTTACAAGCCAGGTTCAGAGTGTCTTGCTCCCTTTATTCACAAAATCTTGTGATATGAATTGAGCAATTACGAGTGAAACTGCAATTAAGCAAAAAAACAAATGTACACAATTAACTACTTGGTCTTCTTGCAAAAACATAATAATTTAAATCACTACTTAACCATTAAACAAATGCAATGTCATGTAGACATGCTTACAAGATGGACAAAGTAACAATAATCATTCTGCTGTTCCAATATGTACCACAAGATGGTACATATTGGCATGGCAATACAACCCAATAGCAGTATTTTCAAGAAAACAAAAACAAACTCTTTAAACACACATTAAGTATCTAAAAGTTATACAATCAGGTTAGTTTAGCTCTTAAACAAAGTATATACTCACAGCCATTGCTTTCTGAAGTGTAGAAGAACTTTAAACCAGGAAGATGTAGCTGCATGTTTTTATCTAATCACCATTACACTGCACACTGACGCTAGCTGGCAGGTTTATTACCCATAATATCGTGCAACTCTTACAAGCCTCTTCAAAATAAAATACACCTTTGGGTAATATTAATGTGGATTTATGCTTTTTAACAAGACAACAATTATAATCAACTTTTTTAAAGAATCAAATTAAACTATTTATTAACCTGCAGGGCAGAACAGTTACAGTATTATGCAAGACTAGTACAGGTGCTCTATTACTTAATTTATACTATAAAGATCTTAAGGGTACCTGTAGTGAAAATGTATATAACAAAAAATGTTTTTAATGTATTAACAATAAATTAAAAAAATATGTGCACTTTTTTTTATAAAAAAACAAAAAAAAACATTTAATTTTAGGACGATTTTATATCTTTTGGCATTAACTATGGAGAGCTGCCATTTTGGTCAGAACATTGCATGCTGCCTTCTTCCCCTTAATTCATCCATTATCTGTCAGTCAGAAAAACAGAAATGAGTACTGGTGGCAAATCTATGTGATGTTAAAACAAATCACATGATTAATGAGATCAGACAATCTTTTTTCCGATGCTCTGTGTTCAGTTTTGTGATTCTTTGTTATATCATCATTTGCAATTATTCGATAGCCCTTGGCTTTACACAATGGTTTTAGTCTCTACATCTCTATTGCAAGATTCACAGAACATGACATGGGACTTTGGCTGCGTCCAAATAGTCCATTCTATCTCCTTTCTCCTTTCTAATCCACTTTTCCTTAACCCCGTGGATGAAGTCACGGGGTTAAGGAAAGGTGTTAGGAGAGGAAATGGCCATTACGTTTGTTTTGACAATCAGACGCACTTCCTCTAGGTGACGTAATAATCTGACGGCTGCAAAGGTTAGTGACGTCTGCCGTGGTGAAAAAACTGCAAATTTAAAAAAATTGATTACTAAAAGCACATTTATAACACTTTCCCCTGATAGAATCTCAAAAATCACAAGGTTTCAATGTAAATCAAAGAAAAAGAGGCTACCAGGCTACTAGGAACAAAAGTCAAACTAAAAAACGTCACATTGAGAATGGTTGCTCACACTCACCTTCCACTCACTCATGAATTATGTTGAATAAATGTGGCTAAAAATGTCTCTGATCCCTTTTCATTGAACCACAGAGTGTCTGTTTTATGTCTGTTATAATCTGATAATATGTCTTACATATAATAAGATATAGGTTTTAGATCATTTATTTAAAGTTGTTCAAGGCATATTATTGCATTGGTACGGTCATCGTGAGTTTCCGTATGCGCTCAGGTGAGCGTTTGCCTTTAAATGTTGTCGCCGCAAGGAAATGTGGGTAGGAAGGAAGGAAGAAGGAAGAATTGAGCTTAAAGAGAACTCGGACGCTCTTTATCACAGCCGCAACTTAAACACTTCTGGGGGTGAAGGAACAGTGAAAGATATAGAATGGACTATTCGGACACAGCCATAGTGTTATGACAACTACCTGTCCACTCATCTACCAGTTGTGCTAGCTTCTCCAGTATCTCTTTCTTGGTCTTGATTAAAAAAATGTGACAAAGTACTGTTTTCTGTAACATTTGCATATTACCAATAAGATTGCTTCACTTCCACCAAGTCCTATTTTAGACACATGCTTACAAGTTATACATTTTATCTTTGGAAAAGGACCATCTGGTTTAACTGAACCTCAGGGGGAATCTTGGGTTTGGGGAACATTAACACACAAAAAACCTCACTCAAAACAATTGTTGCTAACGGGAAGGGGTAAGATTTTTTTGAGCCAGCTGTTGTTTCATTCTATTTTATGAATTCAGGTATTCACTTAGCCACTACTTTGAAGTATATTACCCTTTGAAGTTAAAACCAAAACTAATGCAATGCGTGAAACGTCTGTTTCATGCTGCATGATCTTCCTCCCATGTGAATGATGCCATGATTCGTTGTCCATAGGTGTGGACTGGAGCATAGGGTTATGCTCTGTGAGGTTTCCAATGGTAATGTATCCTTTCCATTAATCCCTTGAAATAACTTGCTCTTTAACATCCCATAACAATTTAATGGATGTGATCTGTAGTCTCAGTTACGTTTAGGTTAATCAACCATTGCCCAGCAATGCAAGACAAGCTTTAATTTCCCTTAACTTTACGAGCACCCAAAATTGCTTCAAGGCGCCTTGCATACTTCTTCCACAAATAACAATAATGTGTCTGCTAATATAATCAAATACTCTGCTCTTCCTTTTTCAGCCAACTTGGGTTATATACAGGTCATTGGATATGCTGTCATAATCACTTTACCTATCAGTGGTTGTGATGTTAAAATAAAGTCCATACTGTAATATTCAGCTTTAGAGGAATAAAAAAATCTCAACATGTATTAATAAGAATCAGTTATTAAAAGAAATAACTTAATGCCTCTTTCTGCTAAATATTCAAACATGGCTCTTGCTTCATTACACACATAAATCCTAAAATGGAAATGGTTAATCCACAGAAAGCCATTGCAAATCCCTCTGACGCAGCTACACCAAGCCCCACAGCCATAAGTCTGTAATGGGGCACAGCTGTCTTAGCTCTAAAAGGACAGGAGTCCAGCCGAACTTAACTGAAGCATAAATGAGAGCATTATTCAAATATTACCAGGTAAACTAATGAAAACAAGGAAAACAAAAACTGAACTATTACTCTTTCAAAAAAGCAAGCGTCAACACCTAATTTCCTATGACTAGAACCAATAATCTTCTGTGATCAAGGCATACTGATGTAGAGTTAGTATTGCTTGAATCAACAATTGGCTGCTTCTGGTCACTGTAGGTTTTAAACCAAATATTTTGAATCCCATTTACCTCCAAATGCTCAGCAGATTGAAGAATTGTGATTTGCATGTCACATCATTAAGCGCAACTCAACTCAACTTTTTTTTTTTTGTGGGCCTACTCTCCTTTTACCTGGCACATCATGGTTTTTGCAAGTCCACTTGTTCTCGTGATATACCATCTCAGTTTTGTGGCAGAGAAAGGCAGGCTGTCATATGGTCTAATGGCCACCAAAACTCAGCTATGTACCGTACTTAAAATGCCAAATAAAATCCTAATTTTGATTATTTTTTAAATTGAACAAACAAATAAAGTTGTATTGATAAGATATGCCAAAGGAAAAGTTGGAATACACTGTGTATCATCAAGAAAAAGAAAAGAAATTACTTCTTAACAGATTGTTTCATGTTTCAAACAAACAAACAAAACATATTTATAAGGCTTCCATTGGATATTATTCCTTGGTTTAAAGATTTCATTGTGGACAAACATGAGACACATGACTGACGAGCGCACGCATACTAGGTGCAGAAACCATGTGCGTCCAATGTCACATCAGTTATTTATATTTGCTATCAGTTGTTTACACATGTGACGCTTGAAAATGGCACTGAATGAACCGCTGTTAAGGCTCGAAAGTAGTTCGAAGTATGTAGAAAGCTTGTCACCGTATGCATATGTCATACAAAATGGGTCTTTTGGAAACCCTCATAATTTATCTTTTAAATGGTGCCAATTTCATAATTGTGTGATGAACCCATGAAAAGAATGCCAAAATGTCCCTGTCAATGGGGGACAGCCTTTCATTAATGTTGGCTCTCGTTTCTGAAAAAAAAAAAAACCTTTTAGCAAATTAAATTTTATTCATTTAACAAACAAAAGCCTAAATATGATTTTTAAGAACCATACAGAGCCACGAGATTCCTTCTCATGCTGGTCAATAGCCTGGAATGACCTCCCAATATTCAACCAGAATGTCAGAAGTTCACAACCATTCTTTATGTTTTCAAGTTAATAATAAACTATGAATTAAATTTTAAATAAGTGCTTTTAATCAAAAAGGAGCTTACAATAATAATCTTTAGAAAGACTAGGGCTGACTGCAGGTCAAACCTTCATCTGCATTTATTAAAGATTACTGTTGGTTTTACTCTTTTTTTGTATTGTGTCAGCGATGCATTGGTGACAACACAGGGTAAACTTAGTATTGCAGATTGTGTCACTAAGGTAATGGCAAATGGATAAAAGCTCACCTGTGGTGGCCTCAATCCTGTTAGTCTCACTCTGTATCTCTTTGATGACTGTCTGCACTTGTACAAAGTAGGTTACTCCAGGTGTCAGGCCTGTGATAAGGTGTGAGTTCTCTGTGTTGGGAATGTGGACCTAGGAAAAGGTTATTTTAAGTGAGATTCATGATCCACAAATACACATTATATTCAATGAGAAAAAAACAAATACCTACAGAACCTTACCTGTTCTGTGGCTTCTTCATCATATTCAGGATGATATGTCAAGATGTAGTGCTCAGCTCCATGAACAGACTCCCACTTAACCAGGAGAGAGACATCAGTCACCTCGACCACCTGCAGACCCCGAGGTCCATAAACTGACACATGCAAAGGTAAAGGCAGGTTTTTAGAATTCTTAATTTTTAATAATCTTTTTTTATTTTTTATTTTTTTATCTTTTTTGCGTTTTTTTTCCCTGATTAATTTGTTGAGGAGTATTATCCATTGTTACTGAATCACAGTGTTGGGAGAAATACTGGAGGGCTTTAGCAGGGGTCTCTACTGTCTCTACTGTCCATACAAACTAACGACAAAGGAACAGAGGTTATCACTAAAGCCTAAATCGTGCTACTACATCAGGTCAATGTGGACCCCTATGCTATAACCTTACGTGCGTCACCCAAAAGTCCTAACTACACATCGTGGTGACGCGGATTGTAAGGGCTGTGATTGGTCCGCTACAAACCCCCACCACGGTCATTGCCTTTTCCAGTCAACACCGACGTCTTTCAACTTTTTGCGGAGTGGTTTAAGTTAGTTTCTACAATGGATTGAGTTGAAGAAAGAACCAAGATGGACACAAAGAGTTTTATTATTTCCTTTCATGGCTGCACCACATGAGAAGCACACACACAGCCACAACCCTCTAGTGGCATAGTGGTTAAGTTGCAGAGTGACGCGTTCCATTGATGCAGAACTCTTGTTGGTCAACCTCTGTGTTACGTCGACGCTGTATCTATGGCGTAGGTCAAGAAGCCATATCTACGGTGTGGATCCAGATGCAGTAGCATGATTCAGGCTTAAGTAGAAGCTTTCAACTGCTGTCCTATTAACAGGGTAGAGGATCCAGGACTAAGAGAGATGGGTGGAGCGGTTAAGTGTGTCATGGCTCCCTTTATGTCTCAGAGCTGGAGCCTGCAGCCAAACGGCTGTTTTGAAAGCATGGTGTGGAACACTTCTACATTGTGAAAAGTAAGAGAAATGTTGGTACAATATATAATTATCAATAATGATAATATTAGTAATTTAGAAAAAGAGAGTTGCTCTTTCCTCCAATAATGTGGACAGACAGCTGAATATATAAATGTGCAATAGTTTGTGTCTAAAATGATTTGAATGCTCAAGCTTCAAAATTATTTAGAATATATTCAGATTATGGTCAGATTTGCAATTAATTAGTTTTATTATTATATATTTACATTCACACCTGCCTGTTGTTACCCAACCATTGCTGTACCTGTCACCAGATTCCCCTTTGTCCTTTATTTCTACCATGCAATTTCTCAATCTACCACTTTGTAAAAGTAAGGAATTGAAAAACCAGATGAGTAATTTGTTTCCTAAAGTGTGGTAGTGGTTTTTTCTCATTGGAAGTAAACGCTTCCTATCATTGGTTACATGAAGCCAAGTGTGCTTCACTGGAGATTACAGAAAAATACAAAGCAGGGCAATAAGTGAGGTGGTATAAAAGGTTTATCCCTTTTGGGGTAAAAAGGGATTTTAGACTATGAAATAATAATAATGAATGTCCTCTGAAGGTCCTCTGAACGAAAGCTTTGAAATCAAATATTTTGACTTGCATTGATCCAAGTGTGCAGATCTCTTCTTCGCACAAATATGTTTTAAGCTCTGGCACCTTGGCAGTTTTTGTCGTGAGTGCGGTGATTGTACTTATAAAGTAACAAAGTATCAGCTCAAGGACATAAACAAATATCAGTGGTGTTTCTTTGTGAGGCTCACCACAAACAAATGAATTGTCTATGGGTGTAAGCGCATTAAATATACTAAACAAAAATATAAACACAACACTTTTGTTTTTGCTCCCACTTTTCATGATCTAAAGCATTTTCTATTAACTATATATATGTTAACTATATCTCTCAAATATTGTTCACAAATATGTCTAAATCTGTTAGTGAGCACTTCTCCTTTGTATGGAATCAGAATAGTATCATAATGAATGAACTCTTGCAGGGTTTTTCACGAATGCACTTCACACTTGTTTGAACACTGCGTATGCGCACATATCAGTAGCTCTGCAATTGGTTTAAAAGTATGGAGAAAATGTAAGAAGCCATGTGATTGGCTGAAAGCAAACACACCTGATTGGCTGATAAATTTGTCAATCAGTTTTATCAGCCAATGTTGACGTTCGTTGATCCACGACGTCAGGGCAGTCTCAAAATTTACCGTTGTGAAGTAGAGCGTGTACATTTCAGAATTTATATTACAAGTTTGCAGAAAATGTGTATTTGCGAAACAGATCGTGTGCATTTGTGAATCTGAAATACAACTGTGAAACAAAGCATGTGCCTTCGTGAAAAACCCTGCAAGAGTTTATTCATTATGATACTATTTTGATTCCATACTTTTGCAGAAATAATCCATCCCACCTCACAGGTGTGGCATATCAAGATGCTGATTAGACAGCATGATTATTGCACAGGTGTGCCTCAGGGTGGCCACAATAAAAGGCCGCTCTGAAATGTGCAGAATGGCTCAACAATGGGCCCCAGGATCTTGTCACGGTATCTCTGTGCATTCAAAATGCCATCAATAAAATGCACCTGTGTTCATTGTCCATAACATACACCTGCCCATACCATAACCCCACCACCACCATGGGCCACTCCATCCACAACATTGACATCAGAAAAGCGCTCACCCACACGACGCCACACGAGCTGTCTGCCATCTGACCTGAACAGTAAAAACCAAGATTTATCCATGAAGAGAACACCTCTCCAACATACCAGACGCCATCGAATGTGAGCATTTGCCCACTCAAGTTGGTTACAACAACAAACTGCCAACAGATCGAGATCCCGATGAGGACAACGAGCTTGCAGATGAGCTTCCCTGAGACGGTTTATGGCTGCTCTCAGACAATCATGGAGGTGAGCATACTGGATGTGGAGGTCCAGGGCTGGTGTGGTTACACGTGGTCTGCGGTTGTGAGGCCGGTTGGATGTACTACCAAATTCTCTGAAACGCCTTTGGAGACGGCTTATGGTAGAGAAATGAACATTCAATTCATGGGCAACAGCTCTGGTGGACATTCCTGCAGTCAGCATGCCAATTGCACGCTCCCACAGAACTTGCAACATCTGTGGCATTGTGCTGTGATTAAACTGAACATTTTTAGAGTGGTCTTTTATTGTGGCCAGCCTAAAGGTAGGCATACACTGTGCAATATTTGGCCGATTGAACCGATTTTTATGAGTTAAGAAATGCAGCTATACTCTGAAAATGAAAAAGTATTTCTGTTAATCCATTTCAAATTGAAATATGGTACAGATATGCTTCCATATGCTGCTGCTGCTGCTGCTCCACAATTTCCACAAAAAAAAACTTACCTAAGGCTTAGCTTCACTTATTGGCTTAAAAAAACAATTTAATCCAACTGCCTTTTTTTTTTAGCCATTTTCTACCGTCTTCCAAGCTGACGAGCGAAAATTTTTGTGGATCATCACACTTTGCCTGACATTGCCCTGTCTTATCCTCACTCTCACTGTCTACATTCAGTTTTGCGTGCACAATGACATTTCCAGTAATTTCAACTCAATGAATCAAAACACATAAAAGCAAATGAGATGCTGGAAAAAATAAAAAATTAGGTGCTGGATCCAATCAAACTGGTGTCCCTTCCAGAGCCCTGATAGTCCAATTTCTGCTTTCCTGAATTACAATTGCTCCAGAATGCAATCTTTTAGTCCACTGCTGAGACTGAAAGGTGATGATTATTCCAATCAAAGTCTCAAAACACTAATGAGTCTACAGGTGTTCCTTTGAAATTATGTGACCTGAAAAAATCTTTAGTGTAAATGCACAGTGGTCAGGGGTCAGCCTACGGAAAAGTCCGCTTTAGTTGCTTTTTTCTGAAATAACCTTTGAGAAAGATGCATTGGATTCTATTTAGGTAGGACACAATGGCCATTGTGGTAACTACAAACAACAAACCTTTTACTAATAATGGTTTGTCAAAAAAGTTTTGTGTTTAATGAGCTTTTAGTGTTAGAGCAGCAGCAACACTGTGCCACTCACTACAGTCACTGTATTTCAAACTATAGGGACGTGTAAAATGAGAGATTCGTGTCAGATTCTGTATATGGCTCGGGCTTGCCGGTCCGTGGCTGGCGGGGTGGCCCTGCTTGGCGGTAGATGGTGTCCTCTTTCGTCGGGGGGGCCGGGGCCGCCTCCCGGTGGAGAGTGTTATATCGTGGCGCCGGGTGGGCCTGTGCTGGCCCTGGTGCGGGCACGGGCCTCCCCCCTGCTCGGCCGCCCTCCTTGGCGGCGGGGGGGCGTCGCTCTGGGCCGGCGTGCGGCGGGGGTCGCCCCCTGGAGCACCGGGGGATGGGGTTGGTGCCTGGCTGCGCCCGGGGGTGGGGGGTGCCGCCGTGCTCCGCGGGGCCGTCGCGGTCTGGGGGGGTGCCGTGGGGGGGGTCTCCGGCTTTGCTGCTCCGGGGCCCGCAGTGCCGCTTGCCCGTCTGCACCATCTACCCTCTCGCGTGGCCCGCCATGCGGACGGGCCCGGCTCGCACCAGACAGGCCTCCTACATGTACACTTCACCTCACTCCCAGCTGGTCTGGCTCACTCACATAATGCACCACACACCCATACCCAACCCTTGGGGGGCTGGATGGTGGGACTGGGGGTGGAGGGGGCCGCCACCTGTGTCACTATGTAGTGGCGTGGGGGCGGCACTCCCACCTCTAGTTACCATACTAATCCCTCCAATTTTAATCGCACTTCAACATGCCACCCCCCGGAGGGTGTACTCACCTACACCCTCCGGCCTATTACACCACATACACATATATCCACAGAGGCAGGATGGGGAGCACCGCTCCCCTCCTTCCCCCTTCTTTTAATTACACCCCATACATTCACTAAACACACATTCACACAGGGGATAGGGAAGTGCCTCTCCATTGGGGAATGGAGAGGCACCATAACAGGGTGGTGGGTTGGTTCACATATTTGGGCCTCTCCGGTGGGGGCCTGGCTCCTCTGTTGGTGGCTGGGCCACTGCTTAGAGTAAAAATACATCAGGATGGTGCGGTCGGGCGTGGCGGTGGGTCTCGGGGGGGCTTTGCTGGGGTCTCTCCTTGCGGGGTCTTTCCGGGCGGTGTCGGCCTGGTGGGGCGCGGGGGTGCTTCCTCCCCTTGGGTGTGGCTGGGTGCTTGTTTCGTCTCCTGGTGGCCTTGGGGGCGGGCCCCGCGGTGTGCGGGCCCGGGGCGGCCTGCCTCGCCGGTTTGGGGGGTGGGTGTGCTGGGGGTGTGCTGGTGTCCTTGCCGGGGTTGGGGCGGGGTTGCTTGGCGCCTCGGGGTGATGCTGTTTACTGGGGGGCGGCGCTAGCTGTTCCGGTGGTGGAGGTTGCTGTCGGCCGCCTGGTGGGTCTATCCTGCCGTTTGCGGACTGGTGGGTGGGTCCGGGGCATCTTTGGCTGGGGGCTGCTGTCCCGCACTTGATGTGTGCCATTGGGGTGCCTCCGTCCCCGCGGTGGGGATCGCCGGTTGCTCGCGGGCCGGCGGGGGGCGCTGCTCCGTGGCTGGCGCTGTCCGGGGGGCGGCGGGCCCTGGGCTGCTGGCCGTGGGCTGTCCGGGGCTGTGCGGTCCTGCTGGGCCGTGGCCGGGTCCCGGGCGGGGGTGGGGGATGCGTCCCGGGGGGCTTGGCCCGGGGGCTTGCCCTTGGGGGGTCCTGGTCCCGGGGGGTGCTCCTGGGGCCCGGGGTGCTTGGCCTGCTGGCCGGGCCGGTCCTGGCGGGGGTCTTTCGGGGCGGGTGGCGCGTGCCGCGCCCTTGCGTACCTACTGGTACGGCCCCTGCTTGGGCAGTGCCCCGTGAGGTAGGGTGTCGGGGGCCGGAATAGGGGGCCACATCCCGGCGGGGCGGTCTGGCTTGGCCCTTGGAGGGGGCCCTGGCTTTAAAAAAAAAAAAAAAACTGAAGCTCGTGGCGCGGGCGGCATCAGTGAAGGGTGATCTGGGGCGCCGTGGGGGGCTAGGTTGGGGTGCCTGGGGGCCGGCGGGGAGACTCCCAGCGGCCCCCTGGTGCCTTATGCGGCTTGGGGTGGGGTCGTCCTCCCTGGGCGGGCTGCTCCTGGTGCTGCATCCGTTCCGGGTCCTTCTGGCCTGGGGTCGGGCCCCTGCTGGCTCTGGGCTCGCCGGCGGGTGCCCACTGGCTGCCTGTTCGGCGCGGTTCTGGTCGTCTGCTGGGCGTGGGCTTCGGCTCCTCCGCTGGGGCCTCGGGCAGGGAGTTCTCTGGGCCCTCCCCTCGGGGGGTTGGGCGCGGGGGTGGGGTGGGGGGGTGGGGGGGTCGATGGGGTGGGGGGTCTGGGGGTTGGGGGTGGGATCGGTGGCGTGGTGCGCTGGGTCCTTGGCTCCTTGGGGCTTTCTCGGGTGTGTATGGGGGGGCGATGGCTGCCTCTCGGCTTGGGATCTTGGGGGCGTTCGGGGGACTGCTTGGCCGTGGGGTGGTCGCCGGGGGCCCTTAGGCTGCCTGCTCTTGCTGCTGGCCTGACTGCTTCTTCGGGCCCGGGGGCGGCTCTTGGGTTTTGCAGTGGCGGTACTTGGAAATACATTTGTCATGGATGCACTGGCCTTGGGCTGTGGGATAACACTCATACTGGGCTCAACCTTAGACATGTTGTTCCCAAATACCTGTTTTATGGAATTTCCACTCACCTCTTCCTCTGTTCACAGCCACCACCATTATTCCTAAACCACACACTGGTCACCAAACTGGCTTGACAACACAACAATAAACACAATATACACAACCACAATTTCACATCGCATCACTTAAAACTATTCCCCACCCATTCCATATCCTATCTTGTATCCCTCTTCCCTGTTAACTTCCCCACCCCCCTCCAACCCCTCACCTTGGTGTAACACTGCCCTCTCTTTTTTACATCCTCCCTTTAATAAAGTATTTCTTACCCTTCCCTAGGGAGGGCTGGTGACGGTCACAATTATACAATGAAATAAATAAATTTATTTAATTGCAATAATAAAATATGCATTGCTGTCAAAAGATTGCACTTCTTGTAGTGTTAACCTTCGACAGCATGTGCAGACAAGGTAAAAAAAAAAAAAAAAAAAAAAAAAAAAGATTCTGTATATGGCTTATATATAACTAAATGAGCTGGGTAAATCTGAACACCCAACTTCATATCATCACTCTGTCTAATCAGATATTAGGTGATAGGAAATAAGTCAACACAAATAAATAACAAAATGTGTAGCACAGAGTTAACTGTACAGGTTGCTGCTTAAAAGATACAGTAAATGTAAGAGATCATCTTTAAATGTTTTATATGCATGTCACCTATCATACATGAAAATAATGTACTCTTAAATACAAAATAATGTGTTATTTTATGTGAAACATGGTTCCAAAATGTTGTCCTTGGCAGTTTGAAAATTTTATCTCAAGAATTTCCATGCTTACCCAAAGAACAGTTGTCCCCATAAAAGCCTTCATTGCAGACACACTGTCCATCGACACACCGCCCAGTGCTGATGCAGTCGTTTGGACACTTCTGGGTGCTGCAGTCCTGCCCAGTAAAGTGGGGGAAGCAGACGCATCTCCCATCCACACACAGTCCCTTGTCATTACAGTTGTCTGGGCACATCGCCTGGCTGCAGTCATCTCCTGTAAAGCCCTGGTGGCATACACACTTCCCATCCACGCAGCGACCATTGTCATTACAGTTGTCTGGGCACATCGCCTGGCTGCAGTCATCTCCTGTAAAGCCCTGGTGGCATACACACTTCCCATCCACGCAGCGACCGTTGCCACTGCAGTTGTCTGGGCACATCGCCTGGCTGCAGTCATCTCCTGTAAAGCCCTGGTAGCATACACATTTCCCATCCACGCAGCGACCATTGTCATTACAGTTGTCTGGGCACATCACCTGGCTGCAGTCATCTCCTGTAAAGCCCTGGTAGCATACACATTTCCCATTTATGCAGCGGCCGTTGTCATTGCACTCATCTGGGCAGAAGGACAAGGAACAGTCCAGGCCTTCCCATCCTGGGAAACAGAGGCAGCTGCAGGTTTCCTGCTGGTATGTACCATGACCACTACAGCTTGTGTCCAGTCCTTGAGAAAGAGATGGTTGGTAAGGTTCTCTTTGTAGGTATGCATTTCAAAACAACACAACACTAACAGTTGGTGACTAGATCATGAATCATTTTATTGGTCATAATGACATTATCTTTTCAACCTGTTTTGGGGCCTGCTTTATTATCTCCACCAAGGAGGTACCGTAATATTTTCACCGGCATTTATTCATTTGTTTGTTTGTTTGTTTGTCTATTAGCCATTAATCAAAAAAAGACCTTACACCATGAAAGATTCAGTAATATTCTGATCCAGTTCAATATACTCATGCCTCCCTATCTCTCATCATTGGAGACATTTCAAATTTAGTTTCATCCGGATTGGATCTGGAATATGCATTTCACCAAAGTCAAAGTGTGATTGATCATTGTACCATTATCAGGAACAATGATCCAGATAATAATATCTGGCAAAAAAAATATTTGGTACTAAGAGAACAAAAAATGTTTGTTCTTTTTGTACTACTGTTTTCACATATCACATAGTATACATACTGGATCTTTGGTAATAGTATCCATATGAAAAATACAATAATGGAAAGATACCAGTATTGCATTTGCACATGCACGCTATTACAAAACTTTATTTCTCGTAAAATACTAATATTGCAACCCAGTAGTTCTCCTTCTAGAGACTCTCCATCAACCCTCAGTCTGTCTCAGCCTTTTGAGTTCCTGATATACAATATAATCCCTGGTGCCAATCTTTCATACTTCATGAACACTAACTGAGTTAAAGAGAATGTTGTGAAGCACAAGTACATACCTGTCAAGTTTTGGATTTGAAAATAAGGGAAATTTTCTGGCGCTCGCTATGAGTCGTCCCACCCGCCCAACTAAGCTCCAGTATCCCTTATATTTTAAAATAGGTGTATAAGAAATCTAAAATACCCACTTGTCAACCACTTACTAAATACAATTATCTGATTAGAATCTGGTAGATCAACCTTTATTAACAGCTGCACAATATGTGCACTGAGAAATCCATCTAACTGAGCTTTACATGCTGTTCTGAGAAGTAAAAGCAGCGACTCCTAAAACTAGTATTTTGATACATAATAAGCTATTATATATATATATATATATATATATATATATATATATATATATATATATATATATATATATATATATATGTATTGATATATGAAAAATTATAGTTTTCTATATCGCCAAAATAGATAACTCACAGAGCCCTAATTCCTAAATTATAAAACAGCCTAAATAGCAACATAAATGTGTATATGAAGAACGTGTTTATTTAATATACTTACAGTTTATATACAAGTCAACAAGTTGCATATTTACTGTTAATTTCACATTGCTTGTCTTTAAGTTAGACATTAACATTTTATTTTCATTACATATTTTCTTTTAATTTCTCATGATCAGTCATGTGGTTCTCTGGTATTCACTAATGACTTATTAGACACATTTGTTGCAGAATTTACATTCTTAAACACTTTTTGAAAGCAGTGTATATTTGTGACACTTGTGATTGGCTGATTTTTCATGCTGACGTACGTGGTTCCTTCCGCTGTGGGAGACGTTAAAATCTCAGTTTTTTAATCTAACAGAACGTGTATCTGTGTCCCATCTGCTGCTCTTTAGGAAGGTAAACTCTCTGTCACATTTTACAGCGTATTTACAAGAGTTCTTTGGTTTTTTTTTCACCGGAACGTCTTCATTCATCATCTCTTTTCTGAGTTGTTTCTGGGTTTGTTGGCGCTGTCAGCTCTAATCTTGCGAAAACTGCCACTCAGGCCATTTCAGGTGGTAGTTCTCGCTAGGCGAGTGATGGCGCTCAGTTTACTAAGGCATCTTTTAATTATTATTACATTAAAATACGGGATATTTACGGGAAAATAATAATACGGGAAGATGGCGGGAAATAGGGGTAAAATACGGGAGTTTCCCGGCCAAAACTGGATACTTCACAGGTATGCAAGTATTGCTAAAGGTTGGTCAATTGAAATAATCAAGGATATTTGCACTAAACATTTCATGTTTTAAAACAATAAAAATACAATTAAGATGATAGTTTTTAACAATTATCTGCCCTGAAACCTTACTCTTCTAGGGTCATTCATCTGAAACTAATGTTTACTGTTCATTCCAGCTTTACTTTTGTTTATTTTTTACTATTATAACACCCACCTGATGCACCACTAGCACCACAGCATCCCTGGGTGCACTGAGATTTCAGGTAGGTCACTTCTTCCTCCAGCCCATTGACTCTGTACAACAGAGACTTGAAGCTTTCTGATTCTTCACATTTGCACGTGGGCATTCGTAGCCGAATGTTGTGTCTAAAAGTCATGTGATTTTCCCCATTTGGTTTTGTCTCCATTTGTAGGCCTATAAAGACAGTGGTTAGTACCCACATTATTATTAAGTATTGTAAAAAAAAAAAAAAAAAGCAAATAATATGAAAGTGATCACACTCATTTATATTTCAATGCTTAAATTCAATCTAATATACTGATAAAAAAAATGTATAACTTCACCTTTACCTGTTGCATCCTGAGTTGGTACATTTTCAACTTTACAGCTGCCTGGGATATCAAATGTAAAGATGTGGTTGAAAGTGACTCCCTGCTCGGGGGCATTGGTGTCCCTGTGATTGTCAGCAGAGCTGATGGGTGGGGCGGTGCATAGCAGGGCCAGCAGAGCCCTCCAAAGGAGTCTAATGATCATGACTGCAGGGTAAGATAAAAACACAACATTGTATTTTCTCCTCTCTTGCATTTAATATTTTATGTAGCATCATTAAATGTAGCATATTATAAATCCATTAGCATGATTCTGTAAGAACTTTGTAAGTCCCACACCATCATGTTTTTTATCTTTGGATTTAAACCTAAAATTAGCGTTGCCTCCCTGTTAATTGTGCCAGCTTACATGTGGTTCTCGAGGCAATTAACTCATTTGTTGGTTTTCAAAAACCTTAATAGTTGGTTGAGAAACTGCATGAAATTAAAGAAGTTTATAAGGAAACTTTTTAGGCATGGTGGATTTTATTTTTGCTGTTTGTGTGTGGATTGTTGTCCAATTGATCTAAATCAACTAAAATATACAGCATAGAGTTTGAAAGAATAATTTACTATTTGTCAGCCTGATATAGAATGGTATTAATGTTTGTAAATACACAGACAGAGACAGATTTAAGGTGATCAATAGGGTTGTTGAAAAAATTTGATTCTGTGATATATCGCGATATTACGTAGCGCGATTCTCAGATCAATTCTAAATGCATCCATATCTATTTTTTTACTTAAAAAAAAAAAATAACAATTTTATATGTATATATATATATATTTTGTTGTTGTTGTTGTTTTTTTAACCTTTATTTAACCAGAAAAGTCTTTTCCACTGCAGGAGACATTGTAACTGCACAAAGAAGTGCGCTGCAACCTGGGAATGTTGACCAGCTTGTGTTTTTTCAATAAAATCTATAAAGAAAGTACTAACTTTCTGCATTTATTTGTTGTTCTAAGCATATACCTCAGTTAAGTTGCACTGAAGTCATGTTAACTAAAGTCAAAGTTGGTTTAAAAGCCACAGGCAGATTGTAAGTTATTTTTTTATTTTAAGTTGTTGGCACATGGCATGTTAAAGCCAATGTTTTTAGTGTAAAATGTGCCAATAAAATATATTCCATACATAATGTTCTCATGAAGGTGTACACATTTACAGATTAGTTGTTTCTTAAGTCATATATATATATTTTATTTTTTTTTATAAATTGCAATAATTGCCTTATACCTTAATATCGGGATATATTGTATCGCATCCTGTGACCTAAGTATCGGGATACAAATCGTATCGCCAGATGCCAGGCAATACACACCCCCTAGTGATCAATGTGTAAGAGCAAACGATAACAGAAATTATAGTTTAGTTTCTATTTGTTGACAAAAATTTCATTTGTATATGGTTTCATGTGTCACTTAAGAAAAGGTAATCAATGAAAACTATGACGAAAATCTTTTGGTCAACTAAGTAAACACTGCTGTAAAGCTGCTATCACCAGTCTGTCGTCGTTCCATACTGGAGGTTGATGCAAACCAGTGAATTTAACCAGCTCACTTAAAATAAGAAAGGGCACAGAACACTTTTATGCTAACTGATGAGAATGTCATTTCCTCCTACGCTTCTGAAAGATAAAATCTTCCATCTGCTTTTTACTGCTGCTCTCTTAGGATTATATAAAGTTTGTACGAAGTGCAGCAGACCGCTAAAACTGTAGATGTTTGTTGTTGCACCTGACGGGTTATAACAAAGTAACGTTTGTGCTCCTGTCAGTTTTATAGGGAACTGAGAGCTCCTATCCTGTTAGAATCCCACATGAGAAATATTACTAGTATGGCTTGCTGCTGTATATTTATTTAGGAAACCAGAAGCATTATGTCACTCTGTGCATGTGTGCGTGTGTAAGAGGTAATATTTCACATCAAAACAGCAGAAACCTAGTAGGCTACTCATGAGTTTGACAGACCTCAAGCTCTAAACCATAAATTGTGTTCATTCAAGCATCTCAAAGTGCAGAAGCTTCTCTTCATCACTATTACTGATGTCATTGCCTGATTTAAAAGTGATGTCACATAGTGTTAAATGCTAGCTACTGCTTCATCAAAGAGCTAAAGTACATGCTTTGAAAGCGTGCTTTAACCTTGATCCTGTCTTTTTGGATTTTGAGTTGGTGTATCTAATTTTAAACTTCTATGATAAACTGCAGGAAAGAGTGAGCTAATCATGCAGTGTGTGTGGTCTATGGAAACAATAACAAACCACTAATAGAGCTGTAACTGATGTGTTCCTACTTATAAGAAGGTATAAGCTGCTTGATCTATTGCTAAGTTTGAATGTTACCCAACACAAATTGTAGCATTGCATCTCGCACAATGGGAAAATTACCACAAAAAATGGTAATAGTAGCACAAGCTCCAGTTGGGTTGAACAATGGCCACGGTTACATGATGTTTTTTAATTCGGAATTAGTCATTCCGAATGAAATCATTCAGAATTGAAGTATTCTGCTTTGTGTTTACATTGAAATCGTAATTCCCTAACTGTGGTTTACATGGAAAACCAGTTTATTCGGCTTTAGTTAATTCCGCTTTAGGTCTTTCAGTCATTATATCCATGTCTTTTAAGGATCTTATTTAATAGTGTCGGCTCTATTCTGGGCCACCATGTTGGATTATGTCATCACCCAGGGCGTCATCGTCGCAAGTCACACATGCACAGAACAACTGGAATTAACTTCAAGCAGAATTAAGTTGTGTTAACTGTTTACAAGAAAGAGGAGTTTTTTTAATTCTGAATTAAAATTGGAATAAATCAGCCACCTAAATCAGAATTAAGTTTAATTCTGAATTAAATTAGCATTAGGAATTAAGTGTTAACATGGTCAGTTTAAAGAGGAATTAACTTTTTTTCTGCTTTAAAGAGGACTTAAGGCTCCCATGTAAATGTGGCCAATGTGTTTTTTATATGTATGTGCCTATCCTTTGAAGTCTTGCCAGGATTGCTGGATTCTATCAAATTTATATCATGGCTAAAATCAGGGCAAATAGTGATTGAGTGTGGGGGGCTTCTAGTGTGACTTGATACCACAAATGCCAATAGGAAGCTAGCAATAACAAAAAGTTTTAACAGAAGATGTAAATACCTTATAATAATAATAATAATAATAATAATAATAATAATAATAATAATAATAATAAATGCCAGCATGGTGGCGTAGCAAGAAGAGCATAATTCAGAATCCTGGGTGGGACATTTCCAACCGCTTATCTGGGGTTTCTCCAGGTTTCTTACTCAGTCCAAAAACATGTATAGTAGATTAAGAGCAGTCTCAAAATGTCATGCAAATTTTAACAGGTTTGTGAATGTGTTTGTCCCATGTATTGGCCCTGTGGGAGACTGGCCTCCTGTCCAGGGTGCATCCTGCCCTGCATGTGATGTAAGCTGGGACAAGCATAATCACACTCCAGTGACCCAAACAGGAATATGGGAGCACAGAAGATGAATGAATAAACAATAGTCCTAATACATTCTGTTTACTTCCTACAAAAGAGAAGTAGGTCGGAAAGAAACGCATGTAGATCAAACATTTGCTCACTGAGCATCAAAGACCACCTGGAAAAGTAGATAACTGGAGTAACAAAAACAGATCTAAGAAATTCCATGCAAAGCACTGACCATCAGTCAAAATACAAAGCGGTCAACAAGTATATCTATAACCCTTTAAATCCCCAATGTGTTATGATGATACTAATATGGGATTAGCACAAACCTGAGCATTGATCCAGCAATGTAAAAAAACATGAGTTATTTACATATTTTCAATATACTAGGATGGAAACCCACTTGTATGACTCAACCAGGTATCATTTGACTAGCAAATCCTCCTAAATCCAATGATTTACACTTGAGTATCTCTGAGATTCAAATCAGTTTGTTGGAATAAAGGGAAATACCAGTAGTTATATGAATAACACAACCTGTCTTATAGTCAAGGCTCCAAACTCAATAGAAGCAGCTGTGAAGTGCTCAAGATACATTTCCTCGACTCCATCCAGTTAAAGGTTTGAGGTTAAATTCGGGTGCCTGTGCACGCAGTAAAAGAAATGACATCACCAGTTTAGAGATTATTTCACCCAGTGTGGCAGCCAAACTTTTGGGTTTTAAATTTGAGTGTTCTAATGGCAAACACATAAGGCCGATTTATGAGCTTAAAACAAGGAAAGAACATGCAGTGATGAAAAATCACAAAGAAAAAAACTGATTGATGACACGTTCATGAAGGAATCATGAGAACAGTCTCCAAATCTCTGACACTGTAGATTTCTGCCACATTATAGACTGAAACAGCCTGACAGCACTGCCATGGGAAAGGAAGGATTCTTAACAAGCAATTGAAATCCCTGTCAAGTTTTTTTTATGCCCATGGGTTCAAGGTTTTTTTTCCCCCTATTTCTCTTGAAATAAAAAGAAGTGTGATTTTCCAAGCATAGCAGAGAGTTTGTACCAACTGCTGAGAACATCCTGAAGATGGAAAGGAGTGATTAGAAGGGAGGAAGCAAAGAATGGAGTTGCTTGGTCGGCTTAGACTCATCTTCTCCACACAGAGAGAATAGAATAGAATATATTAGAACAGCATAGAATAAAGTTTATTGCCATATGCACGTGCCAAAAAAGAACAGGTACAATGGAATTCCTGTGCATGTCCCAGAGTCAGACTAAATTAACAAATACAAATAATAGCAACTACGCAGGCAAAACTGAGATGAAGTGAATATTTACGTGTTCATTTTCCCACATAGTACACATTACTAATCTCTGCCCACACGCCTCAAATTTATTTGAGGAGAACTTTGTGACCTCTATGCACAAAAGGAAAAGTCTGTCACGATGTGAAACAAGTTGTTCAAAGTTTACTGGATTGACACCTTTCGAAATCTCTCCCATCCTGTTCCCATCCCAGAAATAGATTATTTGCAGTACATATAGGTACATGAATAAATCAGTATTTGTAATTGTGTTTATAATTACTAGAAACAATAAAAAGTGATCCTTATAGTTGATAAACTTAAGATTTATGCAAATCAGGTCTTGTTAACTTTGGATTACAAAATAGCAGAATAACAATCTTATTTTCAAAGCAACAAAAAAAGCACTGTCATTTTAATCAAAATGGAATTGTATGTTTGTAATTTTGCAGGTGACTTTTAAGCAGTAATTGTTAGTTAAAAAGCAAAATAATTGATGTGAGAAGAGATGAGAAGAAAGATTAGGTGCTGTTGAATGAAATTGTGCTATGATAAAAGCCAGGACTAAAAGTTCTACTCCTTTATTGTGAAACCAGACTCACTGGATTATTCTTAACCGACCAGGAGTAAGAATAAGCATGGTTTCCCTGCAGCACCCAAGGTCCTTATCCCCTAAAATCTCACCGGTCACTGTTGAACCAGGATGATCGACGTCAGCACAGACAGACAGCATTTAAACCAGGCCTTCAAACGGAAGTGAGAAAAATTCAACATGTCCATAAACACGGTTAAAATTCCTTCCTGTCCATAATGTCTGGATGTCAAAGCCGAGCTATGCCAATAGGCCTGTAAAGTGTTTGCTGCCAACATCTGATGTGGTTTATATGGGAAGAAGTGCGTAGTCCATGTGTGCACAGTATGTGAAACCTTTAAAAAGAAGTTAACATGGAAAAGGAGAGGAGCTCTAAAGGTTACATTAGTAGTGTAATCACTATAGCACAATACTGCCATAGTGACTTTATATGAGGTGCTTCTCAGTGTGAGCTTACAGAATAATGTCTTTTAAAAATCTTAAACTGCAACATTGGGCCACAATGAAGCAGCACATAGAAGGCAACGGTGAAAGAAAAGAAACAAATAACCCAACAAACTAATTTAATACACATACAGAAAAAGACATATGGTCAATTTTCGAGAAATAAAAGTAATTCTTCAATTTGATATAGCGCTTTCTCACAGACACTCAAAGTCACTTTACATAATTAAGGGATTATTCTTTCACTCCACACTTAGTGATGGTAATCTACAATTGTAGCCTCAGCCTGACAGAAGCGAGGCTGCCATAGTGGGCCATCAGCCCCTCCAACCACCACCAACATTCACTCACACACTACATTCATACTAGGCAATGTGGGTGAAGTGCCTTGACCAAGGACAAATACCACTGGGGTGACTGCCTCAGTGGTCTCCCATCCACCTACTAACCAGGCCCAGACCTGCTTAACTTCTGAGATCTGAAGGGATCGGCAATGACAGGCTGGTATGGCCACAATGCAGTAAGTGTCTAAATGTCTCAGTAGGCCACAACTTAAGACAAATTTCTCTGGATCCAACCAACAAGCCTTATGACATGATGAGGTGAAGTTGTGCCTTTAGAATGTGGCTAAGAGCTTGTGGAAGCCAATATTTCCCCCACACAGCAGCTTGCAGACAGAACATGGAAACTAAAATGAATAAAACAAAGCTGAAAGCAATTATTGTCTGTAAACAGGACTCATATCTTCTCTGCTTCTCTCAGCCTCCTGCTGCTGCGCTGACCACAAGCAGATCTTGATAAGGACATCACGTCATTGGAACCACAAAGGCTACATTTCCCTCAGTCAAATGTTGGATGGAAACTTAACCTTGTAGAAAAAAGCATTATTAAAACAGACTAAATCCCAGACATAGATAAGTCTTTGATATCATAATTGCATTTGCTGTATGCTTTGTTGTGGCCAAGGGTCATTTTTAAACTGTTAATATTTCTGTTACTAATCTCTGTATCACCAAAGTTTTGAAGTTTCAAAAATAGCAGTTGTCTAATTATACACTTTTTTTATAAGCTACCCACTCGGGAACCTGTCTCGCTTTCTCTCTCTCCTTTCTCTCTTTCCCTCCTTTTCCTCTGCTTCTCTCTATCAGTTTGCATGGTTGACAGCCCACATCTGCAGCCCATTTTGTGAGGGGTTTGTGATCCTACGCAGCATGGTAGCATTAAAGGTAAATCTACTGGAGCGTTGGCCCTGTGAGAATATATTTCACTCAGAGTATGTGGTTGTTATACTTAGGTTATTATCTGGGAGGAAAACTCAAGCAATTACATTTGTTGACAGTCAATTTCCCATTTACCACATTAAGATGCTGAAAATATTGTTCATACAAAGTCAGAAATAATCGTTTGAGGACTCTCTTAGAAGGAACTAACTGCAGTCACAGCTGTTTTAGGAGGATTACAATCACAATCAGTTATGTAAAGGTTTTTCAGCAGTAGGCATGCTGTGTGAATAAATTTTTTATCAATGCTATCTCATAGCTAAAATGGACTTGATTTATATAGCACTTTATAGCCACACAGGTAGTCCCAAAGCTCTTCACAATATCAGCCCATTCACCCATTCACACACCAACGGGACAGAGGTGCAATTCAAGGTGCTAATCCACTGGGAGCTACTTAGGGTTCAGTGTCTTGCCCAAGGACTCTTCAACACATAGACAGGTATAGCATGCCCCCAACCTTGTGATCAGAAGATGACCCCACTACCACCTGAGCCAAGGTTGCTGCCGGTGGTCGCCCCTGATATGTTGTTGTATTTGGTATATTTATTCAGTTTTTTTGTGAAATGACTAAGGAAGTAAATGTGTGTACGAGCACTTGTTTGAACCCTTCAACATTATATAGGTTGACCATGAAATTGATATAGGAGTATATTTTTTATACTGAAGTATATATTGTTTCCATCATTAGTTTGCCAGTACGAACTTACACTTACTGTCTGTTTGCATGAGCATATGTCACTCCTATTGATGGGTAACATATTTGGTACTTTTAAAGGTAAGATCAATTTCTGTCGGTACGACCGGGTACTGATTCAAGTAACATCAAATGGTACCATAAGGAAGCACCTTACGGCCCAAACATATTCGGGTGGAACTAATGCGCCGTGTTCACTCCGTGTCATGCTCACATTTGATATCATTATCCGATTGGTTCTTGTACTTTATAATGTTAATCGCTTTATTTACAGGTCCTACATTGTCAACCTGCCCTCAACTAAAGTGAAAGTTGCAAAAGTGACTCTCTTTACAAAATCCAAGGAGAAGCCTTTTCCCATCTGAGGGCAGATGAGTGTAACGTACTGTAGATCTGCATTTTAGTTTTTAGTTTATACATTATTAAAAAAGAACACTGCGTAGCTGTAGTTAAGGGTTTGCATGTTGAAGAAATGTGTAAAACAAATGCAATGTTACAATACAAACTGTTGTATGTTGTTTTGATATTTATATGTTAAAGTTTATGTATTGAGAAAGAAATGTTTAGCCCACTCTCACTCCCAACTTGTTGCATATCGAAGTTCCGGAATGGCCCTTTGGCGTCACTATGTGACGCTAAGGGTTTGTAAGCTTTTTTCACCGCAACTTTTCAAAATAAGACTTCTAACCAAACCTAACCCTAACCCTAACCTAACCTAAACCTAAACCTAGCCCTAACCATAAGTTATGGGTAAATTTCTCACTAGAAATGTCATAAAACAATTGTTTCCAGGGTCAACCCTTTGGCGTCACATATTGACACAATGGGTACCCTCCCAAATGTCAATCTGTGACGAGTTGGGATCGAGAATGTGTTAAAATGTTAAATTTAAAAAATTGGGATTTCATTATTTAACATTTACAGTATTACCCCACAAACACACACAGAGGTACCAAAAATTGGTTATACTGAGTATCGGTATGGTATGGGTTCAAATATGAGAGGTACCCATCCCTAGTCACTAAATCAAACCAGAATGGTCATGTTCATTTTTATTCCCAAATACACCACATTTCTTATTGAATGTCACAAACTCCTTCAAAATCCTAAGTTCTTTAAGTTCTGAAACAAGCAAACAAAATAGAATCTGCCTAAAGGTCTGATACTTTGTGGGTGCTACTGTAAGAATTCCATTGAAAGTCAGATGGCTGTCCTTCCAGTTCCCAAAGTCATTGATGGGGAAACCACAAACCAATTTGTTAGATAGTTAATGATAATAATTTTAACAATGGGTATTTAAGCGATAAAAAATAAAGGCAATTACATTCATCAAACTTATATTTATAACTTCTAAAAGATTGTATTTTGTCCATCAGCTGCCTCATTATAGTTTTTTCCTTTTGTTTAGGAGTATGAATAAAAATAAAATAACAAATGTAGCCAGACAGCAGATTAAAGGTGAAAGGATGCAAATTAAGTTAAAAATGTTTAGATGTAGGTGAAGAAAAGATGTTTTAAGTAAAGGACCAGATGTAGGAAATGTGGGATTAAACAGAGTTAATTAGAGCAACATCTAACTTTTATCAATATTTAATTAATCAAATTAATAATTAATCTGTGAAATAACCTCCATATAACACATCAAAACTTTCCTGGATATTTTTGGTTATTCATGGGTACAACGAAGGTGTCTTACCCTTGAGGATTGCCTCCAACTTTCTCTTCTCTCAAGCTCTTTCCCTTCTCTGAAGGTACTGAATGCTGCTCACCAAGCCTCTTCCTCCACCACCTGCTGATTACCAGGGCCAATAACTCCACGATCTCTACACTGCCTCTTACCCTCCCTCTGCAAACTCCAAATAATCCTCTGAATGCCTGCAGGCCAATGGGCGTTTAGTCTGGGAGTGTCTCCTTTCCTTCTTCCATGGAGTTTAGAATAAAAAGGCAGAAGCACTAGAGGAGGAGGGTAGATATTAGAAGAATACATCATCAACTTTTTCTGTACTTTGGAAGCAATAACTCTTAATAGTCCAAACATTTTACTTATTAGTTTAGCCTCATCTAATTAATGCCTTTGACATAACTGATATTTTTTTTATTTTCCTCTGTGGGTGCTTGATTAAAGTATTTTGGGAGGTAGATAGGGTTAATATGAATCTCTTCAGGAGAAGGTGTCAACGCTCAAATCATACCTGTCAAAGTTTTGGATTTGAAAATAAGGGAAATTTTCTGGCGCCCACTACCAGTCGTCCCACCCGCCCAACCAAGCTCCAGTATCCCTTATATTCTAAGATAAGTGTACAAGAAATCTAAAATACCCACTTGTCAACCACTTAAAAAACCATATCTCAATATATTTTCTCAAAATGGCGATATATGATATAAATCTTGATAATTTTATCAAATAAAGTCTGACCAGAAAGACAATTCTGAGTTAAATTTGCTGATGCAAAATGCTACACAGCCTCATTTATTAACAAACAGATGATCAATATGTGACACTCATTAATCCATCTAATTGAGCTTTACATGCTGTTTTGAAAAGTCAAAGCAGCGACTCCTAAGACTAGTATTTTGATACATAATAAGCTATTATATATATATATGAAATATTATAGTTTTCTATATCACCAAAATAGAAAACTCGATATAGCTCTAATTCCTAAATTATAAAACAGCCTAAATTAACACAAAAATGTGTATATGAAGCATGTGTGTTTATTTAATATACTTACAGTTTATATACAAGTCAACATGTTGCATATTTATTATTAATTTCAAGTTGCTTATCTTTAAGTTAGACATTAACATTTTATTTTCGTTATATATTTTCTGATAATTTCTCATGCTCACTCATGTGGTTCTCTGGTATTCACTAATAACTTCTTAGACACTATTGTTACAGACTTTACATTCTTTAACACTTTTTAAAGCAGTGTATATTTGTGGGCTTGTGATTGGTGACGTACGTTGTTCCTTCCGCTGTGAGAGACGTTAAAATCTCAGTTATTAATCTAACAGAACGTGTAACTGTGTCCCATCCTGCTGCTCTTTAGGAAGGTAAACTCTCTCTCTATTTTACAAGATATTTACAAGAGTTCTTTGTTTTTTTCTCCAGAATGTCTTTATTCATCATCTCTTTTCTGAGTTGTTTCCGAGTTTGTTGCCGCTGTCGGCACTAATTTCTGAAATGGCCTGGGTGGCAGTTCTTGCGAGGCTAGTGACGGCGTTCAGTTTAGTAAGGCATCTTTTAATTATTATTACATTAAAATACAGGATATTTACGGGAAAATAATAATACGGGATGATGGCGGGAAAGAGGGATAAAATACGGGAGTTTCCCAGCCAAAACGGGATACTTGACAGGTATGGCTCAAATGCTGTAACTGACAAGAGTTGGGTTGAATGGGGCTAGGCTGAAACCTAGATAAACATTAAGGAAAGTAACCTCAGGAAAGGTTTTATACAGTATTTGATGAAATATATTTCTAACAGTCCTAAGAGCAGAGGTATGAAGTTAAACTAAATTTCAAAACTAAACTTTATTAAACGTAATATCATTTCATCCGGCCTTTGTAGAGATGGAAATTTCTTAAAGGGTTCCTCCACTGTTTTTATAAAAACCTTTGAAATGTTCTTATTAAAAGATCTATGCCTGACAAAACACATTATTTTTGCACCATACAGTATATACTAAAAGGTTTTTAACATGTATTTACAATATTACATTACAAGGTTTCAAACAATCTTAAAGATAAAAATATGTTTCCCCCCACATCTAATTGCAGAGATCATCTAGTCTATGTATGTTAATTCTATTGGAATTTACATAAAGAATTATTCTTCATACATCATGTTGGGTCTGCTGGTAAACCAAGTAGCCTAAAATTTTCAGTTTGTATTATTTATTCATGGCAATTGTTTTTAAACATACTGAAGATACTTTAAGCCTATCCTGCTTTTTTGGCATCGTTTGGTCAAAAATCCATATTTATTTTTGAGCATATTGTAATCCAATCTGAGTGAACAGTCAATCTCTTCTCCGTCTCCTGGCCCTGTAAATGAAATTTAGAAATACAGGAGCATGATGCTGGATGTCAGCCAATCAGAGATCTTTCTACAAACACGTGTACTTCAAGAGCTGTTTTGGGCATTACTATTGGCTGCTTGACTGAAGTCAGGCGCGTTCATGAACAATCAAGAATAAATTCAGTGAAAGTGTAATGATGTAAGTTCCAGCAGATGTTTCCGTCGTGGCGTTAGGCACAGTGGTTACACGGCAAATCAAGCAGAAAAAGGCGGACCGAGGTGGAGAAGCAACTGTTTAAAGGCACAAACATACCACTGTGTGTCCTTGCGGATCCCCGTGACTGAGCATGTCTGCCTCACACACTGGTGTCAGAGAGAGAGTGATAACAGACGGGATAAATCACGTGTAAACCTTAGAGAAGCTTATTTAAGGTGAATTCATTCACACAGTCTCGATGAAGAGTGATGGTTGTCAAATAGTTCTTGGGTTAATTCACAACATCACATTTTTTGTTCATGTAGCAAACAGAGTCACTCAAATTTGCAAGTCAACCAAACCACAACAGTGACATTATGAAGCCACAGACCAAAACCCGGCAGACCACGGATCCATCATGAATCATATTTCTCTTTTGGGGATTTTTTTATTAATGTCATTTTAAATCCTTTTAGGATTCCCTGCACCTCCATGAAGGCTATTTGGCAGATTTTACATTCTTAACACTACTCCATACATGTTAAAACATGATTCTTTATGCCTCATTTGACCTGCAAATCCATTCCTTCACTCATTGTTCTCTTAAATAAATCTCTTGATTAGCAAAGCAACAAAAATCACCAGCTTCACTGAAAGTATAGGATACACAGAAGTTCTAAATGAAACATTGGGGACATCTTTGCACTTCTACACTGAGCTGCTGTGTGGGAGGTCATCACATTTCACTGCTTCATGGAAGAGTAGAAAAAGGTTTCATGCATGTCGCCATATTTCCAGGAAAATGTGGCGGTTTTTCATTATGCATGTTGGTTTCTCTCATGTCTCATAATGGAAATCACACAAGCAGGACCACTGCAGATATAACTGAGGTTTTCTCATTGGTGCAAAATTAATTTTAGCTTGTGCTATTTTTAAAAATACATGCACTGTTTTATTCACTTGAAAGGACAAGCTGCAACAAAACCAGTGCTATTGAAGGTTTTTCTTGTACCTGTCCTGTTTCTGTCAGTGTAAAGGTTATGGAGCCCAATATGGAGAGATGTTGTGCATGATGTTGAAAAACAACAAACCTTTCATGCTGAAATGTCAACATAATTGTGGAATATATGGGCAATTTGCATCTGTCTGCCTTATTTTCAAACATGTCCAGCTTATTTATAGTGTAGACATGAGCGCAGCTAAATCTGGGGTATGCAGCAGGAATTGATTGTAACAACAGCCTATCTAAAGATTGAAGTTTGGCTGTTATTGTTTTTCTCTTTGTTTGTTATAATAAACATCATAGCAAAATATATAATGCATTTTTTATTGTACCAGTATAAAAAGGTTAAAGTTGCTAACCAAAAACAAAGAAAAGAGACTAAAAAAAAAGCCGTTCTCTGGTCTTTTAGACTTTTATGTAGTTTGAAGGATGTGGTAAAACTGTAAAAACATCAAAATAAGATCTTTATTAATCACTTGTAGATAAATGCAGTATAAATACAACTATCACATATCAATACAAGGCAAATACACAAACCTAATACTGTGTCACATACAACTGAACTTATGTGTAAATACCAAAACAATAAACGGACATTCCAACAAGCAGCGGACATAAGGTCGATAGCCTGACTGCATTAAACTAGCTACACTAAAGTTATGTTAGCCAACAGCTTAAGTATTAATTACATTTAGTAATATTATTATCCACTTTTTAAGATTCGTCAAAGATAAACAACAACATAAGAACACAACACTGTACAACTTATGGACAAAGATACTCCAAGGCTTAAGAACAATGATTACAGTGTCACTTCTTGCACCATGAGCTGACGGTGCTTCAATTCATTTGCGTGTAACTGAAAACAAACCCTATCTCAAGAACATCCACTAAGGGGTGGTATTAAACAACATTTGGCACAGAATAAAAGCAGGATTGTTAACATAAAGTAAGATATGTAAGAGTACACTCCCCACCTGGTATATTAAGTAATATACCACTTTTATTTTACATTAGCTTCGTCCTCAGACAACAGTACAATAATATCTGTAACAAGTCTAAGGTAAGTTTTAGCTGAACCTTGTTTGACAATCTTGACTTCCACCTTTCACACCCTTTTATCATCACTTGGAATAGCCTTGACTATAATACCAACAGCCCATTCATTGGTTTGACTTGAGAGTCTTTCAACAGTACAAGATCACCCTCCTTTACATTAGGTTTTGCTCCCTTCCACTTCCGTCTCGCTTGTAATGTAGCAAGATATTCTTGTTTCCACCTTTTCCAGAAACAGTCTGCGAGACCCTAAACTCAGTTGAAACAGCAACCATAGGTCCGGCATTCCTTATGGCCTTAACCTCAGCCATGAGAGTGACCAGTACTTCATGTGTGAGGTGAGTGTTTGAAGAATTTAACAGTATGCTGTCGAGGATACGTCTGGCGAGTCCAATCATTCTCTCCCAAACTCCTCCCATGTGGGATGAATGTGGGGCATTGAATGTCCAAGTGCAGCTTTGGTCCAACAAGTACTGCTTTATTTTTTAATCATCAGTGCTTATTTACAACTCTCTGCAGGCACTAATGAAGTTTGTACCACGATCTGACCTTAGGTGTTTAACGGGCCCTCTGATGGACAGGAATCTGTGTAAACCATTTCTAAAGCTTGAAGTGGACATTGACTCTACAACTTCTATGTGTACAGTCCTAGTGCTAAAGCAAGTAAACATCACAGCCCACCTTCTCAGCGCTGTTTGTCCTAGTGCACCGGGATATGTGACTCTGCAAGGTACAAAAATATTTAAACCCTGAAGGTAAATGGGGGATCCACAGAAAGCCTGTCCACAAGCAAACTGGCATGTTCCTCTTGATGACCTACATGTGACACATGTATGGACCAAGTTAGAAATCAGTTTCTTGGCTCCTACCACCCACAGCCCTGCAGTGTGTAGAGTGACTTCAGTGAAATGACACCACTGGTGAGCTACTTTGTCATGATAGTGCAAGACTTAGAGAACCTCTACATGGTGGGAAGCTGGAATTATTAAGGGGTGTTTTTCACATTCTGAGAGATCTGTCAATTACAAACATCCCTTAACTCTTATCAAACAGTGTTATCAACAAAGGGGTCAAGTTTTTGAACAGGACTGTGGGAGGAGACCCATAAATAGCAATAGCTGGGGAAGGGCTGTTCCCATAGTCTGGTACATTCATATGAAACTCTGTTATTTCTTTGCTCTGGTTAAACCAAAAAAAACCTGAAGTAATTTCTCCTGATCTTCCCTGACTCGAAAACAGTAAAACATCGGCTCTACGCTGAGAGTAACTGCTACTTGTTCTTTTCTTAAGTGCAGTAGAACGCAAAGCATAGTAGTGTTTAAGTCTGGACCCTTACTTAATTAATGAAATACCAATAAACTGGGTGCACAATGGCGTGACAGTAGCGTGGGTTGTCCAATAACCGAAGGGTTGGGGGTTCGAATCCCTCTCTATTCAAGTCATTGTCATTGTGTCCTTTGGCAAGGTACTTTACCCACATTGCCTCGTATGACTGGGTATGAATTGTCTGATGAATTGACTGATATGAGTGACTGGTGTGAATGAATAATGGTTTCTGTTACTTCTGTAATGCACTTTGAGTCTCCTTGAAAAAAGTGCTATATAAACCCAAACCATTATTATTGTTACATTATCTGAAAAAAGCAGTGAATCCTGAGGCCACCAAACCGGACCCCCTTAACGCCAACGTCTAGAAATTCTGTCTATAAAAGTTATGAACAGAATCGGTAACAAAGGGGCTCCTGAGTCAAAGAAAAGGGCCCAGCCAACAGGTATCTTTTACAAGATGCTGATGGAGCATCTTGGTAGCATGGTCCTGCCATCACCCCTGGACCTTGACCTTGCCCATAGAGCCCAAACTGCTAAGCCAGCATTTGGGGTCAGAGCAAGAGCAGTCATGATACGCAATCGCTGCTATTGGACGAAGGAGGTGATCATGGGGAGCCCCGAAGGAGATGGTCCAGCAGGGGAAACTGGTGTCAAGCTTGAAAGACGACTGCCCAGAAATGTTTTAACAACTGTCAGTATACTGGGCAGTGATATCATCGCTCTATCAGCAGGGATTCAAACCATCGCTCCTATACCCAGCCAGGTTATGGATTACAACCAAGAACAGGGGGGAAATATATTTCACAGATGCTGACGATTTCCTTGCAGCTCTGAAAAACAGATCACACTCTGCCTTGAGAAGAACTATAATGTTAATTACTGAGCTGTGAATGTTAGCTACTATTGGTGCTTAATGGTGCAGTGATAGAAAAAGCTGTGAAGAATAGCAGTGTGCTAATGTTATGTATTGTACAGTATGTTACTTTATAGATACTTTTTTCAAGGATATTGAAATGAAGAGAGTGCTTTACATTCCTTGAGCAAATACAATGATATCCTCACCAATACTGCTACTTTCAAAGGGCTCACATTGCTCTATTTAAATAAAAAACACAACACGCTGATGCATTAAAACTTTATTATCAATTAATCAAAATGTGTCCATTTGTAAAATTGTTTCACTTTCCTTTTAAGAAATTATCTGTAGACACAGCAGAGGTAAGTTACTTGTACGGCATTACACACAATAATATAGAATGTGTCGTTCTGTCTAAGGAAAATAATACGATTTATAAATTATCAAGCCAGAAATGGTCTGACCTGTCAGAATCGTAATCAGAAATACTTTATTTATCCCAGGGGGAACTTACTTTATCTTACATAATCATGCTTAGTCATTGATGACTTTACCTTAATGCCACTCTGACCAGGCTGGGTGGCTTTGCACTCTGTGGTAGGGCTCCAGCAAACAACTATTTTGATAATCGACTTGAAACGACTAAAAACGACTGAAACGATTAATCAACTAATCGGATGACAAATCATACAATTATTTTCTATGTGTTGATACAATCTTTTAAATTTGGCTTTGGGCAAATTACGATAAATAAAAACAATAAAGAAATAAAGAAAACATTTCCCAACTTGAAGTATAAACAAGTTCCTTACAAACACAAAATAAATTGAATATATACTATAATCTGTTTCAGTAATAGCATTTACACATTAAAAAGGCTACAATAACTGCTGACTCAAAGAGCTATTCTTCATGGGCTGATAATTTATACCAGTGGTCCTCAAACTACTGCTTCCACATTTGACCCGGCCCCTTGAACAATACCAGAGACGCATTATTTCCCCCAGCCCCCATTCACCGCATTATAATTTTTTCAGTCTGGCCACACAATCGAGACTAATAAACACATAGAACACTGGGGTGAAGTGGGCCTGCCTGACTGAATCCCTCGAAATGTTTCCTCATGTCAATAAAGCTAATTTGAATTGAATTGTGAGCAACGCAAAAAAAAAAATGTTGCTACTACGACCTCACTTTGCCCCAGTCATAGAACGTGAATGTGACCCCCCCCCCAGAACGGAATAATGGCAAAAAGGTTAGGTAAGAGTAAAATTGATTCAGAATGCAGGATATTTAACCTGCAGTGGACACATGATTATTTTTTTGTTCAATGCAAAGAAAAGGCTGTTTGTCTCATCTCTCAAGAGACCGTGGCGGTTATCAAAGAATACAATCTGCGCCGACATTATGAATCCCATCACAAAGACAAGTATGATAGCTTGCAAGGCCAAATGCGTGCAGACAAACTCACAAAGCTAAAAAGTGGACTGTTAGCTCAGCAGACTACATTTGTACGCCAACTCAGCTGAACCAATCATCAGCTCGGGCCAGCTTCCGTGTTGCTCAACTGATAGCAAGCTGCTTACCGCACCTTTCACTGAGGGAGAGTTTGTCAAGAAATGTTTGAATGTGTCCCGAGAAGAAAGATGTCTTTAATGCAGTGAGTCTGTCGGCGAGTACAATCACCAGACGGGTTGAAAAAATGGGGGGTAATGTATATGCCCAGCTGCAGCAAAAGACGAAAGAATTTGATTTTTTTTCATTAGCACTGGATGAGAGTACGGACGTGCAAGACACAGGGCAGCTTCTTATTTTTATTTGTGGAGATAGCTCAAATTTTGAGATGTGCGAGGAGCTGGCAGCCCTCCAAAGTCTGAAAGGCACTACGACGGGGGAGGATATTTTTGACAAAGTATGTCAAACCATCAAAGAGTTGGATCTGGACTGGGCAAAGCTTGCCAGAATCATGACTGATGGGGCTCCTAGTATGGTGGGCACGTCTCGGGTCTAATTGGACGCATGGACCGGGAGATGGAAGAACGGGGTCTCACCGCCCCGCTACAAGTCCACTGCCTGATTCACCAGCAAGCACTGTGCTGCAAAGTGTTGAAGTGGGATTCTGTCATGAAGGTTGTGGTATCATGCATAAACTTCATCAGAGCAAATGGACTTAAACACAGGCAGTTCCAACAATTCCTGTCTGAACTAGAGTCTGTGTATGGAGATGTGCTTTCAGATCCGATCCCAACTAAGCTGTTTAAAGAAGTTGTTCCCCTGGTCTGCTCATCTTTGTTGGAGACAATAAATATATCCCTATCAATAGGCTACGTGCCACAGTCCTTTAAAGTAGCTGTAATCAAACCCCTTCTCAAAAAACCTACTCTTGATTCCAGCACTTTAGCAAACTACAGGCCTATATCTAATCTTCCTTTTATTTCAAAGATTCTTGAGAAAGTTGTGGCGGCTCAACTCTGTGACTTCCTTCAAAACAACAACCTGTTCGAGAACTTCCAGTCAGGTTTTAGAGCTCAACACAGCACAGAGACTGCTTTAGTTAAAGTAACTAATGATCTACTCTGGGCTTCAGATGAAGGACGACTCTCAGTGCTGGTTTTATTAGATCTTAGTGCAGCTTTTGACACTATAGATCACTATATTCTACTAGAGAGATTAGAGGAATTACTTGGAATCACAGGGACTGCCCTAAACTGGTTTAAGTCCTACCTATCTGATAGGTACCAGTTTGTACACATGAATAATAAGTCTTCTGTGTACACTAAAGTAAGCTACGGGGTTCCTCAGGGCTCTGTGCTAGGTCCAATCCTCTTCTGTATCTATATGATCCCCCTTGGTAATGTTATGAGAAAATACTCTGTTACCCAACTCTATGTATCAATGAAGCCAGGTGAGACAAATCAGCTATCTAAACTTGAGGCCTGTCTAAAGGACATTAGGGCCTGGATGGACCAAAATTTTCTTCTTCTTAACTCAGACAAGACTGAGGTCATTGTACTGGGCCCACGACACCTTAGAGAAACCTATGCTAGCCTAACTGCCCTAGATGGCATTACTCTGGCACGAAGCACAACTGTTAGAAACCTTGGGGTTCTATTTGATCAGGATTTATCCTTCAACTCTCACATAAAACAAACTTCAAGAACTGCTTTCTTTCATCTCCGTAACATTGCTAAAATCAGATCTATCCTGTCTCAAGGCGACGCCGAAAAGCTAGTCCATGCTTTTGTTACCTCTCGACTGGATTATTGTAATTCTCTTTTAGCAGGCTGCCCGAGCAAGTCGCTTAAGACACTTCAGCTGGTTCAAAATGCTGCAGCACGTGTACTGACTAAAACTAGGAGAAGAGATCACATTACTCCTGTATTAGCCTCTCTGCATTGGCTTCCCATAAAATATAGAATAGAATTCAAGATTCTTCTTCTCACTTATAAAGCCCTAAATGGACAGGCACCAGTCTATCTCAAGGAGCTTGTAGTGCCATACAATCCCCCCCAGAACACTACGCTCTCAAAATGCTGGACTACTCGTTGTTCCATTTGTCTCTAAAAGTAGTATAGGAGGAAGAGCTTTCAGTTATCAGGCCCCACTTCTCTGGAACCATCTACCAACCACGGTTCGGGGGGCAGACACCCTCTCTACCTTTAAGGTTAGGCTCAAAACATTCCTCTTGGTAAAGCTTTTAGTTAGGAACCAGCTCATAGCTCATAGTTAAGATGCAATAGGCATAGACTGCCGGTGGGGGGGTCTGGCATGCTCGGTTGGAGAGAGGTTGGAGAGGGCGTTAAGAGAGAGGTCATTTAGGTTAGAGAGAGACCGGAGAGGGTCCCATTCCTCTCTCAAACACTCCCTCTATGTCTGCTTCTTCCCTTGTGTGTTTGCTCCTGTACTCCTTCTGGCTTTTGTCTTGCAGGTCCGTGGGATCCTCAGTGTGGAGTTACAGAGTCTCAACAACTCTGTCTCCACCCTTTCCTCTGCACACACCCAACACAGCATAACGTGGATGGCTGTTCATCATAGGAATGGGATCCACACAAGGTTCCTGCTGCTTAACAGAAGGTTTTCCTTGCCGCCATGATGAATTCATGTTGGGTGTGGGATACATATGTATGTGTATATACGTATATATGCATATGTGTGTATCCATAAAATGAAGAGTCCGTCCTTAAGACTGCTCTACTGTAAAGTGTCTTGAGATACCATTGGTTATGATTTGGCGCTATACAAATAAAAGATTGATCGATTGATTGATTGATGATGTGCTGTACTACACAGAGATCCGATGGTTGAGCCGCGTTTTTGCGAGCTGCTACCCGAAATTAACGTATTTCTTCATTCAAAAGGCAAAACGGTCCCAGAGCTGATCAACCCATAATGGAAATGGCACCTCACATTTTTAACAGACCGACAGAACTGCTGAACTGCCTTAACTTGCAGCTACAAGGCCAGGGGAAGCTCATTTGCGACATGTATTCCCACATAAAAGCAATTGAGGTGAAACTAGTGCTGCTTTTGGAACAAGTGAAAAAGCACAACTTCACCCATCTCCCTGATACCCAAAAGCTTTCTGCAGAGAAACCACTGGTCCTGTTCCCAGCTGAAAAGTGTGTGGAAGCACTAGAAATGCTGAAGGCGGAATTCGGTGTGCGATTCCGTTAACTACATGTTCATGCAAAAGAAATCCGTCTTTTCCAGAACCCCTTTGTTGCCGACATCGATGAAGCCCAGCCTTCTTATCAGTTTGAGCTGGCCGAGTTACAGAACTGTGATGTTCTGAAAGACTCATTGAAGCCCAACAGTCTCATTGACTTCAATGCCGCCCTCCCAAATGACACATACCCTAACATAAAAAAACACGCAATGAAGATGTCCACAGTTTTTGGCAGCACGTATATCTGCGAGCAAACCTTTTCACGCATGAAACTCCTGACAACTCCGATGAGATCAAGATTGACAGATGAACATCTGCATCAGTGTTTGAGACTGGCTGTGCTGACATTCAACTTCTCACCAGCCAGATGCAGGCCCACAGTTCACATTGATGAACATACAGTACATAGGTAAGCTCACTTTTTTTTACTTGAATGAGTAATTCTGAGTATAAACAAATATAATCATAATAAAACCTACTGGAATAAAATCCATCTCCATAACCATACTTGTATTGAAATGTATTGTGCTGTGTAGGTGCTGTATCACTTAGTTAGGTTTCTCAGCCTGCTTGCTTTGTGTTTTTCAGAGGGAAGTTGATGAGAGAGAGCAAACAGTGGTGTCTACTAGGCTAGCCTACAAAACTGGATTATAAGGAAAGAACACAAGAACTTTGAGAGACTGCTCATATGAGTCATTTAAGAGATTCTGCTGTGACAACTGAAGCTGAACTTTTACCTAAGATTGTGCACAGCACAACAGAAACATTCTTTCTGTGAAGAACCCAGAGAGGGTTATTTGGGTATTATTGATTTCATAAATACTGTTATTGTATATTTCCTGACTTTTTTTTTTTTTGTGAAGAACCCAGAGAGGGTTATTTGATTTTTATTTATTTCATAAATAGTTATTATATATTTCCCGAGTTAATTTTTCTGTGACTTAACACTAATAGAGTGACCCACATGCACAAATGTATGGTATAAAACAGGGGTCCCCAAACTTTTTCCAGTGAGGGCCACAAAACTTTTCCCTTCTCACAGAAAAAGTGTGACGATCGCAGTGGTACCTAAATGTAAAAATATATTGTTTTCCAAAAAGCCACACATAACCAAATTTTGTCGAGAATGTCGACTAATCATTACACCCTTACTCTGTGGTTATTAATGCTTAGTTATGAGTTAGAAGTTAATACTTAGTATTGATGCTTGTCATGCTTAGTAAATCCATAATTTTAATGAAGATGTGGACACCATCAGGGGTCCCTGAGCAAGATGCAGGGCATCTCTACTTTGAAGGTGTCTGATAGAATATAGTGAATAAATCAATCAAAAAAATCAAAACCCCCTTATAACTGTTTTTAAAACCATATTCTTGAGGACTAACAACCATTTGCCTGGAAAACAAAAATGTTTTAGTATTTCACTATTTTTAGTCATGTTAAGCCAAACACTAATTTTTTTTTTTCAGATAAGTTTACAAAAACATCACATTAGTTGTCCTATTACAATTTGAAATCCTGAAAAGCATAACTGCTGAACAGGGAGCAAAATTCCAAATTGGCTGCAGCCTCAGTGGTTTGGATAATATCGATTGAAAGCACTGATTTGATCTGTAGAGACTGTATTATGATGTATCATCTGTCAAGAAGGAAATGAGAAACTCACTCACTCACACTTCCCTAAAAGATGAAACATTAGGGTTAAAAGCCAAGATAGAGCAACAAGCAAATTGTGGTAATTATTGTGAAAATGTGATTTTTTTTTTTTTTTTCACTATTACCAAAAACATATATTTTTAAACAAAAAAGGAAAATAGGGCTCAATATGTTACTCAGAAATAGTTGAAATAATGTTAATGGTTGTCAAACGTATCAGAGACTTTTCTTATGGCTTGACAGGCTCTAGATTAGACAACTCAGCACAGATAAAGACAGATCCACTTACGGCAAAACAAATGAGTACCATATGAGTGTTTGGCTGAGTCTGTTTCCGTTCTGAGGCTTTTGTTATATGCGAAGGTCTTTGATGCAAACCACAGCATAGATCATGAGAAGGCACACGGATAATGCAGATGTTCAAACTTCTGTGTTCTTTGTAGACCACACACCAGGGCCAACAAATATTTAGTCTGATTAACGGCCTCCAAAATACACACTCACTAATAAGAAAAGTCAGTAAATTTAGATTTTGAGAACTTTATTAAGATTTCTGTTGCAAAAGCAAGTGAACGTTTGCTACAAATAGGCTCTGACAAGATGCCACAACTGAAATAAAAAATGATGGAAAAACAACCAAAATACATTCTTATTACTTTCAGTGTAACTTCATATACTTTCAGTTTTTAAAGTTTAAGTAAACCCCAAAACCAAAAACCTATTTCTGCTGAATACATATATGATTTGGTATGACGTAATGTAGCTTATTGATCCTATAGTCCCACTCTTCACATCTTAGTCAAGGTATTTAAATTTAGTATTTTGTCAGAGTGACTGCCCTCTATGGGTTGAGCGCCTGCTATTACAATTTAATTTTGTTATTGGCTGTGTTTGGATTCAGTGATGTTTTTGGTTCTTAGTGAAACCACTAACCATCACTTGACCCCCTCCCTCCTATAAAACCTGGTAGAAAAATAAAAGTTCTTGAGGATTGTCCCCTTTGTGCTGAAGGACCCTCTGATAACAAGCCGTGAAGGAAGCCGAAGCTACCATAAAAACAGCCCAAACAAAGTCTAAATGCTCTGAGGAAGCCTTGGGGCTAAACAGTTACCATAAACTCACGGTGGGAAAAAGCAGCAGTGTTCCTGGGTTTATTTAGCTTCTACGGCAGGTCCCGTGTCCCAGGGGCTGGCGGTGTTGTGCCAAAGTCTGTGACCTGAAAAAATCTGCGACCGCTGCTGCTTATCGGCAGTAAAGAAGAAGAGTGCTTTATCAACTGCATAAACCTCTTCGTCGCTTTCAGGAGCAATTTACACCCGCTTGAACATGACGCTTTGGTGGGTGAAGTAAATGCAGACTGGAGAAGAATTGCAAACATGTTTAACTAGGAGTAAATGTCCGCTGAGACTCCGCAGGGATTGGAACTGTTGCCACCTGCGGTCACAGATTTTTTCAAGTCACAGGTTTTGGCACAACACCGGCACTCGGCTGCCACTCGGCTCAGCTTCGACTCTTGGTGATGTCATCAACTAGTCAACTCGACTAGTATGGACATAAAGTCAACCTTTAAAATGATGAAGTCGTTTAACCTCTAGTGGGAACCGGACAATGAAACGCAACAAGTTCACTGTGACTGCCTCCCCGCACCATGCCAGCGGAGGGACAGAGGAGGGGGGGACTCCTGCTGTGAGCTTGGAATGGTCTGAACCGATAGTATGAGTAAACCCTAAGTTTGCCACTTACAAAGAGTTGTACTGTGTTACAAAAAAGTGACAATGACACTTAACACACAGGATTTAAACTTGTTCTGGCATAAAGTATTGTATCTTGTCAAATTAGGGTTAAGATTTTATGGTTTTAACCGCTCCCTCAAGCGTTGACACAAAGAAAATAAAAAAAACTGGCATCAGGACTTATAGCCTTAACCTGATACTCGTAGGTCAAGCAAGATTTATTTTGAAAGTGTGCAGACTACACTTCCTCAAGCACCGGCGGTCCTCTACCTTAAGTGTAACCACAGATGTGTGCCCCATCGCTCTCTGTTTAATGTTTATTAAAGCATCTCACAACTTTACTACAGACAGAAACTTTATTGTTAGGATAATATGTTCTAAGATGTACCTTGAACAAATGACCCTTAAACATATTTTAAATGAGAGCTGACAGACAGACAGAATATAAATATGTGGGAAGAATTCAACTTTTCAGACAGACGGGGAAAGAGAATGGTTAGCTTTAAAAAAGGCTCATCCTTAAGCTAAACCTTGGTGAACGTCTGCAGATGGAATGCAGAAAACTCAGGCCCTTGTTTTATAATGTGATTAATAATATGAGGAAGGGAATCCATCAGCCAACACAAAGAAATGATCAAAACAGATGCCACCAAGCAAGAATACCTATTACAGATGCCAAGACTATCTGATGGAGTTTTCATTTTAAGGAAAATACAGACATTTAATACACAGGAAAGAAGAAAAGAATTTTTTCAAATACTTAATATTTCGGTACGCTATGTAGCTTTGTTTTGATAACTATGTTTATGCAATCACTTATTCCTTGTAAACTGTCAGACACCAATTTCAATCACAACAGCTGTTTTTCTTTCATGTTTATATAGATTATACAATGGTTTACAATAAATGCCAGGAAATAGGCACTGTCAAATGTTCACGAGTGAAAGACTAAACCATAACCTGAGAAATATTCTGTTGATTCTCAACTGGCTGTTGCTCATGTCGATGTTCGGGGATGCAAGAGAATCTGGGGGTATATGCATTTAGAGCGCAGTTCTCCCATGCAAGCCAGTAGGAAAAAGCCGCTCAACTGCATGGATTCTGTTTGGGTGAGATTCTCCCACTCCATTTACTGTAAATCTGTCATTATGCACCTTCATCCCAGATATACAGTCTGAATGAAACGGCCCTGAAATGTGGGCAGTCCATGTCAAATCTGGCCATGTGTGTATTCTCTAATCGGCTTGAGCGCATTTCACCTTACGTTCTTGAATTACAGGAACACAGGAAAAACACACAGAACAGTTACTTTATTCATCCTCCTCTACATCTACATCGGGAGTGTCATCATCTCTACAATTTCAATCACTCCTTTCAACCTTTTGCCATTGCAATGAATGACGCACCCAACAAGTCTATTATTCATTAAATTTCCATTTGTCCAATGACACACTTTACTTTCAGTATACCCATACCTGCAAGCTAGGGATGTAATGATTCACTCAACTCCCGATACGATTCGATTCACGATACTGGGTTCACGATACGATTCTCTCACGATTCATTTTACAAAATGGGACTGTACTTAAATGACTGAAAAATATTCCTTTATACTGTACTATTTTCCTTTTATTTTTCATTGTCAAAAGAATCCCTTGATGAACTATTCAAACAATGCAATTTAACTAAAAATAAATCTTGAATGAAATAAATAAAGAAATAATACAAATGAAGAAGCCTATTCATTTAAATTCTGGTTCCATAGTAAACAATACAAAACTGCATAATAGTTATTTTTCTTTTTAAAAGTGCAACTGAAAATGTATTTTGTGACTTAACAATTGGACCTTAAAAAAAAAAAAAAACAGTCTGCACTGTATTTGCGGCAGATATTTGTTTGAACCAGCAGAGGGCGCTGGTAATCCAGTGGTCGGTTGGCATGCAGCTAAGTGCAGTGAAGAAGAGATGCTACGCTAGCAGACAGAGTTAATAGAAAAACGTGACTTTTACAGATATTCACTTAATATTACAGATATTCTTTTGGTGCTAAAGGGGTAATGAATCATTTATGAATATGTTTAAGAGTAGAAGGCGGCCAGAAAGAAAGTATTAGCAGATTTCGCCCGCCGCCATGACTTCTGGATAGCGCCCTCTGCTGGTTAAAAAGTACTGCGATTCAATTTTCACAGCATCGATGTGAACCTTGATACCTATGAATCGATTTTTAACTGCCTTACGATTAATTGTTACATACCTACTGCAAGCTAACACAAAAGCTAGAAATGTCAATTGTCAGCATTGTGAATTGATGTATTTGATGTAAATAAAATAGTTTTAAAAGATGAAACATGTTGTATTTTTTTTTTTTTTTGTTTAATTATTCACAACATATACACCACAATAACAATGAAAAACCAAACAGAAAAGAAACTAAAACCAAAATAAATTAGAGGTCATTTTAAACACAAATTTCCAATAATTTGGAAAATCTTCGCTGTAATCATTTTTCAAAAAATAACACACAGAATAAATCTGATTTCTCAACCAACTGTTGACAAAGAAAGCAATCAGTCTGTAACGTGTCGGTTGCTCTGGCAGTGAGAATTGTATCTGTTATTTTACCTTACCATGATTTAATCAGGTATAAGTACAGAGAAGTATTTTCAAAGAAGACAACAAATAGTCCATTGGTTAGAGCAAAAATAGGTCATATGAAAGGATGTCAAAAACAAGATACACTGGCTAGAAATAATTTATTTTGCCATAGCTTTAAAAGTAGAAGGTGAAGTGAAACGTTTCATTGTTTTTTTAATCTTGTTCCAGTCATGAAGGGTGACGAACTGGAAGGAGTGAATATGCAAAAAGTATTTTTGAAGAAACTACATTACATATTAAAACCTTCAAATCCATTGATCAATTAATGCCCTCTATGGATAATCCATAATAAAGATAAAACATTATTCAATTCAACTTTATTTATTAGTGTTGTGTTCAAGACCGCACTATCCGAGACCAAGACTTGCCCGAGACCAGAATGCACCGAGACCAAGACAAGACCAAGACTTTCGGGAGCCGAGACCGAGTCAAGACCAAGACCGAGACAAGCCGAGACCAAGACCAAGACCATAAACATTTTTTTTTCAATTTAAAAAAATATATAAATAAATAAAATTATGGCAAGGTTCAACAGTTAAATAACATTCTCTCTTTAATTTTAGTTTATTTTAAATACATTTGATGGACAAAAAAGGTGCCTGCAAAAAATTAACTAAAATATTAAAACTGCTACTGATAAATTCACAATTATTCTACATATTTGAAAACAAGATTTTTATGTCAGCTGAATGTACAGCAAGTGTTTAAAAGTATTTCTGCCAAGAAATAATGATTCTTGATTCTGATTCTTTCAGTTGTTCAGGTTTAACAGGTCACAGAGTTCACAAGATAATTTTTTAGTTTGAAAAAGCCTTTACACGGGTTATTTTTTATTAATTCACTTAGTTGATATAGTTTAATTTGGTTGCTGTAATGTAACTAGGATATTCAATTAACAAAGGTTTCCAACTGTAACTGTAAAAGTGAAACTTTCTGAAATAAAACTACAAACAAGTTGTCATCAGTGTAAAAAACATAGAGCTACAGGTAGATGTGAAACTAAATAAAACAAACTCAAACACTGGAAAAGTCATGTGACAAATTAATCAATAGTTCTTGTTGAGAATTATTATTATTATTCTGGAAACAGAAACTATAAAAAATAATTATATTGTGAACCTGTTTATATTGTAGGGAACATATTGTATACATACATGTAATTGGAGTCTAAAGACACAAAAAAACACCACTTTAAAAGATAATAGACTAATATAAGACCTCTTTACAGTTATTTGACTCATTCTGTGATGCGCGGCGATGACGCGCTGGTGACGACATAATCCAAGATGGCGGCGGCCCGGACTACAGCCGATATTATGTAATAAAGCCTTAAAAGACATGGATATAATGAAAAGAGTGGATGGACAGAGGCATAAACATGCAGACTTTCACACGGACACACAAGGACTTATTAAACACACACGGAGTTATTAAACACACACGGACCTCAGTAAACACGGTAAACGGAACAGGCTTCACCGCTCGGCTGGCACTAGGACCCAGAAGCAGAGTAAGTGCGTCACCTATCCAGCCTTCACAGGCTGTAATATCATCAGTTTATAATTTTACCAGTTATTAGAGCTACTGTCTTTACCAGGGAGATAATATTTATTACTGGTGATTGTTTTCTGAAGTTTTACTGGGATTTTTACCGGTGATTAGTTCATTTCTCCCTTGCGCTCCGCGGTCCAAACTGACACCGTAGCCACACACACACACACACACACAGTCACATTAAGGAAGGTTGTGGTCATTATACGGGGTGGATTAAATAATGAATAAAGGATTGTTTTATCCCGTTCTTCTCCGTGTTAATATCACATTATAAAAAAGGTTAAAAATAGCAGGAATTAGTGCTGGTCTCGAACGGTCTTGACGGAAAATCCCGAGTCCGGGCAGCCCGAGTCCAAGACAAGACCGAGTCAAAATGCTTCAGAGACCGAGACAAGACCAAGACCTTTAAAATTTGGTCTCGAGACCGGTCTCGAGACCAAGACCGGTCTTGACCACCCCAACACTATTATTTATACAGTTAACAATTGTCATCTCAAAGCACTATCAAAATATGAAATTATTAAAGCTGATATCTGGAGTTTCTGAGAAATCTATGTATATGTATGATTCTTTTGAATTCATAAAAATAACTACTGTAACTAGTCTTTTACTATGGTCTACTGCCAGTGGTCATTCATATACATTAATGTATATAAGTCCCTCCTTCGTCCTATAGACCCCTATACAAATGGAAATGATCCCTGAGTGCGCCCCGCCAATAGGCTTCGATTCGGAACTGTGCACGGAAACAAGGCCATGCATCACAACAGCAAACAGGTAAATATGATTTTGGCTCTTACTTGACCCATGGACCTATATCAATGCGACCTGATGCGACCTTGTTATGTTCTGTGATGCGCGTGCATTAAAGTAGAGGCGTGGCTTCTGGTAGATTGGAAGTACTGTTACTTTGATTAAATTTTACTTAAGTAGAAGTAAAGTTACTGGTGTAAAAATCTACTCGAGTAAAAGTAAAAAGTAGATCACTTTCAATGTACCCAGAATAAAGTTACTTAGTTAATTTTTAATTTTTATTTTTTTTTGGCGGGGGGGCATGATCATTGTGCAAAACTGCTGATCAATTGGCTACAACACCTGTAGCTGTTATAAAAAGGAATGCACTCACAATGCGTAAAGACGCAGAGTGGCTTATCAGGCACGTTGGGGGCACAAAAACGCTCCAAGTTGCACACAACCCCCCCCACCCACCAAAATCTGTGTACTTCTGAGCGGGTGGGTAAACAACCTCCTAAAAAGTAACGGCTATAATGTAAACAAACTGGCAAAACATCTTAACGACGACGTTAGCCTGACAGCTGTTGGTTTGTCACATACATATATACTACTACTGAATAGAACTTTATGACATGTAGTGAAATAGCATTAGGGTGTTCAGCTTTATGTGCACAGTGTGCAGCAGGGGTGAAAGAAATAAGGTAAATAATAATAAATGATCATTTAACGACAACCCAATGCTATATAAACACAGCCACTAAAACAAAGTTAGCTCTCTAACATACCTCTGATGAAGTGGTCGCTACAGACACGGGCATCAGCAGACTCTGCTCCTCCCGACCTCAGACGTAGGTTTAAAATCCACTTTTTATGGCTTTGTTCTGTGAGCTTTTTACATTTCTCACCTTTGTGAACGACAATCTTCGGTACTCTATAAAATATCTTTTCTTTTTCTCGGTTAGAACGATTAGAGCAGCCGTAAACTACACAAAACATGGGCATTTTGATTACTTTAGACAGCAGATTCCCAAGCTTCACTTCCTGCTCTCCATCAGAATTTTGCACTTTCGAGATGCAGCAATGTGAGTGACATCACATGAATCAACAGAGCAGGCCATAGACATATACACATTGTATTGTTTGATCCTAACAACAGCTCTAGAGTACATTCAATAGCACAAAAAACAATTACACCACAGTATAATATATCTTTGGAGCAGACTCCCGTCCGCTTGCAGGATTTATTTTATTCTGCAATGGAATCTATTTCCAATGTAGCGAAGTACTGTTGCTTGAAACAAAATTTACTTAAGTAAAAGTAAAATTACAGATTTTAGAAAGTACTCAAAAAAGTAGAAGTACACAAAAAAGCTACTCAATTACAGTAATGAGAGTAAATGTAATTTATCACTTTCCACCCCTGGTGATGGGTATACAACAAGGATCAGGGGTGGGGGTTGGCTATAACCCGGCACGACTGTGTCTGCCTGGACATCATACCCAACATTATTTTATTATTTCATTCTGTCTTTTCCTTTTAGAAGAAAAACATGATTTAGTCTGAAAGCACAAATCCCTGATTTCATTTGAGTTGTATAAACTAATTCAAAGTGTGAAAACGTCAGGTATAACCATCTTACAAATCCAGGAAAGAACCACATCAAGAAATGATAGTTCATGCTCTTTGAGCTTTTTGACAGGTCTGTATTTTTGTGTACTTTATCACTCTCAGACATGGGTAAATTACCAAAGATGCACACATGCCGTGAAGCTGAAAAAGTACGTCTTTCCTCTTCCTGATGGACCGCTGCACATTCTTATGGAAAGCTGAAAACTGAGTCAGTGAGGTCATGGCCTCCTGCTAAATTAGCTGTATCTGTGTCGAATGGACACAAAAGGAGAGAGATTTTCCATTGTTGGTGTGTCAGCGAAGGCATCACAACTACTTATTCATAGCAATACAGACTGAAGTTAACTTTTGACTTTTAGATAATGTGAGTAATGTGTAAAACCCTGAGCATTATGCAACATGTGTGTTCACAAAGAGCGTTTTATTGGTGAGCACTTGTTTTTACAGCTTCACTTGTTTCTTCCTAGAAACCTACTCATAACACACTTGCCCTGCTGAAAGAATTTCCCGGAATCAGAAAACCTGCCTGAAAGGTTTGCTTTTTTCAATCACCTTAAAATGCTTTAACATATGTCAAATGTGTTGTTTTTCATGGAAAACAAATTAAATTTCCAAAAACAGTAGAGAATCATAGCAACTGCGCAGCATTAATTGGGGCTTTCAATATCAGCTCCTTTACTCACATTCACACACAAATAGGACAGAGCTGTCAGGCAAGGCGCTGGTCAACCATTGGGAGCAATTAAGGAGTCAGTTTTTTGCCCAAGGACACTTCGACACACTGACAGGTATAGCCTTGGGATGAAACCCACAACCTCTCCCACCTGAGCCACGGTTGCCTACAGCTAAGGTGGAGAAAAATAAGGTGACATTCTAATGTGAATTCATTTCTGGCAAAAGAGCCAATCCACGACCTCACTGACTTAATTAGCGAGAGACAACTCTGTGGTACATACTGTATGTTTAAAACTTCTTCTAGCTCAGTATTGGAATTCTACAGCTGCAATGATAAGTCAATAAATTAATATGCCAAACAATTATTCCAAAACCATTTCATGATGGAACATCTCACTGAGCTAATTGGCAATTTGAAATGTCATCTGTAGCTTCAATAATTGACTAAGCCAGCCACCTGTGTACAAGACATCTGCTTTAAAGACAAATTTTAAACGACTGTCAGGAATTCACTTATACAGACAAAACTGTAATTGAACCTATAAGGCACGGATATGTTGGTAAATTATTTTTTAATTATTATTGGCTCTGTAGGTGAAAAATGCTATTTTTCCTATCGACTCCAATTGTTAGCATGAGAACAGGATTACACACAAAATAACAATATAACAATATGCTGCCTGGACCCCAATAAAGGAGTTTGGATGAGAGGATATGTGTAAGAGGAATGTGCTTAAGTCCAAAATATGCTTTAGCGCAACCAGAAAAATATAGCCTTAAGTGCATTTCTAGTTGTTACGGCAGAATTTACGGTTGACCTCATTTAGTGACATGAGTCATTGCTCTGGTTGAATGATGGAATCCAGGAGAAGCATTGATGATTTTATATAAAAAGTTTATTCTATTGCTAAGTAAAAAGGTACAAATGGAACAAAGTGAAACAAAATTAGCGTCCGTCCAGGCGGACGTCCGAAGGAAGTGCCGCGCCCCGCTCCAACAGTTTCAAAGCTTAAGCTTTTTATACAGATAAGAAAAGGTCCCAACAGTGAGAGACAAAAGGGAGGGAGTCAGATGCCCATAGTGGCAATGTTGGAGGATGATGAAGATGTTATGAGAAGGTTTGGCTCCAGTCTTTATCTGTCTTGATAAGTGTGTGCGTCAGTGTATGTCTGCATGTGAGCAGAGATTCTGGCCTTGGCAGAGACTGTGCTGCACTGAGAATAATACGATCTGTACTGTTTAATCATGATTCAGCTGTTCAAAAGTGTAAAGATTAATGGAGTCGTCATGTATTAAAACATGACAAATTGTACACATGAACATACATTTGAGGATATGATGATGAATATAAAAATGACCATAACATTCCCCACTTTTGGTCGCCTCAACGACCAAATCAAGAAACAAAATTATTATATTCCACCTTTGCTGTCTGTCAGGGTTAACCATTAGCATCGTTATTGTCGTACATTGGATATATTCTTCTTTTGTGAGGCACAGATATATCAAGAAAAATGTGGAAATAAACTTCTTCATCATTATTATTAATGGCATGAATCATCAAAAATCATCCTTTATTACATCTAGATAAGCAAAAATCATCATTTGCATCAAGGACATCACTCGTCTTCATCGGCTGAGTTCAGTGGTAACTGGGGTGACCAATAGCCATGGTTAGAATCACTGCACTTGATTGGCGGCATCATGAGTGAAGAACCTTGAGTATTTTCCTCAATCGTAGCAGAAGGGTTTATGACTGTATTCCTGCAGCTAGGTGTGGGGTTGTCCTCCCTCAACCTAGCTATGAGCATTTGGTGTGGCTTATAAACAAAGCTAGGCCCTTGTTCTAGAGCGTTTTCTTGTGTGTGTCTCAGTGGCCTTGTCGGTTCCCCCTTCATTGTTCGGTCAGCCTCCGTCTCAGCATCAGCTGGTGTCGGCAATCATCTTGGATCCATGTTGCCTGCTGTGCGACCTTCACTGCCGTGTGGGTCGTTCATTTCGGTCGGCGTTGTAGATGATTGGTTGTTGTCTGAGGAAGGGTAGTCTCCACACACCTGGCAACCTCTCTTGGGATCGGAAGGTACCTGAACAGAAGAGGGGGAAAAACACCGAAACAGAACTCTTGGGATTGGCTGGTACCTGAACACATGCGCGATCCCACTACTGAGGCTTTAGCTGGTACCTGGTACCTGGTAGGCTTTAGCTGGTACCTAGACAGAAAAAAAAGGGGGTGGGGGGAAAAAACACTCACCCAAAATAAAATAAAATAAAATAAAATAAAATAAAAAATAAAATAAAATAAAATAAAATAAAATAAAATAAAATAAAATAAAATAAAATAAAAAATAAAATAAAATAAAATAAAAGTTTAGGGGTGTTAGGTTTAGTTAACTAACTAAATGAATAGTTAGTATGGCCAGGAAGGCAGAGACAGGTCAGAGGTCAGGATCTGAGAGCTTTTCAGATCCTAAAAGGTGCTGCTGCACAATCACACAATGGTTAGGTGTGGGTTAGTGAGCTTTTAGCCATGCTAGCTCTGTAGCCCATTCGCACGCGAGTGGGAAAATATGAGGCTGAAAGAAAAGCAGGAAGTATTAATTCGATTTTCTTTTCCTGGAGTAAGAAGAAGCATAGCTGGAGTTGCAGTGATTATCTGTGGTACATCTACTTACCTGGTGAGAAGCAATTTGAGAACCACTGTTTACAAGGACATGCAAGTCGGACGGAGAAGGACATGCAAGTCAGACGGAGAAGTGTGGAGTGTGATTACATGTCTTCTCAAGATGAATACATACAATTGGGAGACATGGAGATGTGAGAAGGCTAAATGAGTTTAACCAAATAAATAAATAATGTTATTTATTTATTTAAATTGTTTGTTTCATTTTTCGTTGCTATCTCTTATTTGTGAAGGAGAAATCTTATTCTATCCTTTATTTATTCTGAATAGTGTTAACACTCCACACCTATTCACATAGCCTAATTCTTTTATAGAGCTGAATTTGTCAGTTCATTTATTTCATTCATTTCCCTCATAATTATTATTTGAGATGTAATTTACTTAATTTTGAAGGTCAATTGGTGGCAAAAGTGTCTCCTATTCTGTGTCTGAACCAGAGTTCAGCGAGATTATTGGCCCTTTAAGGTTAGACAGAATTAAAGTTAAGTTGAGTCGAACAATCATATTGTCTTTTGCTCTCTGTATTTATCCCATTCGTAGGGGTGACGAGCCCCAGCACGGTTTGGAGAGCTTCCTTAAATGCTTGGAAGTTACTTAACTTTAAACTATCTCTTATTTCAATCAATTATCAAGAATTTCAGGAGGACCCTTTTTAAATCTCAGGCGACCCAGATTGGGCCACCAACCCAATGTTGAGAACACTTAATTTTTCCCTTAAAAGTGTCTAAACCCAGTGAAGGTGTTTTATGGTCTTGCACGCTAAGTGCTGTTGGAACAAGAAGAAAATGGTTGGAGGGTTTGAGGTATATTTTCCTATGATAAAATATAAATAAAAAACCAGAGGGACGTTGGCCCGCTCCCTTCCCTTTTTTACATAAGAATACATTTGGATTCTTAAAACCATATGATAAATATCATTGGAAAATCACTTATCTGATCATTTTGGATGTGTCTCCGTTTTCCTCTCTCTTGTGTCCGCCTGCCTTTGTGCCCTCCAACCTCCTCGACCTCCTTCTCCTCAGCCATAAAGGTCAAAGCCAGGGTCAACTGTACGCTCCTTTTGGAAATTTGAAGATCTGTCCCCACTTTTGCAGTTGGATTGGAAGTCGCTGTAGTCTCTGGAATAGATATTATGTTAGAACATCCACAATATGTCATATTGTCACGTGTCTATTTCAATCTATTTCCCCTTTGCTTCCCAGTTACAGTTATGGACAATACTTCCCTTTAATTCTCATCCTTCATCATAAGAAGCAGTGACCAGGCATGGCGGCGAAGAGGAAGGATCGGAGTCGAGAAGGCGGTGGCATTCTGTTAGGAAACACTCAGAAACAGAAAGAGAGGAAACCATTAAGACTTAACTGGATAATTTAAAATATCTCTTTTCTTTAGTTGGATCTGATTCGTCTCCTTACAGCGACCTGTATTTTGGAAAAAGCTACATAATAACAACAACTAAGACGAAGACGTAGACAAGTGCACACCACAACGAGTATACACATATAACAACAAAAAACATGGACACTGAACATGAACAGTAAGGTCAGTCAAGGTCAAAGCCAGTCATTCTACTGAAAGTGGTATCATATATAAAAACGTCGTTTGGTGTTTTTAAACACCCAGAAAAAAACCTTTAAAACCTGGTAAACTTTTTAGAAGGCCCAAGGCCTAAAACCATAGTTCTTTTAACAAGCAGCAGTGTTTTCTGAACACCCCACTACATAATTGGCAAAAACAGGGAGAAGATCAAGTGCATCAGAACCCAGGAGGAAAAGAAGGTGAAACAGAGGAACATGTGTAGTCAAACAGCCATTCATCGGTCAATCACTCAATGACACGTCCACGGCACATTCGCACTCACAACGCGGTTCTCTCAGGCATACATAACGTGTCATCATTCAGTCATTCATACACCGCACACGTTCATGCCTCAATTTTCACGTCCATGCATTCACAAGGTTTTGCTGCAGTGTCTAAGTGGAATATAGGTCTCATCTAACCCACCAGCGGCGATAGCCAGTCCACCTCCTCTCTCGGGGTCAATGAGCTCTTATTGCCCCCTCATGCTTGGCAACCTTTTAGTGTTAATTAATTGCTTTTTACTGGTATCGTCTGATTACTAAGAGGTACGCTCCTTTTTACTTCCGCCTTGGCGGAGTCTTAGATTATCGCCCGTGGTACTGACAATCTGCTCATCTGCTGATCAGGCAGGAATCGCACGGCCGTGTCTAACTCAACAAACTCAACAACTCTCGACCTCCGGCTTTGTAAAAGATAAAGCTGGGGAGAACTCTCAACCTCCGGCTTAAGCTCAACAACGACCTCCGGCTAAAGCTGGGGAGAACAACAACTCTCGACCTCCGGCTAACTGGGGAGAACAACTCTCTAACCTCCGGCTAACTGGGGAGAACAAAACAAACAACTCTCGACCTCCGGCTAACTGGGGAGAACTAACCTCCGGCTAACTGGGGAGAACTCTCGACCTCCGGCTAACTGGGGAGAACAACTCTCTAACCTCCGGCTAACTGGGGAGAACAACAATAACAAACACCAACGCAGACTGTCAGGACTTTATTGGGCACCTCTAAGATTGAACGGAGCACGCAACCTCTAATAACCCTCACTCTAAGGGAACGTAGAAATTTGTTCAGAACGGTCTTCGGTTACCAAGCATGTATCAAATCAGGTGGACCGCTATCCCCCAAAGAGCGCTTTCCCTAGCAAGCTTTATCCTTTTTCTGCACATTAAACCAGGACTTCTCGTTTGAAAAGTAATTGCCTATGTACTCATAGCAACTAATGGGACATTTTTTCTCAGGAAAAATTTGGTACCCCCCCCATGCTGTCGAGTGGCTTTGGGCCGGCCAGACAGTCCGACGCGGTAAGGGGAGGCGCGCAAAATGAAAACAATGAATGTTGAACTAGGCTGTCTGTCGCAAGCAGCTTCAAAAAGGGTAAGGTACAGATTGTTTACGAGGGTATCGGTCAAAAAAATGTCAAAATTTAAACTTGTTGAGGCTGCAGTCCTCAATCTCTGTCTCAATTTTCCTGAAATTGAGTAAAAACAAAAGAGAAAAAGAAGAATCGTTCAGAAATAACAAAGGAGAAAAACGTGTGAGCTCAAAAAAAAATCATGGCCAATAAAAATTAAAACTTCAGCTCCAAAAGCTGAGGCAACAGAGGGCTTTGTCTTCAGCGGATGTAACCATATCTTGCATTGTGGGGGGCCTCCCCTCAATCAAGAAAATAAATGAAAGAAAAGCAAACAAAAACAACCTTATCAGTAACACTATTTTCTTCCCCTTTGTTTGTTGTTTTCTCATAAAGGCCAAAGCAGTGTAAATAAATGAGCAACATAATGAATAAAAGCAAAGATAAATGATGGGCACACTTGATCTCATGTGGCAAACAGAAGGGTTCTGTGTGAAGTTCTGGTGGTCTGTGTTTCTCATAGTTATGAATGTGGGTGTGTGACTGTATGTCTGGTCTGTCTGCGTGTGAGAGAATAAATGAAAACAAAATAATCTAGTGCACAGTCAGAAGATAGAGGGGTTAGTATTGTGCGAAGGAGAAGCTTGTTGGCTATTTGCTAGTTGTCCCCCTCCATGCCAAAGTTCAAGGCTAAAGTGATTTAGCACTACCACCAAAGGCTGTGGTGGACTTCTTGTGTCTTGGTATCCTTGTGGCTTTTGAAACAGTGTCTTTTTTTTTTTTTTGGTGAAGATATCCAGCAGACGTGTGACCAGTCTGCAGTTGCTGCCCATCATTCAGGCAGTAGTCGTGGCATTTAACTCGCAACTCATTGGTGGGGAGTGTCCAACCACTCCGACGCCCACAGGTTCTCAGTCTTTGATGATGGGGCATTGGCATGCGGCCCATTCATAGACGATGAAGAGTTGACTTGGGACTGAGCGAGTTATTTCAGCATTGCTTTGCTGAATGGGAGTTGAGTCCTTGAGTCCTGAAAGGTCACACACCTTTAATTGTCCATTTCCTTCTGATGCTTGGTCCTTTGAATGATGTTGACATTCCATTAGCGTAAGAGTTGAAGGTGATTTCATTCTTTCATTGAAGATGTCGTTTCTTCAGGGGACAACCACAAAGCCAACAGAAACTGACAATTAAATAATAAAAAAAAAATGATAATGATGGTAACAGTAATATTAAAATAAAATAAAATGAAATACTGTATTCATCTGTGTGTGTGTGTTTGAGTGTGTATTGCCCATCAAACATGAAATCAAAATAAAATTTAAAATAAAAATAAAAATAGTGTCTGTGTGTAATGGCACTATTCTATCGGCAGGGGAGAAGTGAGAAATCACAATGTTGTGTCACAAGTGTGTAGTGCACTAAACTGGCCAGTGAGGGGCGCCACCTCTCTCTCTCTCTCTCTGTTGGGTGTGGCTCTCTGTGCGTGCGCGTGCCTGTGCGTGTGCGTGCGCCCGTGCGCGTGCCTGTGTGTGTGCTCTCTCTCTCTCTCCCTTTCTCTCTCTCTGTAGGTGTGTGTGTGTGTGTGTGTGTGTGTGTGTGTGTGTGTGTGTGTGTGTGTGTGTGTGTGTGTGTTCACACGTCTGTTCTGAGAGAAAAAAAAAACAAAAAACACAGCAGCTCACTGCGAGAGAACAACAAAACAAAAAAAAAAAAAAAACCCAAAGCCGGCTCTCTCCAAAATGAGAGCCTTAAAGCCAAACAACTACAAAAAAAAGAAGTAAAACTCACTGAATCATGATCTGAGTTCACATCATACCAAGATTGTATATGCATATGCATTTGTTTATTGGATTCTTCATCTGTTTGATTCACAGAAACACAATTTAGGTTAGATTTGGGGTTTTAATCTTTCGGTACAGAGGTGAACTCAGATCATGGCACCGCTGGGATGTTTTGGAAACCTTGTTGCCCGTCTATCTATGGTCAGGACCTCACAGGCTGTCTGTGGGTGTCCGAACAAAACCAAAGTAAATAATGACCAGCCGTATTTTATGCCTAAACAAAATATCCGAGCCCGAAGAAAACCAGAGAGAACCTACAGCATTAAAAAGCAACCATTTGAGCCTTTCTCATGGCTATTCACTGCGTCAAAACACAGAACAGCTGAGGATCAAAATCAAAGCTCAAAGCTGAAAATCAATACAATGCTTGACTGGTTCCAAAAAAAAAAATCAACACAGAGCAAATATATATGTAAATGAAAATTTATACATATATGTTTATAAAGGCAGCTTTACCTTAGTCCGAATTGGTGTTTGAGGTTCAACCGATGGTTCGTGCTCCAGTCTCTGTCCGAGGGCGGACCACCGCGGGCCAGCCCCGGGGCTTCAAATGTGTCGACCCAGTGCTGGTCCACGATCGACGCCCCACAGAGCAGAAGATGGATTCAGTTCGTCGACGCCAATTGTTACGGCAGAATTTACGGTTGACCTCATTTAGTGACATGAGTCATTGCTCTGGTTGAATGATGGAATCCAGGAGAAGCATTGATGATTTTATATAAAAAGTTTATTCTATTGCTAAGTAAAAAGGTACAAATGGAACAAAGTGAAACAAAATTAGCGTCCGTCCAGGCGGACGTCCGAAGGAAGTGCCGCGCCCCGCTCCAACAGTTTCAAAGCTTAAGCTTTTTATACAGATAAGAAAAGGTCCCAACAGTGAGAGACAAAAGGGAGGGAGTCAGATGCCCATAGTGGCAATGTTGGAGGATGATGAAGATGTTATGAGAAGGTTTGGCTCCAGTCTTTATCTGTCTTGATAAGTGTGTGCGTCAGTGTATGTCTGCATGTGAGCAGAGATTCTGGCCTTGGCAGAGACTGTGCTGCACTGAGAATAATACGATCTGTACTGTTTAATCATGATTCAGCTGTTCAAAAGTGTAAAGATTAATGGAGTCGTCATGTATTAAAACATGACAAATTGTACACATGAACATACATTTGAGGATATGATGATGAATATAAAAATGACCATAACATAGTGATTTTCAAAAAAGTTGACATAACTGCATAGAAAAATAAAATGTGACAGTGTCATTCACCCTTTGTGTTAATTATTGTTTTCTTCTTGTTTTTTCCCCATAGGAGCAACACACCCAGGGAACTCTGAGGTCAGGCAGGGCTGCCAAGTTTCAGAAAATGACAAGAGTGAGGCTTTAGTGTCATGAAAACAAAATTGTGGCCTTTTTTAACATGGCTTTGGCCTGTTTTAACGTTGATTTATACCTTAAAACTGATGTCCTCACCTCCATGCCAGCGGCTCTTCCTGCACAGAGGCCTCCTAATGCTAGTTGTAATTAACCAGAAATTAGAAATGAAAACTAACAAGAATTTTGACAAAATACATTTATTTGTCAATATTTCATTTCAACCAACTCTCCATCATTTAGCTGGGGACATTTTTCATGTTGTAGGTGTTTGTTGCAGATTTTGATGCCTTGATGACAGAGGCAGTGGGCTCCCACTTAAAACACTGTGGCCCAAGGCAGTGCTGCCTTTACCTCAGCTCTCCTTGTCTGCAACAGAAAGGAGGTCATTAAAAAGCAAATCATATAAAAAACATTAAAACATCAAGTCATTTTTTGATTGAATGAACGTCTTAGCAGCAGACTCAGTGTCCATAGAAATACACTATTACATACAAAAATAATCAAATAAGAACAGTTCAAATGAACATTAGATTAGACAAGGCATTTGTTTTATTTACTGTGTGGTGAAGGGTTCTAATGAAATGGACTGTCACCATGGGCATCGGGTCAGAATGCCCTTTTCAGACAATGAGACTAGATATCAGTTCAATAGGTTGGTGACGTGCTGACGTGGTGACATATCCATCATTTCCTGTTTACGCTCTACCGCTGCTTGCAGCGCTCTACTACTGTGTTCTGCTAACGCTAATCAAACTTGTTGTCATTGATATTTTAGCCTTGAAAACACTTGTTTTAATTTTTTACCGTACAGTTAAACGTACGAAGGTTAAGTAAAAAGCAATCTCGCCTCTTAGAGGCAGTGTAATCTCCTTTAAACTTCTTTTTGTCCTTAGCTTAGCTTAGCTTAAATTCAGCACCTATGGCTTCTCTCTCCTCCCCTCCGCTCTCCTGCCCGGTGTGTCAGATGTTTAGTTACTCCTCGTTCTCCTTTAGGGACAATGGTAGTTGCATAAAGTGTAGCGTACTGTTAGATATGGAGGCGAGGATCAACAATCTGGAGAAGCGGTTCCGCACCCCTGATACCAAAACCAAAGCTAGCAAGCAGGACCTAGCCGGTGCAGACCTTGCTAGCTCTAGCTTAGCTTCCCCCCCGGCCAACAATGACTGGGTTACTGTCCGTGGTAAGCATAGTCGAAGGTCAAAAAGCCGCTCGGGACACCACCATGTTCACGTCTCAAACAGGTTCTCCCCCCTCCGTGAGGACAACACACTCACCGGGGAACAAACTCTGATAATTGGCGACTCCATAGTGAGAAACGTGAAGCTAGCGAAGTCAGCGGGCATCGTGAGGTGCATCCCAGGGGCCAGAGCCGGCGACATAGAATCAAATCTAAAGTTGCTGGCAAAGAGTAACCGAAAGTTTGATAGGATAGTCCTCCATGTCGGCACTAATGACTCCCGACGTTGTCAGTCGGAAGCAACCAAAGTGAACATTGAATCAGTTTGTGCTTATGCTAAAACAATGTCGGACTCCGTAATTTTCTCTGGTCCCTTACCAAATCTGACCAGTGATGACATGTATAGCCGCATGTCATCATTTAACCGCGAGCTATCGAGGTGGTGTCCAGAAAACAGCACAGAGACTGCTTTAGTTAAAGTAACTAATGATCTACTCTGGGCTTCAGATGAAGGACGACTCTCAGTGCTGGTTTTATTAGATCTAATTGCAGCTTTTGACACTATAGATCACTATATTCTACTAGAGAGATTAGAGGAATTACTTGGAATCACAGGGACTGCCCTAAACTGGTTTAAGTCCTACCTATCTGATAGGTACCAGTTTGTACACGTGAATAATAAGTCTTCTGTGTACACTAAAGTAAGCTACGGGGTTCCTCAGGGCTCTGTGCTAGGTCCAATCCTCTTCTGTATCTATATGATCCCCCTTGGTAATGTTATGAGAAAATACTCTGTTAACTTTCACTGCTATGCTGATGATACCCAACTGTATGTATCAATGAAGCCAGGTGAGACAAATCAGCTATCTAAACTTGAGGCCTGTCTAAAGGACATTATTGCCTGGATGGACCAAAATTTTCTTCTTCTTAACTCAGACAAGACTGAGGTCATTGTACTGGGCCCACGACACCTTAGAGAAACCTAGGCTAGCCTAACTGCCCTAGATGGCATTACTCTGGCACGAAGCACAACTGATAGAAACCTTGGGGTTCTATTTGATCAGGATTTATCCTTCAACTCTCACATAAAACAAACTTCAAGAACTGCTTTCTTTCATCTCCGTAACATTGCTAAAATCAGATCTATCCTGTCTCAGGGCGACGCCGAAAAGCTAGTCCATGCTTTTCTTACCTCTCGACTGGATTATTGTAATTCTCTTTTAGCAGGCTGCCCGAGCAAGTCGCTTAAGACACTTCAGCTGGTTCAAAATGCTGCAGCACGTGTACTGACTAAAACTAGGAGAAGAGATCACATTACTCCTGTATTAGCCTCTTTGCATTGGCTTCCCATAAAATATAGAATAGAATTTAAGATTCTTCTTCTCACTTATAAAGCCCTAAATGGACAGGCACCAGTCTATCTCAAGGAGCTTGTAGTGCCATACAATCCACCCAGAACACTACGCTCTCAAAATGCTGGACTACTCGTTGTTCCATTTGTCTCTAAAAGTAGTATAGGAGGAAGAGCTTTCAGTTATCAGGCCCCACTTCTCTGGAACCATCTACCAACCACGGTTCGGGGGGCAGACACCCTCTCTACCTTTAAGGTTAGGCTCAAAACATTCTTCTTTGGTAAAGCTTTTAGTTAGGAACCAGCTCATAGCTCATAGTTAAGATGCAATAGACTGCCGGTGGGGGGGTCTGGCATGCTCGGTTGGAGAGAGGTTGGAGAGGGCGTTAAGAGAGAGGTCATTTAGGTTAGAGAGGGACCGGAGAGGGTCCCATTCCTCTCTCAAACACTCCCTCTATGTCTGCTTCTTCCCTTGTGTGTTTGCTCCTGTACTCCTTCTGGCTTTTGTCTTGCAGGTCCGTGGGATCCTCAGTGTGGAGTTACAGAGTCTCAACAACTCTGTCTCCACCCTTTCCTCTGCACACACCCAACACAGCATAACGTGGATGGCTGTTCATCATAGGAATGGGATCCACACAAGGTTCCTGCTGCTTAACAGAAGGTTTTCCTTGCCGCCATGATGAATTCATGTTGGGTGTGGGATACATATGTATGTGTATATATGCATATGTGTGTATCCATAAAATGAAGAGTCCGTCCTGAAGACTGCGCTGTCTTGAGATACCATTGGTTATGATTTGGGGCTATACAAATAAAAGATTGATTGAGATTTATTGATTGATAGGTTTATTTGATCAGCTTCGGAGGCAACGACGGTAACAGAAAAAACTCACATGAAATGTTTGACCTCGGTGCATGGCTGAACTGCTACCCCATGTGAAGATCCAAACCTGAGTGCAAGGGAGCGCCATCTTAAATAAGCACTGACCAGGTGAATGCAATCTACTAATCACTGACAGAATGCAAACCGCATGCAATCATGTTGCAATTCTCTGTCCTGGGTACAGCCTGGGAGAGACAGTCATTTTTGCATTTTTGACCTACACTATAATGCTGCGTTCACACCGGATGCGTCACGAAATGTTTGTGCGACCAAATACAAACAAAGTCAATAGATAGATGCGAAATCTTTCCTGTGCGGCGGTGTGGTCCGATCCGCGCGTCAAGAGCGTTGGCCATGGGAACGGTCAGGCCGTCGACATGGACACCGGTCTGTTCACCTATTCAACCATGGAGTAGAAGACCACCTCGACCTGTATGACACGGCCTTTATAACCGGGACTGGACTGGGAAGGATTTGGCGTGGAGGAGAATCAGCGAGGAGGTGGCAGTAGCAGATAAAAGTCATCTCTGTAGTTTTCATCTTTGAAAGTCAACACTGAGCTAGGATAGCATTAGCCGCTAATCACACTGGCTTTTGTTGCTGGTGGTTTATGTTTATTAGAAGAGAAAAAGGAGTGCAGCTTCTCGTTTCAGCAGGCAGTGAAACTCACAGCTAATGAATGAAAGACATATTTGGGCGGCAGTAGCTCAGTCCGTAAGGACATGGGCCAGGAACCGGAGGGTCGCCGGCTCAAGTCCCGGTGCGGAAATACAGAAGTTGTTTTGGTAGCTGGAGAGGTGCCAGGGCACTTCTCGAGCACTGCCGAGGTGCCCTTGAGCAAGGCACCAAATCCCAACATTGCTCTGGTGCATTCCCTTCATAGTAAAAGCAACCCCACTCTCTGACACCTCTCCATTAATGCATGTCCACAGGTTCTGATTGTCCATGTGTGTAATTCGGGCCTATACAGGTATGTGTGAGAAGCATGCCCCTAAAATAACAGAATGTAAAAACCCAAATTTCCCCATGGGGTTAATAAGGTATTTAAAATTCAAATGTCCCATATTTTGTTATTGGTAATACAATAAACACATTTAGTTATAATCATGACGAGTAGCCTAAAGGGACTCTTGAATATGACACAAGTTAATCACTGGGCCACCAGCAAGATTTAGACCACAACCACTGGACTGAGAGGCAATGCGTTCATGAAACTGCCTTCCACGTTGTTGTTTTACAGTAATATGAAATCAATGTCAAGACAAAAACGCTTTTTCAGCTGTTTTGCTTGTCTCGCTTCAGTTTGGTATAGCCTAACTATGTTATGTTAAAACAAATATTAAACAGCTATGACGTTGGAAAAGTTTAAATATCTAAATTGAGTTAAAGGTCTAGTATTATACCATTTTTCACCATCTCCATTTGTTCTAAGAACCCCAACAACATAGCATTTGAGGTTTATTTTCCCAAACGTGCCTGTTTTATGGAGTTTTAGCCCACTGAAAGGTAAATTTCTTCTAAAAACAGGCTGTTTTGGGGCCTTCATGCATATGCATGAGTAGGCGTGTCTGTAGAAGCAGACTTCATGCCTCGCTCTTGCGAGGGTGATCAGTTATCACAAAAACAATTTTCTTTTGCTATCCACACACTCTTTGTTTTCAGACAAAAACTGCACATTACAGTGAAACACATGGCTATTTAAGCGGCTATTGTGATTGTGAATCTGTCTCAGCGCAACTTCACGGTGTGTGTGTGTGTGTGTGTGTTTGGCAGCAGCAGCGGTGTCAGTCAGCTGTTTCAAACACTCACTGGAGTGTTAAGCTGCTAAGTCACTTTCTTCACCTACTCTCCTCTCCTAACCACAGTAATAGTCAATTTAAGGTGGTCATTTGACATCAGATCATGTCAAAGGCAATATGAGGCGGTATAACGGATACTAAAAGTGGAACTGCTCCCTGGGTTCTACCCCGCGGCTGTCCACTGCTCCTCAAGGAGGAGTTACATTCAGAGAACACATTTTGTGTATGTAGCTTTACATATATGGCAATAAAGTATAATGCATATTGTATATTAAACCGCAGGGTTTGTTTTACATGTGAGGTAGTTTGAGAGGGAGGAGCTCACATTCTTATGTAGGGTAGGAGGAGCCAGTATTGTCAGGAGGAGGAGTTTCCATGATATGATCTCACAACAGGAGAAAAATCCGAATCGCTCATTTGGAGCTGACTTTTTACAAAATGTGGAATAACAAGGGAGGGACAAAACTTTTTCAACTTTGGCCCTCTGAATTAGCAAAACCGTAGCAAAACCAAAAACTGTAGCAAAACCATTATAAAGTGATTTTTTCATAATGCCCCTTTAAATAAGTAAACCCAGAGCATAATTTGGGCCGGATCTTGCCGGCACCTCCCAGATTTTGATAAAATAAATAAAAAATTCCAACCCCTTTTTCGCTATTAGGGATTTAATTACCTTTTTAAGTATTATATTTGACAGCTGTGTCTTGTGGAGTGGAAATAACTGGAAATTTCATTGTAAACACAAAATTGACGGGGATGCTCTGTAACGGGGGATTGTCCGTGTTTCTTTAACGCTGATTGGTTGTTTGTGTTCACGGGATATTATTGACCCATTTCGTTAGCAAAAGGCTAAGGGGTTGGGGTTGGTGGAGGGGTGCGCTGTGTCCTCTGCTCCTTGGGGCTTTCTTGGGTGTGTATGTGGGGGTCAGTGCCTGCCTCTCAGCTTGGGATCTTGGGGTCTGGGGGACTGCTCGGCCGTGGGGGGGAGCCTGGGGCTCTTTCTGCTGGCCTGGCTGCATCTTTGGGCCTGGGCAGCGCTTGGGTTTGCAGTAGCGGTTCTTGCACATACATTGGTCTACGATGCACTGGCATGCTTTGGGCAGAGGGATAAAACTTGTACTGGGCTTAACCTTAGACACGTTGATCCCAAATACCCGCTTTAGTTATTACCACTCACTCCTTCCTGTATTCACAGCCACCCACCATTACACCTAGGCTTCACACTTCATCAGACTGGCTTGAGTACATAACACAATAAGCACAATATGCACATCTCACTCTCACTTTAAAATAATCCACTCTTCCCCACCCTTTGCATTTCCTACCTTGAGTCTCTCCTCCCTGCTCTCTTCCCCCTCACTTAGGTGTAACACTGCCCTTTCTTTTTATATCCTCCCTACAAAAAAGTGTTTCTAACCCTTCCTTAGGAAGGGCTGGTGATGGTCACAATTATGCAAAAAAATAAATTAATGTATTTAATTGCATTAACAAAACATGCATTGCTGTCTTATAAAGATTGCACTTTTTGTAGTGTTGCCCTTTGACAGCATGCGCTGACAAAGTAAAAAATAAGAAATGTCACGACAAACATGTCATGGAATAAAAACATTTTTCAAGTGCTTTTTGCTCACTAAATGGGCCGATAATATCACATGAACACAAACAACCAATGAACCTAAATGTTTAATAAAACAATGGTGAATCAGCCTTAAAGAAGCACAAACAATCGCCCATTACAGTATCTGTCTCTCCCTCTGACAGCTGTCAAATATTCCATGTCTCAGCACCAAGGACAGCGTAAAATCACAGCTAATTTAGCCACTCATCACAAAGGGCACTACACTTTCAGAACACAAAGCCCCACAAATAAAATATTTACAAACTTTTACACCCATAACATAAGGTCATAATTCTAATGAATCAGCAGCACAGCAGAAAATTCAAATATAACATGTGCTTACCTTGTGTAAAACAGCCCCCCCAAAAAAACAGCCAAAAACCAAGAGTAGCTGCTCATCTTGGCTTTGAACTGAGATACTGTAGTTCTGGATAGTTCACCTCCCGTGTACAGTCTGTTGGAGGCACCTTAGCATCTTTTCTACAGGTGCTGCTACAGAAATAACCTTTATCTTCAGTTATTGGCTTAAAAACCCTGCAATACTAACTGCCTTTTTACTAACCATTTTCTACCGTCTTCCAAGCTGACAACTGACAAGACACACTTTTTGCGAAAAATCCCACTTTAGATGTAGCGTGGGTGTGGCCTAACATTCCTCACTCGCGCTCAGTTTTTACATTCAATTTTGTGCGTACAATGAAATTTCCAGTAATTTCAACTCAATAAAAGACTCAGCTGTCTAAATATAATACTTCAAATTTTAATGAAAACACCTCAAAGCAAATGAGGTGCAGGAGAACAAAAATAAATAAATAAAAATGAGGTGCTGGATCCAGTCAAATACTGTAAGTGCCAGTCAAAATCTTGAAAATTTGTTTTCATCTCCACCATAAACACTCAGTTTGTTTACATTTTTGCGCATTGTGGGATGTGGAGTCACAGAGACCAGTACACAGAAGTGTTTTTACTTCATTCTGATATAAAAATAAACAATAAAAATGAATGTACAGTATATATTTCCATTGTTGTGCTTTAAAAGAGATGGTGATTTTCGTTAAGGCAAATCTATACTGATTTCTGTTTAGCATGTGCAAGTTTCTGATGTTATTTCATCATTAACTATTTTACAATGCAAGTTTGTGAACATGGCATCACTTCTCAAGAGGGCACAAGAGCGTCTCTGCTTTCTACGGAGAATGAGGAGATACCACCTGCCCTCACCCATCCTCACCACATTCTACAGGAGCACCATATAGAACATAGTCACCAGGTTCCTCTATGTGTGGTGCGGAGGCTGCTGTGCCTCAGACTGGAGAAACATGAGGAGAATGATAAGGACAGCAGTTTGGTGTACATTTTAGGACATGCTCAGGTCTCAGAGTGAGGTATCAGGAAAAGCTGTCATTTGTTAGACCAAACGGACTCATGTCTCAGTAAAAACCAATGTCAAATTAAACAGCCTCACTTGTCAAAACCATCCCCGTCAAATGGCACGGCCTCAGGCTTAAAAATTAAAGTTGTTGTCAGACTCAACGGCCTCAGGCCGTAAAAAATGACATGACTTTGTATTTTGAAGAAACCAAAACATGACGTCATCAATATGTGCTACTCCTGATATCTGTTATTTTCCATTTATTTTACAAGGTTAAGATCAATCGTTTTATTTAAGACATTGGCAAAAACTACTTTTGTTTTACCTATGGTAGCCTGTTGCTGTATATAAAAGACTCATTAAATAACACTCGGGTGTGCTCCTCAGTGTGACGGGGTACACAAGACAAGAAGGGCTGGAAAATACTGGCTTGTTTGTTTTGATTTTAGTCAACTAAACCTGTAAGGATTTTTTTGCTCAATTCTGAGAAAGTTACTAAACTAGGGAAGATCAACCAAGCCCCATGTCTAATATCACAATACATAGCTCTTGCTTCCCCTCTTCCTGGCAGGCTTTCTATAAGGTGTTGGAGAGTTTATGTAGGTATTTGTGTCAATTCATTTTGAAAAGCATACATGAGGTCAGGTACTGATGTTAAAGGAAAAGGCCTGGCCTATCATCTCTGTACCAGTTAATCTCAAAGCTGTTTGATGGGGTTGAGTTCAGGGCTCTGTGCAGCCCACCTAAGTTCTTCCACTCTGAACATTACAATTGCCCTATTCTGGAGATAAGGAGCCCAAACAAATACTTTTGTCCTTGTGTTGTTGCTCATTTAACATAATGTCCCACCCTTTCACACTGATTTGCCTCTATATTAAACCTTAGAGCTGTTGTTTGTTGACAGATATATTTATGAACTTCCTTATAGTTCCAATGAATGTACTTTTGTCTGCATTAACTCTTAATTATTTTTTTTTTTTTTTAGTAAAACAAACAAAACATTGTTAATAAAGGTAGAGGGGCCATTTTTATCCTAAACAGGATAAAGTTGGGAAAAATCTAAAATGAATTAGTTCAGTGGATATTATCTTCTTTTGTCAGTGATATTTCCCTATAAATGAGGTTTGTTTAATCGACACAAGAAAATCATATTATTTTTTGATTATCACTGCTGAATGAGTTAAATGTTGAACAAAACTTCAACAATTTCATCAATGGAACCGATTGATGAAACTTCCAAATAAACGCTGTTCTATACTTGTGTTATTGATTGCTGACACAGCACCTCGCTAATGTTTTGATAGGTAGCAAGGTTTTCCAGCCTGAATTTAAACAATACATCTGTTGTTTCTTGAGTTATTGCTGAATGCACATTATATTTATTGTTGTACTGCCATGACAATAAAGTTTGGCTCCTTTCAATCGACTTGTCAGAGGTAGGAGCTCTAGAAGCGGGGAGATCATTTTTGTCACCAACGGGAAGCTCCGATTTTTCAACTGTACAGGAACCTAAACATGGTTCCAGAAAACCATTAATCATAATAAATGACTGCTGTCAGATGCCAATGCTACATTCATTTCAAACTCCAAAAGTGAACGAAAAAAAATTAAGGTTTGCTAAAACTTATTTTTCCAAATTCAAAATAGGTACTCAGCGTAGGTAAAAAACCTCAAAAGAAAAATACACAGTACAAGAACAATAAAGGCTGGGATACATTGTGAGATTTTTTCAATCGTTGTACTCAGCTCCAGCTCAAACTGTGCGACTCAGGTGCAGAGCCCGAATGTGCGCAGCTCACGATGCATGTTCTCACACTGCACAGACAGACACTCTGACATGATCTGACTGCTCACACTGTACGTCCATACACAACAAGCCGGTCAGTGGAACTGCTTCAACAGTGAAATACCCTCACAAGGAGTGATAACATATTTGACACGATGCACGACACACGATCTAGCAGACACTCGCACAATCTCACAAAATAGTCGCACGAGTCAAGAGTCGGCTCAAAATGGGCCAAAAATCACACAGTGTATGCCTGCCTAAGACATCCATTCGTTCCTTGAAATCAAAATTTTGCTCATCAACTTTGAAACCTTTTCCAAGTATTACATTTTATTTTACAGTTTTAAATCAGTATCAAGGTTTCCCCCTTCCAATTTTACAAAATTATATTAAATTATTGGTATTTAACTTGCATTTTAAGAACCAAATTTAACATATTTGTATAGTATTTATTTGTCGTCTTAACAAAAAAACAAATAAAATATTTATTGCCATTATTCTTTTTAAACACATTTTTTAACAACACCATGCAGATTGTTACAAGGCGGAACAGGCTTCATCGGGACACATCGGGAAGCACCAGAGCTTCACTAATGATGCGCGGATCATTTTGAAGTTATTTTTCACTCAACATCCTGTATAGGTGTGATAGAGCAGCTGTTGCAATAACTGTTGGCTTTGATTGGCCAAAGTACGGACTTCTATCTTCCTTATGAATATAAATAAACAGTTTGTTGTATTTTTTTTCCCCAATTAACGTGATACATCACGTTCGCCCCCTGTCCAATCAGAGCCCTTCCTAACCCCCAGACTTAAAGCAAAATTGAATAAAGATGAATAAACCTGTTTTCCATGTAAACCTCAATTCGGAATTACTATTTCCATGTAAACACGAAGCAGAACACTTTAATTCCGAATAATTTAATTCGGAATAACTAATTTCGAATTTAAAAAAAACATCATCACACCGTGGCCAGTGACTTTTCAGAGGCTAAAACTCTGTAAAACAGGCGAGTTTGGGAAAATAAACCTAAAATACTGTGTTGTTGGGGTTCTTAGAACAAATGGAGATGGGTGAAAATTAGCATAATACTGGACCTTTAAACAACTACTTTTAACCATTTTCTTATTTGTATTTCACAAGACCCAAATCTAAATTTAACTACACAGTTAACATGGCACCTGAAATATATTTAAAGAATCTTTAAATTAATTAATAGTACATCAAATTCAATAAACATTTCTTGAATTGCTTATTAAACAATAAACAAGTTGGCAAACTTTATGAATAAATGAACAAAAAATGCCTTCAACTTTAGTTTCAATGATAAACAATGTTTAAGTCCAATTTAATGAATTATCAGGGCAACAGAAGTTTATATGATACCGGTGGCAATATTTTGAGGTTCTTACCAGCTGTCCATATAAACATGTAAAGAGTCTTTGCTCATCAAAGTTCAGTCCCAATTGAGAGGAAAGAACTCCGTCCTCTGTCCAGTTCAACCACAGTGGCTAGTTAGTGTCATTAAAAGAATCAGGTGTGCTTACCTGGCCCTTCCCCTGCTTGGCAGGAAGGAGGGAGGCAGCTTCCAGCCAGTTTGGCAGAACAACATTTATAAAAAAAAAAATAACCTCCTGCAAGTATTACAATCACATTATTCTAATTCATCATTTGCCAATGAGGCCTGCTTGGATTTGTCCTGGCCGTCTTTATAGAGTAGCATTTGTTCATGCGGTAATATTTAACTAAGAATGCTTCATCTTCAGACTGCAAAATAATAGAGATTAATATAGGAATGCCTGTGCTCTCATTTCTCTCTTTAAAGCGTCACCATTCAGAGAACAGGTTGAAAGACGAAATCTATGTGTGTCCTTTCAAAACATTAAAGAGAGAGAGGGGGGTTCCTTTGTCAGGAGAGAAAAGGTGGTTTCTAAAGTGATTTAGGAAATGGATTCAGTCAAAAACCCAGTGTATTCAGGCTCATGAAGCCAAGTCGGTGTGAGAAAGATTAGGTTGTGATCACAGAGCCACACTGCCATCTATAGGATTAAATTGGTAGCACAAACGTTTTAAAGTCAAGCTTTTTGGGGATTGCAAGCTTTCTGCTCTCATGACAACAAATGGAAGGCAGTAGTGCCATACAATCCCCCCAGAACACTACGCTCTCAAAATGCTGGCCTACTCGTTGTTCCATTTGTCTCTAAAAGTAGTATAGGAGGAAGAGCTTTCAGTTATCAGGCCCCACTTCTCTGGAACCATCTACCAACCACGGTTCGGGGGGCAGACACCCTCTCTACCTTTAAGGTTAGGCTCAAAACATTCCTCTTTGGTAAAGCTTTTAGTTAGGAACCAGCTCATAGCTCATAGTTAAGATGCAATAGGCATAGACTGCCGGGGGGGGGGGGTCTGGCATGCTCGGTTGGAGAGAGGTTGGAGAGGGCGTTAAGAGAGAGGTCATTTAGGCTAGAGAGGGACCGGAGAGGGTCCCATTCCTCTCTCTAACACTCCCTCTATGTCTGCTTCTTCCCTTGTGTGTTTGCTCCTGTACTCCTTCTGGCTTTTGTTTTGCAGGTCCGTGGGATCCTCAGTGTGGAGTTACAGAGTCTCAACAACTCTGTCTCCACCCTTTCCTCTGCACACACCCAACACAGCATAACGTGGATGGCTGTTCATCATAGGAATGGGATCCACACAAGGTTCCTGCTGCTTAACAGAAGGTTTTCCTTGCCACCATGATGAATTCATGTTGGGTGTGGGATACATACATATGTATGTGTATATACGTATATATGCATATGTGTGTATCCATAAAATGAAGAGTCCGTCCTTAAGACTGCTCTACTGTAAAGTGTCTTGAGATACCATTGGTTATGATTTGGCGCTATACAAATAAAAGATTGATTGATTGATTGATTGAGGTAATTCCATGCATCTCTTTGCAAATGTTGTGCATCGAAACATTGGGTGCAAATTTGTTCAAAAACACACTAATAATAGGCAGTGATTAAAGTAATAAATAGAATAGTTTTAATTTTGTTTTTTGTTTCGTTATTCGTTTAAAAAAAAATGAAGGTCTTCTCTCATATCATTGATCCGATTCTCTGTTAATGGGAGAAGAAGAAGGACACAGAGCTACATTCTGAGTCTGGAGGAAACAAGGGGAACCGGTGTCACGGTCTGAGTTCCCATCGGTCTAAGATGGGTTATGAGCATGCGCACTACCGGAAAATGAATTTAAGCTACTTCCGCTTAGCTTTTTTCTACTTCGGCTGTGCTGAGATAAAAAAAAAATAATTTCAAAGGTAATGTTATTTGTTGAGTGCTGAATGGTTCCTTTTCTTGTACAAAAATGTACAAGTGCTCAAATGTGTTTTAGAATTTATTCAATGCCGTTTTTATTATTACTACTTGTATTCTGTTTGGATAAAAATAAAGTACATGTTGGGAAAAAAACATGATTATAATAAAACTCCATACGAAAATAAATAACTTATTTAAAAAAAAGAAAAAAAAAACATGACTATAATTTACATTGCAGTAAAAAACAGTTAACCTAATGTAACTTTATTTTTTTTTTTAAATCAGTATAACCCAGTACGGGTACGTCTCAGTACGTAGCAGTCACGTACTGAGATTTTAAGAGGAACTCAGTAAGATATGAACTCAGACCGTGACACAGGGCGAGGTTGATATGTCGGAGCTTGATTCCCAGGAGGAAGCAATAACAGACTCAGACTGGTCTCAAGTAGGGAAAGGAGGAAATAGAAACCAAAAAAGAAATGACAGCACGGCAGGGATGAAGAATAAATGGGATTTAGAAGAAATCCAGCAGTGGTGGTTAGGATAGAGAGAGGATGGTAAGGAGGAAAACTGAACAAACTTGATTCAAAATAATATTAGAGTTGAGGGGTGCAGTTGAGGGATTTTGACCGAGTCCTTCTGTGTCAACTACAGAGTTGAAGAGTAAAGTGGGAGAGATTGAGATGGCGAGGTTTGTGAAGGATGGTAGTTTGCTAGTTATTTGTAAGAAAGTGTCTATTTGTACGGTTGTTGTACAGACAACCCTCGGTGCTATTGGTACGGTTACCAAAGTACAAAGCGTTTTAGGTTTAGGATTAGGATTAGGTTTGGGGTTAAAGGTCCCATGTCATGCTATTTTTCACCCATCTCCATTTGTTCTAAGAACCCCAAAAACATAGTATTTGAGGTTTATTTTCCCAAACTCGTTTGTTTTCCAGAGTTTTAGCCTCTGAAAAGTCACTTTCTGAGCAACTCTATACAAACAGGCTGATATGCATCCTACATATACATATTCATAAGTGGGCGTGTCTATAGATGGCACACTGACTTTCTCCTTCCCGCACGGTGACGTAGGGCCAAAGGACGGCCCGCCCTCCTCCCACCCACTCCTGCTTTATAAACACGAGACAAAGCGTGGGGACGGGGCGTTTGCCGGTACATACATATACTGTAGAAATTACATACATAGCACTGGGCGAAGGAAGCTGACATGCTCACCTTTGTGGGCGTGTCTGTTTACATGTCAATCATGGCAGAGAGCTTCCTGGAAGCGTGGCTTCTCCAGCTCAGTGCCGCGTCAATTTTGTCATCAAAGTGGGAACGTGTCATTAAATTGGAGCGAGGTGTTTAGGTTCACCCTGCAGTAAGAAAGGAGCAAATCACCCTCTAATTAATGATTGAGGGAATCAATGAAAAAATACACTTTGGGCATGTGTATGAAGCCCAAATAGCACTTTATGATGTTTAAAGCACAGAAAAGTCAATTTAGTGTAACATGGGCCCTTTAAGGTTAGGTTATAACCCTATATCGCAACATTTTTTAGGGTTAGGGTTAGATTTAGGGTTAGGTTGAGGGTATGGTTTAGTCTTAGTCACGTGACCTAAACTGGCCAAATAGGGGCACTGCGTACGGATAGAATGTCAGTATGTTGATGATCTTGATAGCCACTGCCAAAACAAAAGAACAAAAAGATTAGGCAATAAAAATGAAGACTGTGAGTGGAAGGTTGGTTTGTGATTGTGGAAAAATAAAGTATCATGAGGAGTAATAACAGGGATTGCAATTGAGGAGAAATTGGAGAAGTGGGGAAAAGAGAAAGGAGTGAAAAGATTATGCAGAGCTGAAGAAGGAAGGAGGGTAGAAAGTTTTTCTATAATGATTGAGTTTGAAGGAGTAATTCTCCCTCAGAGAATGATGATAGGGTACATGAGTTACCCAGTGAGGGCTTATGTACCCCTCCACTCAGGTACTACAGGTGCCAGAGGTATGCAGAGACAAACGGTGATGTCCTATGTGAGGAACACACGTTGGAGGGATGCAGTGAAGGCGTGCAGCCCAAATGCAGAAACTGTTGAGGAGAGCACCGTGTTATGGACAGGAAATGTGAGATAAGGAAGAAAGCAGAGGAAGTGGAGAAAGTAAAAAAGGTTTAATGACATCAGCTATGCTGAAGCAGAAGGAAAAAGAAGAGGGAGAGATACTGGAAAAGAGAAGCAAAGCAAACAGTGCAGGAACAGAGAGAGGAGGAGGAAAAAAACTAACAATGGTGATCAATCAGAGAAAGGAGGATATCAGTGGAACATTCTTTTGGATGGGTTAATCCTATGTATTGGGTATGTACTAATCAATTTCACATATCAGTTGAAACAGAGGAAGAAGCGCATCCTGATGCTATACACACTCCTGACCAGTGGCGGCGCAAATGCACTTACAGTTGTTTGCCAACCACCAGAAAACCTCAGAAGAAGAAGAAACCTTACAAACCATATCCAACATGGCTGCGCATCGGCTGGCATGTGTGGGGCTAAACGTCCTTTACTCCTCTGTTTGCGCCCCTACGCAGGTAAAGTCTGTTTTATAATCTATCTGTATGTGTAAACCAAGAGCGAAGGAAAAATGTGTAATATAATGATACAATAAAGGACAAACATTGGTAATGGCATTTAAAATAACTCCTAATGTCAGCTTTATGTCTAATTAGTCTGATGTGAAGTACATTGTTGCGTATTTATTATTCCACAACAAACGCACAATAATATAACCTATATATGTAATGTTCCAATAGGAATATGCATTAAAGTTTTCTCCTCAGTGAGGCAAGTAACTGCAGAACCTTTGTTTTTATTTTTGCGTTGGTTTGTTACCTCGCTAGCCACTGTAAAACAACACCTTTCAGCTGCTGATATAAACTTGTCGCATCGCGTTTGGTGTTTATTTGATGCTCGCAAGTAACATACTAATGCTTTCCTCTGCAAACTAATAATGCGCCAGGTATTTTAACAGCAGATGATGGAATAAGAGACGATCTCTGATGAAGCTTTCTGATTGTGATGATGGTTAGAGCCGCGTGTGATTCATCATAGTTTCATATAGAGGGTTTTCACGGCGCGTCATCAAAGCAGCCTGTTTACAAACAGCACACAAACGAGCAAATCCCTACTTTTGAGAGGAAATGGTGAACTATTGTCGTGTTTTTGGCTGTACTAATCGGTCAGACCGTGAAAAACATGGAGTTTTATGGACTGCTAAAAGTTCTAGTTATCAGGGAAGAACAATGAGTGCATTTTATAGTCAGTAGTTCTACATCAGGAGATCAGTGACATGAGACTCGCTCACCGTTGTAGCACTAGTTGTTATTGATGTATATGCAAACACAGCCGCCCTCATCTCCCGTCTTGCATTTAAATCCAGCTTCAGGTAGTCCAGTTTGTTCTCCAGGGAGCGGACATTAGAACACAGGATAGAAGGAAGCAGCCTTCTCTGATTATTAGCTTTTAGCTTGGTTGCAATTTTCTGGCCGATCACTGATTTTTTTAAAAAAATTTTTTAAAGCCTGACCTGCCGATTTCGATTTTGGCCTATCCCGATTTTTATTTTTATCTATATATAACAGAGCATGCACCTTGAATGTTCCAATCTTATTTTATTGTAAAGCATTGAACAACCGTAAAGCAATACAAGCTTGTTGTTTTAACTGCACATGAGGTACTGTAATTATCTCAAATATAAATGAAAAGTTTAAAGCATTGCTGTCCACAATACTAAGGCCCAGACCTGCTTAGTTTCCGAGATCTAACGGGATCGAGCAATGACAGGCTGGTATGGCCTTTGTCACACTAGCTAAGCTTTAGCATGAGCTTGATTTATCGCTTTAAATGCTGCATACTCAGTAGTGTGGTGGTTTCTTATGGTGAATAAGGTAGCGTTTTAAGCACAGCAGTTTTTCAATTTTATTAGCCCTTCAAATAAAACAAAAACAAACATGCATTCCAAAAAAACTAAAGTGCATTAAAGGGGAGGTATGATGAAAAAAAAATCACTTCATAATGGGTTTGCTACAGTGATATACATCACTTTAGCCTGATTCTGTTTCTGCCCTCCCTTGTTTATCCACATTTTGTAAAAAGTCAGCTTTAAACGGGCGAGTTGGATTTTGCCCACGTTGGCAGGTGATGTCACCTAACACGTCTCCTAGAATGTGAGCTCCTCCCTCTCCAACTATGTGGTTTAATATAGAATATATATTATATTTTATTGCCATATATGTAAATGCCAACTGCACTACTGTGCGCCCAAACTGCACTACTTTTTTTGCTGCCAATCATGTTGGGAGTCACTGCTTGGAGCCACGAACCCATTGTTTACACACATCAGCTGTTAGCACGCCATGCTAATGGTACACCAGCCTATGCAGCGAGACCCGGTGTAGTGTAAGGAGGGATATTTACAGATTCGTAGCTCCCAGCGCTAACAATGGACTCGGTTGTGGAGTTGAACAGCTTCCAACTTTTACATGGACGACAGAGTGGTAAGCGGAAAGGAGAGAGTCTGGCTGTGTTTGTGTGCACACAGCCAGTGAAAGGAGGAGCTGCTGCTCTGCTCCTGCAGAAACTGAAATTCACTGCACGTTGTTTGATTGCATCATTGCGTCATACGCTACTATTTGGCCTTGCTTTTAACTTGCTAAATCGAAGGCAGAATGTTGCTTTTTTTGTAATATTTGGTGGCCGAATATATTCAGCCACCAAATATTCGGTGCATCCCTATCGAAACGATCAGGATCGTGAAAGGATTGGGCACTGACAATGCCCACGCGCACACATGACTTGGTGGGCGGGGCCAGTCAGTCATCTCACAGCAGAAGGAGACAGTGGCTGACTTTAGACAGATTTTAAGACATTTGCATAGGCAGAAAAGTTTGGTTTCATATGCATAAATCGGCTGATCGCCGATCCTCCAAAATCGGGGAGATTGGTGCATCCTTCAATACATCCATGCTACTCACAGCATTATTTTAAACAAATCAGTGCAAAGGTTCCAAACTAGGCTGTAGGTATCATTTCATGGTTAAATATAAGTTTGTCTTTGTTTTTTTTATGTGACATGCCTGCACATGAACAGCGTTCCCCTCAGTAACATTAGTAACTGTGCAGGTACTAAGGAGCTGCTGGGCTACTGGAGAGCAGGTGAGATCTTACTATGTGGACTGGAGGATGCTGAGGGACGTGAAGAGGAGACAGATGGCCTTTGACTTTGCTGATGAGAGGCTACGGATCAATGCGCTGAGGAAAAATACCATTTTACCCAAAGAGCTCCAGGTACACTTGTTTTCCCACAAACACACTTTTCTCGGCTTGATGCTTTTAACTCATCACAGTGTAGCTAATAAATTGTGCCACTTTGTGGGTTTTTTTGTTTTTCTAGGAGATAGCAGACAAAGAAATCGCAGCCCTGCCCAGGGACAGCTGCCCAGTGAGAATACGCAACAGGTGTGTGATGACATCCCGACCCCGTGGTGTGAAGAGGAGGTGGAGACTGAGCCGTATCGTCTTTCGTCACCTCGCCGACTACAATCAGATGTCTGGGATTCTGAGAGCAAGGTGGTGAGCAGAGACCTTGGTGAATATTCTAGACAAAGTGCACTATGAAGAGTGGTTCAGAGGAGAGCTCGATGTCCAAATCTCAGATGTGTGTGGAATCTGTTTGTTCTGGACAGTAAACACTGGGCAATCCATGTTTTCTCTTTACTCTTAGAAATATACATGTTAATAATTTACATAATGTACATTTGTAGATCTTATGGTCTCTTGAAATGGCTCAATAAACATGTATTTAACAATTGTTTTGTGTTTGTGGTCATTATGGTAATAACTAACAATTTATCCAAACAGTCCATTAGAACTCTTTATTATTGCTTAACCTAAAGTTTGGTGGGTTTCTACAGACTCAAAAATCCACATATAATTGCATTAAACGTTTTTTTTATTCACTGAATAATTTATTAGTTGCTTTAATTACAGCTTCTCAATGTATAAAGAATAGTGGAATTCTATACTCTAAAAGCCATGTATAGCTTACCGTACATGTTGTGTAATGCATGTCGGACAGTATGCTTGCTTTTTTTACTGCTTTCAGCGGAGGTAGAATTTTAGGACCTTGGAACTTGTGGGATTCAAAGTAAAACGTGGATGACTTCTTCTTTTTGAAAAATAAATTAAAATCGGAAACCTTAAATTTTTTGGAGGAGTTGGAGTATGAGATTATCCACATAGAACTGAACACGTAACATGAATTTCTACCAGCATTGTGATATGGCTCAAACTTGATATGAACCCAAAAAACATAAAATTGTTTTTCAACACCCAATGAAAGGAAGAGGAGAAATTGAGCACACCTGCTTCATTATTCATTGTTCAGAAATATAAAGAAGGATGTTGGTGTATATGCTTAAATACTGTATGCAATAATGCATACACTGTAGTATTACTACAATATATAAAATATTAAATCTAAAATTTATTGGATGAACTACTATTTCAAAGTGTATTGAATTAGACAATATATAAACACTTTTAATAATAAATCATATACAAACTTTTACCTTGTCAGCTTAAGCTAGTCTGTTGTCAGAACAAGCAGAAGCCTACTAACTAAGAATGAGATAAAACATTAGACTAATAATTAGGGATGTCCCGATACAACTTTTTCACTTCTGATATGATGCCAATATTATACCAATATTGCAGCCTTGCGTATCGGCCGATACTGATATTGATCCAATACGATATCAGCACGAATCATACATACTTGTATGATTATTTTTTAGTGTGGAATGTTAGAAAAGGCTTAATCAAGGGTTGTTACTCAAACAGAACAATAGTCAGCAACAGTAGGTATGAGAAAAACTGATCCATTTATTATTAACCAATTGGTTACATACATCTAAACCTTCAACATACGATCTGCAGTGTTCTACAATTTAATAAAATAAATAAAAAATAAATTATAAGACCAGCGCCAATGTTAAGGTGAATTACAGCCACCTACTTTGTTGTCGTGTGAACCACAGTCACCAATGGATAGAAGTGCTGGAGCGGAAATTTTTATTGGAGCGCTTATCTCAGTGGTTACAGATGCAGTCCAAAAAAATCCGATAATCGTTTTCTGGCTAATATCGGACCAATATCGGATCGGGACACCTCTACTTATAATTTAAACTCTGATAAAACAACAAAAGTACACTAGAGCAGTGACATATAGGCTTTCCTACAACCAAGTTTAGGTTTTACAGGTAAGTCTTTTGTAATCAAAATTTATTTATTGCACAATGCACAGCCCAGTTTGGTCATGTGTTGGACAGGTCAGTCAACATTGTGCTAGGAAAGGATCAGAACAGAAAAGTATTTTCTGCACAGATATGCCAGAGGTACTTGATTTTTAAATCAATATGAGTATTTCTTGCATTTTGAAGGAGGAATAGTTGTTGTCTAGCACTATGACTGGAATATAATCTGAAGACTTGTAAATTCAAAACCTTGTTTATTATTTCCCTTGACAGGATAGGAATTTTTTATTTTATTTATTTATTTTTATCGTTTAATATGTCACTTCACCGAACCCGAATTTACCCCTAGGATTAATAAAGTATTCAAAATTACAATTCACACTTATACCATTAGGTAGCGCTAATGCAGCTTTTCTAAGTCAAAGCATTATTTCTAACAGAAAAGAAGATTTCTCCCGTCTCTGAAACCCATGAAGAAGAGTAGATGGCGCTAATGCACCGCTTTGTGAAATGCCTACCGCCAATAAACTCAACAGAAGAAGAAGACTGGGAAAGCCTGTGTGTGAAAGTGCGTGAACGCATGCTAGTTGTTGTGTTTTACATCGCCGGCAAACACTGAGCAGAAATGGATCTATCTGAACAGGTAAACAGTATTTTTTTTTTAAAAAAAATGTATTATCACTGTCAAATCAAACCAAACCATCAAGCTTTTTGCAATTATTGCAGCTATTTTCCATTTTGAAAGTAGCTATCCGCAAGCTAGCAAGCAAATGTCAACTGCTACAAATGCTGTTCTTTCTTTTCTTTTTTTTTCTTTCCCATCACTGTTTTGTAAATCGTTACCTTTCAATTAAAACCAAATTATTTCACTTACTCTTTTCTTTCGTAGTTTTTGTGCACCGTTTGTAAATTGAGGAGTTTTCTAGAACGTTCTAGAAACTCGTCCAAGCTTAGCTCGCGCAGTAAAAGTGAAGGTTGGGAATAGGTTGGACTAATGTTTACTCAGCATTTTACATCTGATTAGCTGTAGTTATTATTCGTCCTAACTATTAAGAGCCTGGTTATTAATAATAACATTAATAAAAGAAAGTGTGTTTTCGTACTGTTGCCGTACGGACAACCGTTGTGCTATTGGTACGTTTACCGAAGTACACGTACGTAGCATTTGGTTTAGGTTATAACCCTATATCCAGTGGCGTGCACAGACATTTTGGGGGGCAGGTGCTCAGTGGAAAAATAAGGGCACGTTTTGCGGCATGTAAAACTGACGGCTGCCTTGTTATAGCAGTGTGTAATTTAAAAAAAAAAACCCAAACATTACATGCACGTGTTGAATGTAATTGCCTATTTATTTATCTCAATATTTTAATAAAATTACTCGACCTTTGAACTGGTACAGTTTCACACTATAGCACTCTCACATACAGTTGCTACATCATGCCTATTCTTGTTCTCCCTCATTCTGGTCATCAGACAGATCTTCTGATTCTGAAACTGTGCATAGACTTGGTGCTGCTATGGACTCTGCTTTATCTGTAGATGAATCTCAGATTCATCTATCTCAACTTCTTTGCTGGTCGATGGCCTACTGCTTCCCTTCTGCAGCTGATAGAATAAAACAATAACAGTTTTAGTGATAGCCTATTTTTAAGGTTTAAGCCTATTAAGGTAAATACAAGATTACTGCAAGTGTTGTAACATAGAAATAACTTGTCGGTACAAAATAATATAATTAGCTAAAATAGCTTAATGCCTAATTCAGTACAGCCAAACCATTTTGTGTAGTTAAAATAAAACATGGACAGCTTTTAAGATATTTCAGTAAAATTAGAGGAACAGTTCAACTTTAAAATCTGAGCTATAAAATGTCCTAAACAGTGAACATGACTCATGACTCTGATCTTTCATCTTCATCTTCGTCTTCCTCAGGGCTCGAGACTGCGACCAAAGTGGTTGCATATGCGAGTATGTTTTCAGTGTGTGCGAGTGAAAATTTTATCTGTATGCATCCGTGCGAGTGCGTATGGGTGACCTTATTTTGGACGGAGCGGCTGAGCACTTCGTCACGTCCCACTGAGTGCACTTCTCTCTCTCTTGCTTCGCGCTCACAACATGGCTGCGGGTAAAGGCGGGCATACACTGTGCGATTTTTGGCTTATTTTGAGCCGATTTTCGACTCGTGTGTTTATTTTGTGGGGTCGTGCGAGTCTTAGCTAAATCGTGTGTCGTGCATCGTGTAGTATACATGGGGTCATGAGAAGCAATGAACACCTCATGACCAGCTCCCGATCAGCAATCGTAGGTCGTAAGGAAATCAAACATGTTTGAAATCCAGTCACTCCTCGTGAGGGTATCTCACTGTTGAAGCAGTGCCACGGACCGGCTTACCGTAAACGCTCACACTGCGCATGCGCAAACACAGTAGGACTGCTGTAAAATTGACGGACTGTACTGCCCACATCTGTCCAGCCAGCTCCTGGTCCATCACATCGCCATCTTTTCTTTTTTAAAACTCTTTGTGCTGAGATTTGTGTCTCTCCACTTCTGGGTTTTTCTTCTTCGTCTGTTTTAATGGTGACGCTACAGAGTTATTCTTGTTCTTCTAATTTGTACGTTGTATTTCCGGAAACAAGACCCCGACGTGTCGTATATGAACATACAGTGTGAGCAGTCAGCGTGTCGGACCATACAGTGTGAGAACATGCTTAGCGAGCGGCGCACATTCGGGTTCTGCACCGGAGTCGCACAGTTTGAGCTGGAGCTGAGTATAACGATTGAAAAAATCGCACAGTGTATCCCAGCCTTAATGCAATGGTGAATGTGCCGAGTATAAACACCAATGTGCTCCTTTGGAGTGCGCACGGTCCGCTATGAACGAGTCCTTCACTGAGTGCACGCTCACATTGAGGGCAGCAATAAGAAAAAAAAAAAGAACGTGCCCAGCGCAGTGAAAGAGCGTACACACGCATCAGAATCAGCATGGAGGGACCAGAACTGATAGACTATGATGCCAGGACAGATGTTGAGCTGTCCTGGCATCATATGAATGTTTTAATTTTTACAGAGGCTTTTAATGATTAATGACAAATAAAATCAAGATATAACAATTTGTTAAACTAAAATAAATCACGTTGTGCAATGACTCAGCACCTTCCTACTTCACCTCCTGCAACATCTACAGACCATCAACTTTCCTTGAACCCGTGGCTAACTTTAAGTTTTAAATTCCTGGTAAGATAACTAAACCAACAAAAACACTATTCTGGAAGAAAATAGAGATTTTATTTGTGTGGGAACAGATTGATTGAATCGCCAATGTGCCGGTTAAATATGCATGCTTTATGTGTGGCAAGCAGTGTTTGGAATAATGGCGTTTAAAATAACGGCGTTAGGTAAAGGCGTTTGTTTTTCAGTAATGGGGTAATCTAACTTATTACTTTTTATGTCGTTTCAACGCCGTTATCGTTACTGAACGTTAAATGCGGTGCGTTACATGCATTGATCAAATAAACTGTTATCCGAAAGCATCCCCGGCTTCTTACTCAACTGTAGTGAGGAGGTGGGTTAAAAACAAGGTGAGCGATTATGATTGTCTAAGGCGACGTCATGTTTCATGGTAGCCAATCAGAGCCAGTGTTTTTACACATGTGCCAGCAAGAGGAGGCGGGTTAAAAACAAGGTGAGCGATTATGATTGGTTAAGGCGACGTCATGTTCCATGGTAGCCAATCAGAGCTAGTGTTTTTACTCATGTGCCAACAGTGATGGTGAGCGTGGAGCAGTCCTATGAAAAGTTGGCATTTTTAAGGTTACGATACAAACACTACTTTAAATTAATTGTGGTTAAAAACAAGAACGTGCATGTGAAGTGTTCGTTATATCCAGGAGAGAAGACTTTGTCGACATCCGTTGTAAGCAACTCAAATTTAATGAAGCGCCTCACAATGACACATCTAAAAAATCTGAATTCTTTGACATATAGCAACTTTTTAACAGTAATGCAAATAGTTACTTTCCTTGGTAAGGAGTTACTTTTATTATAGAGTAATTCAGTAATTTTTGGATTAAGTAGAGCAACTATAACTAATAACAAGAAATGGGCAATTAGCATATGTTGACCACATGATCATGCGTTATCAAATTCAAGTTAGTTTTTGTAGTTTTTCAAATACATTAACTAAAAAAAATCTTCTTTATATAACATTGTGTTCATCTAAACTGAGATGCGTAAGAATTTGAAGATGCAAGATACTGCTTCTCTCAATGTGAGCGCGCACTGAGGGGCTTGTTTTGCCTGGCTCCGTTCTCGGACCTCGTGCACTCCAAAGGAGCACATTGGTGTTGATTCACCATTGCAAAAACCGCAGCCAAGTTGCGTGAGTGCGCACCGTCTCCTCACCTGCATCGCTGAGAGCAGAGGGAGAGAGGTGCACTCTGTGGGACGTGACGGAGCGCTCAGCCGCTCAGTCCAAAATAAGGTCACCCATACACACTCGCACGGATTTGACCAGTTAAAATCTTTACTCGCACACACTGAAAATATATTCACATATACGACCATTTTGGTCGCAGTCTCGAGCCCTGCAAATTAGTGTTAATTATGTAGCCTAATGTAAACCTACACAATAGCCTACTAAATTTTAATCTTAAGTACCGATTTTAAAATCCTTTAATTTTCTCAAAAATCGACAGTGCGCCTTATAATCAGGTGCGCCTTATGTATGAAATTAACTACTGTGCTTCAACATACTGAACTGAAAAAGTGAGTGTATTGTTCTGTATTTTGTGTTAAACCTGAACAATGTTGAGAGTTATTGTTAATGACTTGAATAAAGTTTGACTTATCTGACTATTTTATTTCACTTAATGCGTCTTAATAATAATAATGATAATAACAAACCGTATTAGTCCTTATAGTCCGATGCGCCTTATGTATGAAAATAGACCCAGTCAGACCCATTCATTGATAGTGCGCCTTATAATCCGGTGCGCCTTATAGTCCGAAAAATACGGTAAGTATACTGATAGATTCACATGCTGTAGGACACCAATGACAAACATCACGTAATATCTATTAATGATTTAGGGTAGCGTCTAGCTTGTTAATCAGGTGAGCAGTCGGCTAATTTATGCCCAGCTGTGTGGCGTTGAGACAGGCTACTTCACAACAGAGACAAATAAATGCAAGTTATAGCTTGGCAACTGAGGCTTAGGGGGCAAACAACACACTTGACTTGATTCATTTTTGTGTTACCTGACTGGTGGGCAGGAGAGGTGTGTTTCGGGCTGTAGCTGTGCACTATCTGCTGCTACAACACTCCTCCGTTTGTGTCCGCTCTGCGAGTTCATGTTGACAGAGGTGTGTGCCGGTGGGGTGGGGGTGGAGAGAATATTAAGTGGGGCATTATTATCACATGCTTTTAATCGATGAGCACTTACAGATGATCATGTCAGCAAGGGCAACAAAAAAAAAACCCACAGACTTTCGAAAGGGCACTTGCTTGGTTCAGAGGGCAAAGGGCAGGTGCTTTAGTACCACCTAGTCTCTAATGTGCACACCACTGCCTATATCACAACAATTTTTGGGGTTATATTTACGGTTAGGTTTGGTTTAGTCACGTGACCTAAACTGGCCAATGATGGGCGCTGTCAGCTGAAATACTACATATCCCATTTTTAGTTTTGAATGTGAAAAATTATGCAATGTTTTTTAACCATGTCTGTGACCTTTTTGCTAACTCACTGAAGATACTCATACGCAAGATTGTCACTTGCTTATAGATTATGTCTGTCTGCATTTTTCTGGTAAAACAATCATGACTTACTGTATTTTTCCTTTTCAGAATGTGAATTTCCCTTTCAGTCCATTTTAAGGGATCACGGAAAATCGAAGTCCCCACCTATCGTTATAGTTAAATCTATGAATGAAAATCTTACTTCTTAGACACTCTACCTATTCCAGATCACTCAGTTGGAGGCAGACGTGCAGGAGTTGGACTCACTCTTGGAGACGGCAGAGAGAAAAAGAGTCCAGGACCTCCTAAAAGAGGAACTGAAAAGGGTGGAGAAAGAGCTCACAACCAAACGACAACAGAAGGAGCAGCAGGCGAGGAGGGAGGCAAACCCGCCTGCAGCACCTAAAGCAGCATACACTGTAAAGATCACCAGCTATGGTACGTAGGTATTGTCTGTTTAAGTGAGGACATTTGATGATTGAAAACATCTACCAGCTGATGGAGGGCGGTCTCATGTCTTTATTACAGCTTGGGACCAGTCTGAGAAATTTGTCAAAATATACCTTGCCTTGAAAAACGTGCACAAAATCCCATCTGAAAATGTGGAAGTCAACTTTACACAAAGGTAATGTTACATTCCAAAATCACTTTTTTTTTTTTTTAACTTTCATCACAATGTTTCTGTGCTGTCTGTTGCAGGTCTTTTTCTGTGCTAGTAAAGGATCTGGATGGCAAAAACCATCAGATGACAGTTCACAACCTCTTGTATCCAATTGATGAGAAGGACAGTTACAAAAAGGTTGGTTTGGTTTCACACATCAGGGCTTCAAGAGGTATTACAAATATATAGTATGGCCATTAAATTGTTAAATAAGGTAATATTAATATGAAATATGTTTTATTATTCTTAAATATCTATTTCCGCAATGGTCTTTTTATTTCATAATGTCGTTTTTCACAATGGCATTTTTATTTCATAATGTCGTTTTTCAGCAGAATGACTTCGGTCTGTCAATCAAAGCTAGTGGGTTGGACCTCGGCTTGATCCTTTATTGATTAGTTTTCCTGGACATCGGTCATGGCTGTTCTTTGACCGACACAGTGGTTGCAATGGGAGGGAATATAAGTAAAAGTATTATTAATAATAAAAAAAATAAAGCAAGAAAAGTGCAGTGAGATGTGTCTAGCTTGAATGTATTCATTTTGAGTGAGGGAGCGTGTGCATGCGCGTGGCCGATGTGCGCGCGTGTGGGTGTCAGTGGAGCAGATGTGTGTGTGTGTGTGTGTGTTAAGACCTGGGTTCAGTCCAACACAGTGACCGTAACAGGTAGCGAGGTTTATGTTTACAGTGCAGGTAGTTAATAAAGTACAGTTCTCCAACACCAACACAGCCTGTTGTTTCTGCGCAGTTCCACTTTTATCTGAGGATTTAACACCGGAGGAGGAGCTACATTCAGCTCTGGAGAGTAAGGACCTCCCCTGTGTCCCCCAACCACGGTTAGGAGATGAAAACAGTAAAGGTTTTAACAAGAGAATTACATCATTACTCGGTCTGTGAATTAATATTTATCTGCTTTTGGCTTGCAGTTTTTTGGCGTCAAAAGTTGTCATATAGCAACCATGGAAGAACGTACGTTGTAACAAAAAAACTACAGATCGTTTACATAAACCGAATGGATACTATGAAATGTAAGGGTACATTTCTCACTAGAAATGTCATCAAAACATTTCTAAAGCCACAATCTATCTTAAAATAAATGTCTGCCATGTTTTTCATTGCCCGTGGGTGGAACACAGACCCTCAGCGTCGAAAATAAACACCAAAGGGGTACCCCGTGTGTCGAACACTGACGCTGCTGAAAAACGACATTATGAAATAAAAAGGCCATTGTGGAAAAGGACATTATGAAATAAAAAAGTCCATTGTGGAAATAGATATTTAAGAATAATAAAACATATTTCATAATAATATTACCTTATTTAACAATTTAATGGCCGTATTATATATTTGTCTGTTGTTTATTTATTTCAAAATGTTGTTTTTATTTATTTAATTCTGACTCTTTTGGGCTTCCATATTACACTGGTTTGTAAAGCATTATCTTGAAAATCGTTTTTCCTACAGGTGCAATTTTTGTGTATGAAATAAAGAACAGATCTGTGTGAATTATTTAGACTCACTCTGCTGAATCCCATTGAAGTAAATACTGTATGTACCATCTTATATTGAATGTACATTTTTATTAGTGATTTACCACTTCCACTCCATTGGTCATGTGACACAGATAGGATAGGATCATACACAATGTTAAGACTTTTGTCACTGCTTGCAGATTTCTATTTATCATGCTTAGGAGAGCTTTCACCTTTAGTGAATTTACTGAAGCCAGTGCCCTGATCAAACGATGACGTTGGTTTTTTGTAATTTTCCATTCCTGTTTTCATGTTGAATTTAATTCCTTTTTTTTTTTAGCACTGTTGAATCTATTTTATTTGATGCAGGTCAAAACAGACATGGTTTTAATCATGTGCAAGAAGCAATCGGCGAAGAAGTGGGACTGCCTCACAACAGTAGAAAAGCAGTCTAAAGAAAAAGAGTAAGTTTAAAAAAATTTCATGGATTAAGTCATTGATGGTAATCTGATTGTGCAATGATACTGATCTGCAAATTTCAAATGCTGTTTATTTATAAGAAGTCAAGGCAGTCTTGCATTACATGTCAAAACTCCAGAGAAATATCTGAGTGTTGTGACAGGTTTTAAATTTACTGACATCCCCAGCATTTGGTATCAAGTGTTTGTAAAGAAAACTGTTGCATTTAAATGGGGTGGGACGATGCATTACAAGTTCACAATGTGATGCACAATATAGGAGTCATGGGATTACCAGGATATTTATTAAGAAGAAGAGTTTTTTAACGCACCTCTCTCCTGCATGTATTCTCTGGTCCATGTGCTTGACACGCCCATCGCACGTAAATCAACCAAAACTCTGTCAATGAAGGCGTTCTGAAGCCTGGGCCATGATGTCATTTTTTTTGGGCTCCGTGAGAATGATAAAGCGCATTGTTAATTTGAAACGCCTTCGGTGAAAAGCAGTGTAACAGGTTCATTTAATAAGATTATATTTCAGTCCGTGCCACAGTTAAAATCTCTCTTCTTTCCCCCTCATACTAATGACAGATTAACATTTTTTTTGCGTGGAAATCCTTTTTTTATATGTCATATAGTGAAATGTTACACATTTTGTCTCATCTAGAATGGTTAAACGTGTAAATGTGAACATATTGATCCCCTTGCCACCTCTGTAACAGCGTCAGTTTGTCAATGGATTATTTCTGGGAGTCTCTTTTGCAATATTATAAGTCACTGTGGCATAAATTGTAACTGAGTCCAAACTTCTCGTGCAATATAATGTTTCACTTTATTGGCACTTATTCCAGGTTCAGAAGCGCGTAAGAGGAAAAGAACTTAAGCCATCGGGAGAATGCGTGTAGGGCCAGATTTTAATGGGTCACTCCACCCAGAGTGCGTAACTGGGATCAAGGCTTGCAGTGACTGACTTAAAGGGGACATACTATACCAATTTTTCACCTTTTAAAACAGTTTCCTGTGGTCTAAATGACATATCTATGCTCGTCTTTGGTCAAAACATAACATGAATTAAGCAAGAGAGGAGATTTAAGACCGAGTTCTTTGAGAGCGCTCTATTTTGGAGGGTGTGTCCCTGGATTTGCATAGACCTCCCCTTCCCCCATGTCTCTCTTCAGTGACGACTCCTCCGTCTGTAGAGCCGAGGCAGCAGCCCCTTCCTCCCACTACAGTGACACAGCTGCAGCGGGAGGCTTCCTCAACTCACTGAGGCAAAATTAAAGCGGTTAACTTCTTGAATAAGCCTACGTTCTGAGTTAACTCATCCTTTAGTAACTCCGTAAGTTGTTCATTTAAACCGTAAAAGTGGCGCTGTAATAAGTACTGTAAACTTAAAGTGATCAGCCCTCTCTCTCTCTCCCTTTCATCTGGCTCCGCACACACACAAATACACCTGGTAATGACATCACTGAAGCAATGGAGTGACCAAAAACCACCTATGTTCAAGCGACTCAACACCGGCGATTGAAGTGACTTCGGTCGCTACAGTCGCGTTTGATGTGAACACACCTTCACTCCTTCGCTAGGAAAGAAAACAATGGTGGACTTTTGCAAAAGTTTTCATCAGGTTGGGGGCGGAGTCCATCGGTGGAGTCACCAGCGGAGGGGAGGGGATTTTCTTTCCTGATTTAGCTTGTGACGTCACAAACTTAGAACATTTGAAACTGAGCATTTTTTCCTTTGTTGTACGACTTACACAGACCACAAACAAAGGACTGGATGGTTTTTTTTTCACATTTTGTGTGCCGGTGGACACTCACGTTACCTCATATGTGATCAAAATAACTGCAAAAGTAGATTTTTAATAATATGTCCCCTTTAAGTACAGGGGGAGAATAGCGCATAGTCAGAAACAGTTTGACTTACACACAGGGGAGAATAGAGCCCTTATTGAATTGAAATGTATTTTACTTTAACCTTGGTTATATTAGGTTTCAAACTGAATATAAAAAATTAAATAATAACATAAATAAGGCTTCATCCAGTGCCAGACTAACAATTAATGCTAGTCTGAAACTAGAACCACACAGCTGATGCATTTTCATATATTCATTATGAGTTATGACGTTCTTAAAGAAAAGAAAAATGCCAGTCAATACCAGGGGTAGGCAAACTGTGGCTTGGGAGTCACTCGTGGGTCGCATTAACACGTGCAATCAGACATTAAGATTGTTACAGATCTTTTCATGGTGCATGTATGACATCACATGAAAACAACATTGGACTGTCGGTGCTTTTTCATATACATTTTGCAAAAGATTAATATTGTTAAAGTGTTAAGTGTATATCTTTTCCCCAATTAAGTGTTACGGTCACTAAGACATTTACGTGTGATTTAGTGAGGTGTGATATTACAAGCATTACATAGATTTCATCAGATATTCAATGGTAATGGAGGAAATTGTTTGCAAATATAACAAGTATGTTTAGAATAAGGTATAGAATCACTGAGCGTACATAATAAAATTGAGACAACAAGCAAACGTTCTCTTTTCTCTTCAAACAGCAAACCCAGCATGGATGAAAGTGCAGACCCCAGCGAGGGCCTAATGAGCATGTTAAAGAAGATCTACGCTGAAGGTGATGACGAGATGAAGAGGACCATTAACAAAGCCTGGTCGGAGTCCCAGGAGAAGAAAAAATACGGCGATGACACGATGCACTTCTAAATACAAAGGTTTTCCACTAGTAGGGTCAAATGAGAACCACTAGGAAGCTGTATTCGTATTGTATGTTAGAAACAACACACACACAATGTTTCCCAAGGAATGAAGCAACCATCTTCAAGTCATCCAATAATTGAAAGCATACATCTGTTTGGAATATTAAGCAATCGATGGCTTCAAATCATCTAGTTTCTGATGGCTCAAGTAGATTTTATTATGATGTCTGTATTGAATTTAATTTTTATTGCTGCTTTAAAGGCTTAAAACACAGCAGTGGTTCCTTTTAAAGTAGTGAGCAGGTAACAACACATGATCAGTAGGGTAGTTATTTTGTTAGTTTTTTATATCAGTCTGTCAGCATTCATAGTGTAGGTCTGTGCAGGACACATTCAAGTTGTAAAACAGTGGTAATGTTCTTCCTCAGAACAGGGCATGCAGCTTTCTGGAGTTAGCTGAAGTCTCTCAAACACTCCTTTTGGGGACAGCTCTTCCATCTTTTCTTCAAGCCAACTTTTTTTTTTTTCTTCTCATTTTATGAAATCACAGCTACAGACTGTTTCCTCTTGTATCAGCCTGATGTAGTCATGTTTGTTGCTGCATGCATCTGTTTCTCTGTCCTATTGTCATTCACCACCATGGTGATAACTTAAAGTAATAGTGTCTTTTCTGTGTTTGGCATGATTTTCCTGAACATCGCCAATTTCCAGACTTTAATTTTTTTTAATTCATTTTTTGATAAGCATCGTAAAAATCTCCCAGTTTTTCCATGAACTTGTAACAAATATAAATGTTGAACTGAATCTTGTTTGTCCTTTTTGAGAGCCAGAAACCTGATGCAAGAGTAGAAAACAAACAAAACAGTAAATGTTAAATTATAAATTTAAATGTAAAACCTTTCTAAACTGCCTTGTCAATAGTTTTACATCAATGTAAACATTATGATGAATCAGTATTTTGTGTGACCAGCGTTAAGATCTTATTTTCTGAACTTTAACAGACTCCTTGATGTTTATATCATGACTCTGGGGGTGTCTACATGCTACTGGTACTTATAGAATAGTTGTTTCTTAAATTAAAAAAAAAAAAAACTCGAAGCGCAAATGCCTAAAACTTTAGTATGTCCTGTGCTCCATGATGTTGGTCCTTTAAACTTTATGTAAAACAACTTCACCTTGATACTTGCATTTGATTCTAGCCTCATTCCGAGCCTCCTAAACAGCATGTTTTTGTTTGATTTTACATTGTTAATGATCAGACATTACTAACTTTCTTTTACCTAATGCCAGTACCAGTTTTAACAGATGGTTTAAAGGCAAAGTCCAGTAAATAGAATTGATTGGATGAGTGTTTTAGATCTGTTTGGTTTAAGCACTTTGGACTTGTTAAAATTGTATAAAAATCACTTAATGAAATAAAACAATCACTGAATTTTCTTTTACTAAAACTAAATAATTGACACTGTGACCCTAAACAGGAAAAAGTGAGTCAGATGGTGAATTAATAAATTTAATTTAGTTTAAACAAACAAAGAGTTATATGTCAGGGGTTTATCAACCAAAACAGTTTATAGTATAATAGCAAAATAGTTGGTTTGAGAGAAAGTTATTAAAATAATGTTGGGAGCATTTGGGTAATCACGTTAAGTCATTTAAAATTACAAATCTTATTAAATACTAAAAGAAATATAAATAATTATTAAAATAGATTGTCAGTAATAATCGTATATTTTCACTTAAGTTTTTAACCACCAGGTGGCAGCTATGTTACACAGAAATAAAATATTTTCTCCTAAAGTGTATAACACGAAAATACGAATTTTAAAGAGGCATCTTAAGATCATGGTTATCATATAGTGAACAAAATAGCTTGCCACACAAAATGTGGTTCTGTAGGTCAACTTAGAGAAACAGACAATAAGAGCATAGCATGGATGTACACACACTTGCTTAAACTCGCTGCTTCACAAAAGCAAATAATTAAAAAAAACATAATAAATCGCTTTATTTGTCATTGCACATGTTACAGAGCAACGTGATATCATTTTAGATGAGAAATTGGATCACAACACTAGGAGAGGGGGAAAGAGGCAGGTTTTGTACTGAATTCCCTATTTGAGAGTAAAATAGAAAAACTAGGAAAAAAACTCAGTTTACTGTACACAAAGTTTTTTTTCCTAGTTTTTGAATGCATGTATACTGTATACATGCATTCAAGCAAAACAAAGAACACAGTAATGATAACCATATAGCACGTGGGCAGGTGGTTTATTGATTAAATGAAAAATAGAAGCTATTTCTCAAATATAATCATTTCCCCCCACTTCTTGTTCAAAATAGTAAAAATAAAGACCAAGCATGTTGTTCTTTTTAAACGGATCTACCAACAACAAATTACTAGTTGGAATATGTCATTGAACGCTCCTTCTCCTAACACCTCTACCTCTGAAACAACTTCTTCATTCATCAATTTCCTAGTCACTGACTAAATGTGTGATTGAGACCATTCTGAGCAAATCGTCTGGAGTTTCTCCACCGTGCCTGCCCCCTGCTCCGTGACGTCACTGGGTCTCTCTATATATATATATAGCAGGGCGTCGTGTACGGACACATCAAATGAAAGCAGCCGCTACAGTAGGACGTGTCACGTCGTGTCTGTCTCCTCGCTGACGTTACGAAGAGCTGAAGGGATTTGAATTGGTCACTCGCTGTGTTGGTTGAGTAGAGTACCGTCTGTTTTACGGCGGCACAGCGGATTTCGTGCCACACCATGAATGCGGATTTGTACAAACCGGTGTCGGAGCGTGGAGCCCAGCAGAGAGGCAGCAGGGCCAAACCTGGGGCCAAACCTGAGCCCACCAAACCCGAGCTGGCTCAGGTGGTGACGGACTCCAAGACGGGGAAGTCCTACAGTAAAGGGAAGCTTCTGGGAAAGGTACGGAGGCTTTGCCCAGTCATTATTATTTATAGGATGTCATGAAATAAAAAAAAAAAACATTCGAGGTGTTTCTTGGAAGTGCTTATGAAGTGAGGAAATGGAGAAATGACCTCGTGGTGTGTATGAATCGCCTCCTGCTGTGCGCGTCACCGCTGAATGAATCAGACGCAAGGTGTGCCCAGCGTCTGTTGGCACACATTGCTATAGCACCACATCATTCACATCCAACCCGTAAACTACGCTTTTCACCACCACCTCAGACAGCCAACATGCCAAACCCGTGTTTAGTCTCCGTCATTGAATGAAACGTCCATCAACGTGTTGCTCGATGGCTGCGTTGTAGGCGCAGAGCCAGGCTGTTTTCTCCAGACTTCTGCCGCAGTCACATCAGGAATCCGTCACTTTCACGGTTAATGAATGCAGCACTCCCACAGCACGGCCAGTCCTGATCGCATTAAGACGAAACACAAATAAACACCAGGGAACAATTAGAGCATCACACGCTAAATATGCTAATGAATTGTTATCAGGTCGTTCCGCTGTCTAGCATTGGCTCAGTGCATCATTTTAATCACACTGTTGATCTCCAGGTCCAAAATGTTACTAAGTCGTCCTTGTGTTTACCGCCTCAAGGGTGGCTTTGCTCGATGCTACGAGATGACAGACCTTTCCAACAACAAAATGTATGCGGTGAAGGTGATCCCACAGAGCAGGGTGTCCAAACCCCACCAGAGGGATAAGGTAGGCCATCAGATTTGTCCACGCTCTCTAAATTCCTCAACATGGCTTAATGTCCCAGTTGTGCTCAAACTGAATCATTTGTCCAACAGATCACCAACGAGATTGAACTGCATAAAACCTTGTCGCACAAGCATGTGGTGAAGTTTTCACATCATTTTGAGGATCATGAGAACATTTACATTTTCCTCGAGCTCTGCAGTCGGAAGGTAATACTGAAGAAAGATATTTGTCTAATGTGAACTGATGGGGGTTCTGTTTCCTTTCATAACATCAGATTCACCGTGTAGGCCTATTCTCAAAATACACACATTTCTTGCTTAAAGCTTCTGCTGGTATGTTATTCTTCATTTGGCAGTGGTGTACAGCATAGCTGCATGTCTGACTTCCCTCATTGGTCATTGTCTGCAGTCCCTGGCACACATTTGGAAGGCTCGGCACACCCTCACTGAGCCCGAAGTGCGATATTACCTCAAACACATCATATCTGGCCTGAAATACCTGCACAGCAGAGGCATCCTGCACAGAGACCTTAAACTCGGTATGTATGAGTGGATGAACACAAGCATTCAAACAGACATCCCAAGAATTTTGGAACTTTAGTCATGCACATGTTACTTGCAGAATGCTGAGAGGCAATGGTTTTTGTCCCTTTAAGGCAACTTCTTTGTTAATGAGAATATGGAGCTGCGGCTTGGTGATTTTGGTCTTGCTGCCAAACTGGAGACGGTTGAACAGAGAAAAAAGTGAGTACATTTTGGGCTTATTTTATCAATTACTTACATATTTAATTTTAATTCGATTTTTAAAATTTGAAAATACACTTTTCCTGTAACACGAGTGTCTAATTTTGGGGACACATTTTGGGATTTTTATTGATTTAATTTTAGCTAGACAAAAACAATTGTATAATAACAAATTTAAGATTTTGTCCTATTTATAATTGATAAATACTCTCACACCACTTAGTCACAAACATGTGGAACAAAACTCTGTGCTGTTTTCACTGAAACATCGATGTTATTCCTGTATAGACCTGTGGCGTGATCTTGCCATGGCTTATTTGTTGATGCTCTCCGTTTAAACACCTCTCATGTGGCCCCTTCTGCGACAGTCTTAAAGGGGCCATATATACTGGATGGTTCAGTGCTCTAAAAACTGCTTTCAGCTACTCAGACCTGCTTTTCCCTCAAAGATAAAAGCAAAATGTAGCACTAAAGGTTGATTTTTGTGCTGCCCGTGGTGGAATTTTTCTCCAGTGACTTAGAGCCAGAATTGTTTTGCCGGTAAAACCGTATTGATAGAAGAAAAATATATAGTTTATTTTGTCTGTTGCCGTTTTGAGGTAATATATTCCTCAAACTGAGGGCTCGTCTTCCATTGAAGGACTGGATTGTCATAGTGTCGTGGGTGCTTGAAATGAGGTTACAGCTTTGAAAACTCCGTTTGCATATTCCTGTGGTGCAAGAGTTAAGGAAGCAGGCTTAAAATCTGAGTGTCACGGGTTCGAATCTAACTTGGGCCATCGTTGGCCAAGGTGCCATGTTTTTAAATTTGGAATTAATTATTCTGAATCAAAGTGATCTGCTTCATGTTTACAAAGAAATAATTAAAAATTAAGATTTACATTGGAAAACTGATTTATTCTGCATTTTTCAAGTTCGCTTTAGGTCTGGGGGTTAGGAAAGGTTCTGATTGGATTCTGTCTGGGAATAAACGCACAACAAAAATTTTGGCTACAACATAAAAGACCACATGAGAACTGTTTTCACATTTATCTTGATTGTAGTTTAGAAGCAGCAGCTCAACAATAACAAACATAGTTTCACTTTGGTCCGCCAAGCAGGAGAAGAGAAATAGAAAGTAATCGCTAGTAAATAAAGCCCAGTAAAACTCTGGCAAAACAAAAACCAGGAATGAATATTTGCTCCCTGGTAAAGATAGTAGCTCTAACAACTAGCACAATGATAAACTTGGTGATATTTCAGCCTGTGTATGCAGTACGGGGACACATTTCCGTATCTCCCAATCCGATGAAGCCTGTTTCGTTTGCCAATGTCTATGTAAATGTCCACATGTTTATGCTTCCATTCATTCTTTTCATGTCCATGTCGTCTATGGCTCTTGTTAAATATTTTCAGCTTGAGTTTGGGTGGCCATCTTGGACTATGTTCTCACCAGCGTGTTATTTCGACAAGTCGACCAGAATTAAGCGTTGGTACAAAAAGATTTACATACTGCAGCTTTAAGTGGTCTGTTTTGTTTTTTAAGGCTGATATGGGTGACGGACCACCTTTGTCATGTGTACAGATTCATATTCAAATTTAGTTCTCTGCTTTCTGGAGGAGCAGTGGGCAGCTGCAGTATGGGTAAGAAAAGCAGTGAATAACCATAACGCAATGTAGTGACAAATTGAGCCATTCTGTGGAAGGCTTAGGTTTCTCTTAGACCAAACCATTGCATCACTTCATTCCTCCCATACCTTTGAGTTGTGTGTTCCTGACCAAACCAGTTTCAAAGCGACAGTTGGAGACTTTGTACTTTGATACCTGTTTGACATGCCAAAGGAGTGAGCGTAATGAGGAAATGCTTTACCTGGTGCTTTGGATGCACAATTCTACAAAGCAAACCTCAATGACGTCTAATCTTTTTTTCCCTTAGGACGATTTGTGGGACACCAAACTATTTGGCCCCAGAAGTTCTGAACAGACAGGGCCACGGCACTGAATCAGATGTGTGGTCACTTGGATGCGTCATGTAAGTTTTTAGGAGTATAAAATCATGCGTTTTAAAAGTTGAAGGTTCTTTGTGATTAAAAGCAACGGTATCCCAACCATAGCTGTCCTGGTTTCCCTCTGGCAGGTACACTCTGATGTGTGGCAGCCCTCCCTTTGAGACCCTTGACTTGAAGGAGACGTACAAGTGTATAAAAGAAGTCCGCTACAACCTCCCGTCGTCGCTCTCCCCCACTGCACAGAAACTCATCTCAGGCATCCTGCAGAAGAACCCTAGCGACAGACTGACACTAGATCAAATCCTCAACCACGAATTCTTCATCAAAGTATGTTAACTTGGTGGCACAAGTGTTTCCTAAAGGCTCAAACGTACTCCTCGGGGTTGATACTTGGCATGCAGTGTTTAGTGACACCAAAATCTGAGCTTTGCACTTAATGTTTTTTGTGGCGTATAGGACGCTATTCTTTTCCTTTAAAGTTGGGGGTGCAGCCAATGCAGTGGCGCACTCAAAATTTTTCAGTCACACGTGTGTCCAGTGAGACTGGGTGTTGGGAGGCAGAATATTGCCGACATAATGTGGGGAAAAGAAAAGCACAGCTTTAATAACTCAGCACGGATGCGTCGATGGTGTCTGATCGTGGAGGGAAATTGCGTGGGAGTGAGTGACAGAAAAACTCATACATCTGTTAAACACGTTTTTTTATATACAGTATATAAGATTGCTGATTGCTTAAAATGAAATACTGGTAATGAATTGAAGCTTGGGGAGCAGTGTTGGTTGTATACATTTACGGTGGGAAGAGTGAATAAATGGTCCAATTAGATTTAAAACGTAATATGTCAACCAGTTTTTAATGGTAAACAATAAGCAGCATAAAGTGGTCAAATCACTGCTTAGGTTTATCAGGAGCGATCGCACACTGGATATACTGATCGCGCGCTGAAACACTCCAGATAAAGTAAAAAATCAGCCGGTTTATGATGGGGAAAAAACGAACAGCATAAAGTTGCTAAATCATCACATTACAGTTGTTCAGAAGCGATCGTGTCCGTATTCTGACTCAGAGTCCGGTTGACATGATTCTGATGCACGGAAGCGGACAGGATCCAGTAAAAAGTGACGATAAAAAGCTGTAAATGGTCTGACGTGCAGATGTGGATCAGTGATCAGAATATGCGGAAATGCGCAGACTCCTCTGTTAACGCAGGAGTACAGCAGCCCTCCTCCCTGCCTTTCTGATTGGCCGAGTTGTTTGAAGGGCACCCTCATCAGCCAATAGGGTGCGGCCTTTGTCACGGAGCAGACTTTGTCGATTTTTCTCTTAAATTGCTAAATTATTGGAATGCGGCCAATACAATAGCCCAGGTAAAAATGGTAATTGGCCATGTGGATGTCTGCCCGAGTACGTTTGAGCCTTAAGGATAAAAGCTTGGCTTGATTTGTTGGTTAAAGCCGTAAACCTCAGAAATGAAAATAATGTATTGCTTAATATTCGATTAATATGCATCTACTTTGTTCTTAGGGCTTCACTCCTGACAAACTTCCCCCCAGCAGCTGTGTGATGGTGCCAGAGCTCCACCCACCGAGCCCTGCCAAGAAATTCTTCACCAAAATGGCCAAGAGCCTATTTGGCAAAAAGAAGGCAAAAGGTGAGCAGTAGCACATTAAAAGGTGTGGTTTTATTTATTTTGTAAGCTGTGTCTTTCACATACATTTGCTTCTGTTTTATTGTTGTGATCCAAGTGTCATTTTTTGCTGATGGAGGCTTGTAGATAACATGGTTTGTACCATCTTGTTTGCAGTGGAAAAGATTCCATGCGAGGAGAAGGAGGAGAAGGATATTTCCAAGCTGGTGTCTGGCATCGTCAAATGTTCCATCAGCCGGCAGATTAGCCACAAAACTGTTGAACCAAATGAGGTACATGGTCTTTACCTCTTATAAGGAAAAATCAGCCTCCTTTGGAACGGTAGAACAGTTTTTCTAGCAACTGGCACAGGCTTGGATAATCATGTTCAACAGGTTTAATACGGTCAGAAAAAAGGAAAAGTGGCAGCGTGTGGTTGTGCTTAGCCATTGTTTCAGTGTAAACAGAGCTTAGCGTGAATGTTGGTTGAAATGACAAACTTGTGGGAGATAGGAGCACAGATATATTTAATTATACTGTAGGGGTTCTGAGCTCTAAGCAGCAGCAGCAGCGTGGAGTTGCGTGGAATCTAGGACAGGCTGACACGGACAAAGGGTTGGATTTTAATTACAACTTAATTTGTAAATTGTCTTCAAAGACTCAAAAGCATTTAATGACTTGCTTGTTTTCACTCCCACGAGTGCCTCTGATTCCTGTAAAGTTGTAGCTTGTCTAAGAAAGTTGTGACCATGGATGTTATCAGGCTTTTTTCTTGTCATGATTTGTGGAAGTGCCACAACAGCAGGATGCACGGCTGGGTAGCCTCTAATCAGGATGTTCTCATTTCTAAAAATAGTGCAGTTGGAGCTACAGTGTGGCTGTGTGAAAAGAAAATGTCCTTGTCTGTTTAATGAGCATCTTCTTAGATACCACAGGCTGTGGTTATCTTGTTGTATTCAGGATAATGTAGCGTTAAAAACACTAAAGACGTAGCATGAAACTTTTCAAATTTGTTTGATTTATCGCACTAACATATTAATTATCTTGTTGCAGTCACCCTCTGGCCAGCTGGTTGGCTCTGTGCCTCTCGAACAAACTCCTGCTGAGGAAGAATCCAGAAAGTCAATCTCCCGCTCCTTCAAGGGCACCATGGCCAGCAGCACAGAGCGTAGGCTTCAGCTGTCCTTTGCAATAAATATTTTATTGTCATTTTTGTTGGATTGTTTTTGTTTTTTACAGTTTTTATGTTTGATTACAGCATGCGAGGATAACTTGACTCCTGCCACTGTGGCTGAATCTGCCATGAAGGTTCTTAATGACTGCCTCGATGCCATGCCAGCAGGTAAGAAAGCTTAAAGCACCATTATTAGGGGTATAACAAAATAGTTTACTCACAATACAATATGAAAAATAATGCATGTGTACAATTATGATTTCTGTTTTTATTTATCTATTTTTTTTTTAATGTGCTGCGCTTTGCCTTTCTAATCGCCACTTGGGGATAAACATTTTTTTTTTCTCTGATTCTGATGAGTTTTAGTTATGAAAAATAAATAAAAATGAGCATTCCTCATTGCAGTGCATTTAAATCATTTAAGGATTAATGATGATAAATTCCTCTCTGCAGCCACTAGAAATCCACCCTGCCTGTCCAGGCCCCAGTCCTTCCTTTGGGTGACCAAATGGGTCGACTACTCAAACAAATATGGTTTTGGCTACCAGCTGTCAAACCAAATAATCGGTGTTCTTTTTAATGAGGGAACACATCTGAGTCTCTGTGACCAGCGCAAGTAAGTACCTATGGCTTTCTGGTGATAATCCAATATGTTGCATAATGCTTGGCGTAGGAAATGGTTTGTGCTTTTACTTTAAGTGAAATCTATTAAAATATGGATTTTTAATGTTTGCATCTCTTCAAAAACAGGACGATCCACTACTGTTTAACTAATAACAAGCACTTCACCTTCCCAACCTCCTCACTCCCTGAGCAGCTCCGTGGTCAGAAACAAATAGTCGAACTCATGGCTAATTACATGGAGCAGAACCTAATGGAGGTAGGAATGATTGAATAACTGTGCTTTTACAAGGAATCTCAAGCCACATTGAAGTAAATAATGTTCTGTCCTCCTCAGGGTGGAGATCTGCATTGTAAGGAGCAAACGCCTGGTCCTCCACCTTTGCTGCTCCAGTGGGTGAAGACTGACCATGCCCTGGTCATGCTTTTCAATAATGGCACCCTGCAGGTTTGTCTAAACTAATGTAAACTGAATCCAGTACATATCCAGTACTTCATCATTTGGTTTATTCCCTTTTTACTGCAATCCTCATGTGAAAGAGTTCAAAGGAATTAAAACCTTGACTTTAGAGAGCTAGAATGACTTTGGGAAATTGCGTTTTTGGAGTTTAATAAAAGTAAATCAAATACTGCACTGGTTGGGGTTTGACTGGCTGAAATCTTTAGGGTTCTATTTGCCCATTGTTCAATGTCACTTTATTTGCCCCCAGGTTAATTTCTACACAGACCACACAAAGATCATCCTCTGCAAGTCAACTGATGACTCTTACCTGCTCACCTACATCAGCCAGGAGCGTGTTTCCTACACATACCTGCTCAGCATGCTCAACGAGATGGGCTGTACATCTGAGCTGCAGCATCGACTCAGATATGTAGTGCAGCTGCTCCAACATCACACTGACGCTTAAACAGCAAACTGACTGAGTGACCATTGCCTTTTAGAGGCCATTCAATGGGTGAACTTGTCTTTGGCTGCTTCAATGATTGATTGTAATGTCTTGAGGCATTGCTTAAGGCTGCTTGACATCTCTGAATAATACTTGATTCTGGAGTGATCTCTCGACAATTGATTGGACACACTATTAAGCCGGCAATGTTGGTTGTTATATCTGCCTTCAAGGTTTGTGTTTGCCTGGAAGGTATAGACAATTAGTGGGAGCTGAAACTGGACTGAAATGGATTCTTCCAAGCAATGCCTACATGAATAACAAGTTACTTTCACTCAAACAACAAGTTCTTGGTTGGATATTTCAGAAGTGCAACCCTGCTTCTTAGAAAAGACCAACCAGATGTGATTTCCACAAATGTCAGTTCTTGTTGCCTGCAGCATAACCTGAGATTCCATTCAAGCTTTTTTGTTCCAGTAATCCAAAGGTAGTTTAGTAGCAAAGATGTTTTCTGCTTGTCACGCAGTGGAACTGTATTTGTTGTTGTTTTTTCCTGCAGACTGTGGTTTGTCTGGATGGAGTTGGTGTCCCTCCTTCCCTCAATTGGTTTCTGGCCTTTAGGGACCATAGTGCACACTGTAATTTCTTTTTCTAATGAGAATATGTACCAGCCATAAGATCACACTATGACCGACACCTCACATGCACAACATCATTCCTGGCCTTATTTAATGATGGTTAAGTTTTGTAAATCATTGGCTTTTCTGCTCCTATGTCACACTTCTTTCTTATTAATACAAGTTTCACTGATGTGGTACACGGCATACTGCAGGGGCTTTGGAAGCGACACATTTTGCACTTCTTTGTAACTTGAACTGAAAGTCAAATCTTTTACCATCACGTGTTACATTTTTATTCGTTTTTAACGCTATACCAAAAGGCATTTGTTTCTTCTGTTTTTAAGTGATCATTTTAACTTCACATATTGCGTGTGTGCCACATGTGCTGATAAAGCAAAACTGCTGAACAAGCAATTGAGGGTTGGGAGAGGGGGGTAAAAGTGCCTTTCTGAGGGATGCAACTACTGTGCAATAATGAAATTTGTAGTGAATGTGTGGCTGGCTACAAACGGATCTAAGATGGGATTTACTTTTGTTCTGACAGTTGAGTTTATAAGTGAATCCAATAGCACTACACTCACTACCTGGTATAAGCTTTTAGAGCAACTGTTAATCTTAAGTATATATCTCAAATGACTATAGAAAAAAAAAAAAGTACTGTAATCCCTGTCTGTTTACATTGCTTGTGGTGTCTTAAAAACTGTGATCTGGAATGCAAGTATTATCCTACACATGTTTTACAAAAACCCAAATTTGTGAAAGCCATCTACCAATTTAGAAGTCTTTATTTTTTTTTGGCACATCTTGTGTTATTTATTTTTTTTATTTATACATTGTTATTTTTATTTATTGTGAAAATGTTAAGTCATGACACACAAATGTAAAATTTTCATCACCTTTTTCTATGTAAAATTATTGGAGAGGAGTGGGATTAAAATAAAGTTTATTGAAAAGAAAACATTGACTTTGTTTCTGTTTTAAATGGGAGAAAAGAAGATATTCTGAGGTTTTGCTTTGAAGAAAGTATATAATACATTGTGTTCATTTACATTAAGCTGCTTTTGTGGGTGAGCCGTAGTAAAATCTATACTTAAAATGCTGACAATGCAGTACTAGTACTACTACAGTCACCCCAAAAAAAACTTTGATACATTTTAAGTTTTGCAAATGTCATGTTATCTTTGAAGTCTGCTGAAACTCTGACTTTGTGATAACGGTTTTTTTTTTTTTTTTTTTTATTCATATTTGAAAGCTACAAGGAGGAATGACACTCTAATGCCCATGATGCACTGCTGAATGTGTGTTCTGCAGTGGGTGAGCTACATGAAAGAGGAACCATTCAATAATCTCATTTATAATAGCCTCGTGTTGTAGTCACGCTATGTTTAGGCCACTGATCCTTAGCATGTCACATGATAGCACAAGCCTGTTCCAAACTGGATATTATTCTTTGGAAAGATCAACAGGCTGTATCTGTCCCACTGTTATGATCTTTCACTAGTATGATGAGAACACTGGGTGGTTCAGTGGAAAACCAGGTTGCAGGTTGAAATTGGAACAAATCCAGGTTTTTTTTTTAAACCGTAACCTTATTTCCATGTGTGGGTTTTTCCCCACACAAGGAAAATTAATATCAATTATTGAATTTTTTATTATTTTTCAAAAAATTAAAACTTAATCTTAAACAACTGTAGTTCTATACTTTCACTTTGTGAAATATAAATCTAGTTAAATTAAAATGCAGGAAAAAAAAAATATATATATATATCTGAGCTCAAGCATGATCAAAAACTAATTCTAGAAGGAAAAAAAATGTCTTTGGGGTCACCAGAAATTTTTTATTAAAATGGGGTCACGATCTAAAAAAGGTTGGGAACCACTGCTCTAAATACTGTTTATTTCCACTTATTTACAAAATGTGATTATTTTAAATGTGTTATCACTTGTTTATTCCATCATTATGCTTTATAGTTGTTTTTAAATAGTTTTCTTAGTGAAATGGAGTTACTTGAATTCAGAAATAAGAGAGAGGGGTTACTTGAGTTAAAAAAAGTTGGAGAACCACTGATCTACAGGACACACTGGGCAGACATAGCCTACAGATATAACATGTCAAGCCATGTTTTAGAGCTTAATACTAACCTAGCATAAGCTTACATGTTTTCGAACAGTTAGAGGAAGCTGGAGCACCCAGAGGAAACCCTCGCAAGCATGGAGCATAGATTATGGAAACTACACAGAAAGGTAGAGCTGGAGCTGCCATACCACAGAGTCCTACCCAGCACCTTCTCCTTGTAAAAGTACTGTAGTTGCTAAGTGCTGCCATTATTATATCATGTACAATTGGACATAAATAAGCCAAAAGCTCTATTTTTCCAGGTAAAAAGTTTAATCTATGTTATATGGGCACTGAGTAGAGCTCACTAAATGTTTTCTTAATTCAGAGACTATGGTAAAACCTTTGTTTATTGTGAGATGATGTCGGCATGCCTAGAAAAGAATCCATGAAGGCTCAATAAGTAAACAGGATTATTCACTATCCTGTATTAAACCAACTCCAACCAAACTCTCAATCCTCTCTTCCTTATCACTCCAGAGTCCTATCAATGCTAGATTGTGATCTGAACAGTTTTCTTTGATTTTTCCCATCTGATCACATTATCTGTCTTTTAAAAATAAATGCAAGGGAACATTCATGCCAAACTCAGGAACAATTTGGTAAATGTGTTCCTTGTGAAAATAGCTTGTAATGTGTTATCACACCACGAAAATGTACAAAAAAAAAGTTCTGTTGGATTTGTGTAGACGTAAACATAAGATGAAGAAAACTGGGTGGCATTTTTTTTAAAAATGTGAAAAGTTACTTTTTTGCTGACCTCTGGCCACATATTTTTCTAGCTCTAGTTGAGTATGAGTGTGCTGGCTGTGGTTTACCTTTAATGTGGGTTTTTGCTTCTGATGTCACATTCTTTCCCATTTTGGCCTAAGCGGGTGCATCACAGGAAGTGTGTTTCCTTTTACAACTCCCCTTCTGTTTCCCATTAAAGGCACAGACAGGAATGTGACGTTCCCCCTCCATCTTTCTAGTTACTTGGGAGCACTTCAAATAAAAATGTACTTCAGAAATCTCAAAGCATTGTGTTGTATCAGAAATGATCGGCCTCAATTCAGATGGATTATTGGCTGATTGTCTCTGTGTCAGAGTATCAGCTATTTCTAGACAAAGCTGTATATTTAAAGATTTAAACCTGAACTTATGTGACAAACATTGTTCAAATGAGTTGTTTTTTCATGGAACACATTTAGCTTCCTAACGGTGAAAACATAATCAATTTGCTGGGTTGTCAACTGTGATTTTCCAAAAATGTTAGCACGTGTGCCACACGAGCGGTACTAAAACCCGGAAACATTTCATTTTTTTTTTTTTAGTTCCTACTCCTCAAAAACACATTGAAACCATTTGTATTTTTATTATCTATTTATTTTTTTTAATTATTATTACAAATGTAGCCTTCATACAGGAACTATGCACAATAATAAAATAATATTTCTAAACTTGTAAATATGCAGTAGGAACTACTTGCCGGTAAATAAAGCCTTATTAAACACCAGAAAACAATAACCAGGAATAATTATTTGCTCCCTGGTAAAGATTGTAGCTCTAACAATGGTACAATGAAAAAGTTGGTGATATTACAGCCTGTGCAGCAGTATGGGGATGTATTTACTCTGTCTCTGGTAGCATATGTCTTTACAGATGTTTCCAGTGTCATGTACTGAGTTCACATCGTACTGAGATTGTATATGCGCTCTACCGGAAAATTAATTTTTGTTTATTTTTGTTTTCAAAGTGAACAGACGTGTTTTATTTGTTTATTGGATTATGTTAGGATTAGAGTTAGGGGTTAGGTTAGGGTTATAATCTCAGTACGTGACACCAGATTTTAGAATCTCACGTGACACACCAAGCGAAAATTAAAATTTTCCTTTATTCATTCTATCTAAGTAACCAATGGAACGGATTACATTTTGAATCCGTACACTTTTATACTTTATACTCCTGACTTTTTGTAAATGCAGAATTCTTAAATACATTTTTAAAGTTCTCTGAGTCAGTTCAACCAGTCAGGTTACCTTTTCTTTGATAAACACATGCTCCCAATTTCTGTTGGAGGAAGTATTAACAGTAGATACAGAAATCATACAAAGATTGCTTCCGTCAGACAACATATTTTAACCAGGATCTTTCTAGCTACAGTATATGGTCTCAGTCTACCAACCACCCAAGTTTAATCACTGACGCAACTAACTGAAAGCCCATTTATTTGTAAACGGAGTTGCACTATGTCAAATGTACTGAGCAGAATAACATAATATCTTGAAGTTCAGTTTGCTGTAATGACAGGTGATGGTAGTGCTTCTCGACTATAGGGGAATGCATAACCCTGTGGAAAAAAGAGCCTATTGCAAGACTTATATGCACATATTTATTAATTCAATCACAGTTAAACAGATTCTTCTTTCAAAAGTGGCACACAGCATCTTTCAATGTCCCGTGCTCTGATTCAAGTAAAAGTCAACTTTTCTGCGATAGCAAAGGGAATTATGGTTTTAATTAACGTAGTTGGCAAGCAGACTTCTTTATATTCCAAGTTGAGCCAGACAAGTTTACATCCTGTATCCTGTGTCTTCATAATGGACCCTTCCTGCTTTTCACCCAGGCTTTTCTTTTCTACATCCAAGCTAATGATTAGCATATGTCTTACTGCTGTAAAAAACTGAACATGGACAGGAACAAAACCCTTCAGATCTTTAGAACGTCTAACATCTGGGCCTTGGAGAGAAAGAGAGAGAGAGAAATGGAGGAAGAACTCAGACACCTAAATGCTGTAGTACAATTCAGCCTATTTATGTATTTATTGGTTTATTTAACAGGGACAGTTATTATCCAGATAGAAAATGTACCAGATTTAGCTAGAAGGCTATTTTTCATCTGTAGTCCCTGGACAGAATGTTCAAATGTCACCCTAAGAGAATACAAATTAAAGAACATATACAGTGAAAAATGTAGCTACATAATAACATGTCATGCTTCCATATTACATATTATTAAAAAAAATAAAAATCAACAGTATTTGATAAGAGACAATCATCAGAAAGACAAGTTCATAAAATAAAACATTAAAAAGAGGCAGATACAGTCAGGAGAGGTACAGGTTACTGTTACTGGCATTGACTGATATGAGATGAGGTGTGATTTAAACATTATGTTCTTTGATTTCTGGTGGTGACAGGGAGAAGGTTCTCTGACTGAAGACACTTCTGCGAAAAAGCACAATACAGTGCCCTCGTGCTGCTCCTCGTGATTGGATGAGTTTCTGATGGTTATGAACTGACTGAGGGCTTAGTAACTAAAAGGGCTCTCCTTCTGCCCAGCCCCCACCCATGTGTGGTATGTGATCGTGTGTGAGAGCCTCTTCCTCCTGGATTCCAGCCAAGGCCCATGTGAAAGTGTGGCATGCAGCCTTTTTTAGGGAATTCATGGCCGGCTTGCACTTCCTCCCAGGAACATGAGATTCTTAGTCATTTGCTTCAGTTTCATTACTTTTCCTTCCCACGCCTTTGGACACAGACCCGGTGCATCCTAATGCATTGATCAGACCTGCACATCCATTTCCCACAGTGATCTTCTATAGTTCTAACTTTCCCTGCAGATGATGTCTTTTACATGAGACAACATCTGTTCACAAAAAATAGTCTGTATCCCAGATATCACATAAAACCCTGTTTCCTGGTTTCCTTTTGTCTGCTTGGATGGTTATCACTGTATTTCTTTAAAACCTCTCAAACAGTCTGTAGGTATATATTTGTTTTATTGTGTACTAGATTGTATGTGTCTATTTTATTATTACCATTTCTTTTATGCATTATTATGATCTTTGTGCTTTCATAGGATTTGTCTGCCTTATAGTTTCACCTTCTCACATTCACATTTCCCACATGTTTTATAGTGATGTGTAAACAAATATGATTTATTTAAAATAATTTGAAGAATGCATTACATTATTATCTGATTAATTAAGACCACTCGTTGACTTAAAGCACCCTTTTGTTCAGAAAGTAGCTAATAACTTTCTCAGCCCAACAATGTATATACAGTATATATATAAAGCACTAAAATTCATGTTGCACGTGTGTGCTGTACCTTCACTCTATATTTTATATCATGTTATCTTATAGGGCCCATGTTAAGCTTAATCGACTTTTCTGTGCTTTAAACATCATAAAGGTGCTATTGGGGCTTCATACACATGCCCAAAGTGTTTTTTCATTGATTCCCTCAATCGTTACTTAGATTGTGTCCCAAAGGTGAGCTTTTCAGCGTCCTTCGTGCAGTATTATGTATGTATTTTCTACAATTTATGTATGTACCGGCGAACGCCCCGCCCCCACGCTCTGTCTCGTTTTTATAAAGCAGCATGAGCTCGGCTATGGAGTGAGTGGGAGGAGGGCGGGCCATCTTTTGGCCCTACATCACAATGCAAGTTTGGGAATATAAACATCAAATACTATGTTTTTGGGGTTCTTAGAACAAATGGAAATGGGTGAAATTTAGCATGATATGGGACCTTTAAAGAAATCCAATACTGGTTCAGTATCTTTTAAGGGTGGAACGATATATTGTGTGACAACATATCCATTCATCCATTTTCTGACCCGCTAGCTCCTTTTTCGAGCTCTCATTGGGCGTTAGGCGGGGGTACACCCTGGAATGGGTGCCAGTCTCTCAAAAAGAAACACACAGGAGAAAGGTTATACTGATGCCAAGAATCAGTCAAATAAAAACATGGTTATTTTTTAATTTTTTTTCATCAGCATGTTTTCCTTTTTCTAAAATGTTACTGTGTATCATTATTGTGAACTTTGTGTAGAGTCCCACCCATAGTATTTTCTCAAAGACTTTTCAACACCCAGACAGACAGAGACAAGTTTAAACCACCAACCTGTTGATCGATGATTTCAACTTCAATACATTGACACTGCGTGTTTTTTCCCTCGAGTTCTTCCAAGATTATTTAAACCTATTGATCTTGACATTATAAATAGTGTGTGCTTAGTTTTGTTTTTTGGACCTTTGAAACAAATCTGGCACTCAGCTTAATACTCTCAAAGTATCCTGTAAGTATAGGATCCTTTGAAAACTCCCACTTTAATAATAGTACTGCCCTTGTGGGCACTTTCAAACTTATAGGTACTGTAGGCCATTGGAAATGGAAAATAAATAATTTATGATTAAAAAAAAAAAAAAAAATTATAATTAAATAATCAAAATATCAATTCACCCTTGGGTAGGCACTGCATACCTTGCCTACCCCGACGGCACGTCACTGCTGGTAGTATATCACAAACCTGTGCTGGCTGTGAATGCACATTCACTCCAAATGTACATTACCCCTGTGAAGCTTGAGTGAACACATTTCTCTGCTAACAAGCTGTGAAACCTAAAGCAGTGCAGATTCAGTCTTGTTTGATGTTTGCTTCAGGTCTCCGTCCTATGAATGACTTCATCGCTGTCCAAATGGCTTTCAGATCTTTAAATAGAGAGTTTGTGTGTTAGAGTGTGTATTATGTCGATGTGTATGGCACACCTACAATAATGTGGTCTCTGTCAAAAGAGAGCAAATGCTATATTTAGTTTGTCGTCATTGTTTTGTACTTTGTGGAAGGTTTTGCTTCATCATCCGGTGGGCCAACACACACACATGCATGCAAGCATTCACGCGCGCGCGCGCGCACACACACAATTTCCCTTTTGACAGGTGCAGAGGAAGTTTGATGCAGGGCCTACGCAGCAACATACTTCCGAGACGGAATAAAATGTAAAATTGTTCCCTGACTCATTGTTATTTTCTTTCAATGAAGATGCTATTGTAGGTTTACTCAAACTCCACCATCACTTTGAGATATTTTATGACTTATGACACCTTTTATCCTGATAGTGTTTGAGCTAATCCCAGCAATCACATAACACAAGGGAGAGTGGGCCAACCTTTGCTGAGGTGATAGTTAGAGCTCCAACTAACCATTATTTTTTGACTAATCTATCGATTATTTTTTTAAATTGTCACATTCATTTTTCTGTTTTTAAGCACATATTTTGGACTGCTATTTTACCCTGTTGTACTCTGACAGCATGATTTACAGAAACAAATCGAACAATGACACATAAAAAATGCATTTGTTATACAGTTGTTAAATTCAACATAAAACATAATTGTGATCACAGTTAAAAAAAAAGAAGAAAAAAATTAATAATACAATTTAACAAGTAAAGAAAAAACAGTAAATTACTGCAATTAGGCTGTAGCCAACCGGCCTTGCAGGTTGTGGAGGTAATGAGGTTTAAACCAACTACATAGTTTGATTACTTAAAACAAATCTGCTAAAGTAAAATAATAAATGAATAACATCGTGTCCAAACAGTCAAACAGACCTGAGAACAAACCTTAGAGCCAACATGGCTAAAGGTTATCTAAATATATGCACATATAGCTCTCAAAATAAAACACAAAAACCCATCTTGCTGGTTATAGTTTATTGTCCTCCTGGTCCATATTCAGAGTTTTTTTTTTTAATTCTCTGACTTTCTCACTGATCTAGTGCTGAGCACCGATAAAGTAATTGTCGTGGGTGACTTAAACATTCATTGTGATGCTGAAAACAACAGCCTAAATAAATTATTTTCCTCACTATTAGATTCAATCTGCTTCACATAAAGTATTAATATCTTAATGAATCCGTGCTGCTTGACTTTTGCAACACATTTTACGAGAAGTCTGTTGCAGAACAGATTTGTGCCTGTACAAATGCACCCCACCCCTCCACATCCTTTCCAAATGTTGAGTTGGACATACATTGTCAATTTTGAATTCAAGTTAATGTGCCCATTTGATGATTCCTGTTGGGCTGAGTTTTAAATTTTAACAATAATAAATAATTTTGCATAATGTACGCATATTGGTCCACGCCTATATTTATAAAAGTATTATGAAGTTGAAAAATATCCTTTTAATGTACAATCAGAACAGATACAAAATATGTGATTAATTAGTGATTAATCATGAGTTAATTATGGAAGTCGTGCGTTTATCCACGATTAAAAAAATGAATGAATGTATATTTTTGTCAGGATAAACAATTTTTATGCTTTTAGAATAAATAGTATATACTAGGTAGGAATTTTCAGAGCTGGCATTTGATCCACCTGCAGATATGATAAACCATTTTATAGCATTACCTACATATCACATGCACAACATGTTTTGTTGCTTAAGCATATAAGGGATATGCCCATGTTGCAAATAATAATATTAGGGTAAACAGTATTATTTACTGGGATTTTAAGTGGTTGTTTTATTGTTTGAAATTTAGTGTGCCACCATAATCTGAGTCTGTGCTACTGCAGTGTCCCCCTAACCAAGATTTCCTAGACCCACCCCATGCGCATAGTCCTTTTACGCATTCAGAGGCGCTTTCAGATCTACGCAGTGGACAAGCGTAGTTCACGTTTTGGAATGAGACTGGGTTATATTATTATATCTAATCTAAAAACAAACAAATTAGTAAAATCAAAAGACAAACAGGCAAGATGGAAATTGAAAATCAATAAGTATTTTTGAAATTTTAATATTATTGAACTAAAAACTGCAAGATGACACAAGTAAGCTCTATATTAGACCAAATAAACAAATGCACCTAAACATTCATTTTGAATGACTTTGAGAGACTATTTTGGATAGTAGAACAATGGTACAAGTATTAAATTAAAATTAAATTAAACTGGGCTTAAGCTTTTACTCGTCATGTATATATGTTGTTACACATATATATTGAAATTTGTCCTCTGCAATTTAACCCATCCCTGGGGAGCAGTCGGCAGCCATTTTGCGGCGCCTGGGGAGCTGTTCGGGGTTAAGGGACTTGCTCAACATCCCACAGTGATGGCCCAGGTGAGGCTTGAACCCGGAACCCTCTGATTACAAGGCCAGCGTCCTTAACCTTAATCTTTTATAACTTTTAAGCCTTCAATGAGAACACTTCATCATGGTGCAAACATGCCCACACCCTTGAATTATCTAAAGACACCTTGTGAGTAAGATTTAATGCACTAATGCCTTTGGCAGAAGAAGACCGTGCTGACAGGACAGAATAGCACAGCAATATGCCAGGAAACAGATGGCCAGAAGACAGTAATGCAGAGGAGGCAATGAGGCTAAAGATGAGGTTTACTAAAGGGATTTCCCAAGACTTGTGTTGTCAACTCATGACTGCCTGGTCTGTTTAAATAATTAAAAGGCATGAGCTTTTCTTATTTCCTCTAAGTTTAGAGGAAATTTCAAAACCCAAAATCTGCTTGATTCAGTCATTACATTGCATAAAATACAGGTTTTAAATCAGGTGATCTGATCTCACTGGTTGGTTAAAATCATGTGACGTGATGACTACTCAGCTTGACTAAATCAGATCTTTGAGATAGGACAAACCAGCTGCCGCTCCAGTCAGATGACTGTTTTTCAAGGTAATTTGTCATTCAGACCACAGGCTAACATGACCAACTTATTAACACAATAAATTAATCAAGACATAAGCAAGAAAGCAGATTTTACTGCATTGATTGAAGTATTTGTGAGGCTGTGAAGGAATGTGAGCGTTCAGTGTAACACTCTTCAGAAGTGAAAATCAAACCCAAATAAAAGCAATTTAAAGCTGCTGTATGTAAGTTTTATTTGCCGTCATTTGGTCCAAACAGGGCGGGGAGGAGGGAGCATGGTTGTTTCCACTCATACAGATTCTACATAATGCAGCTTATATACAGTATATAGGGGCTCTTAGGGGTTTTTTAGGGCCTTAATTCTAAGAAAATTCTTAAATTTAAATTATTCTTTGAGGAATTCTAAGATTTTAAGAGTGATGTCACTAGGAGCTACTTTTAACCTTAGGATCCTTTGTGAATACTGAATATGGGTGTGTTACACTGGTACTTTTCCACATTAGGTGAAAATGCAAAGACCACAAAACCACATGGTAATTTTAGGTTTATAACCAGTGGAAGACAAGGCTAATCCCTTTCTGTCTTAACTCAGCATTAATTCTTTCAGTACAACATCTCACAATCTTGAAGTGAACTGAATGTTCTGTCTGTGTGAGACAGTGTTACATTTTCCAAGCCTTGTTAATGAAATCTCAGTGTTGCTGGACAATCTAGACATTGAAAGGCCTCACACTAAAGGTCATAGCTCACTCCAGCTATTGGAGACTATGGGCTTGTTGTGTTTAAGGGACTTGTAGCTCTCTCACATATCTCAATGGGACATTTGTGCACTGTCCACATCATTGTGGGGGCTGTTTGAAATGCCCTAGGAGCCCATGTTAGCACATAATTAAGAGTCATTAATTCATATCGAAAACTGTTGGGGGTCATAAAAAAGAATTATATAACAGGATTTTGAAGTCATAAATGTAAGGCACTTTGACTCACTTGTGACATTTAAACCATGCTAACTTTTAGTTTAACTCCATTTCCTTCTGCCTTCCTCAATCCAAAACATTAGTCTGAAGTCAGAAACCAGACCAGAAGGACTGATATTGTGGGAAATCCCACACAGTAGATCATCTGACATACAGCAAACAGAGGGAGTCACCAAAGTTTACTTACCTTATTATGTTCAGCTTATGTTTGTGGTGGCTTTCGACTTCAAATTAGTCTTTTTTGATCTTCAATTTTTAAGCACAATTATGATTGCATTATAATGGCTAAAACAGCGACTTTAGAGACTGCTAACTTCTTTAAATATGTTTTCAGTTTTATGACATAGTAAAAATCTAACCTTTATCAATCACCGCAGTGAAATCCTTCCCTGAATTTTCCCCGAGGGTTTGCAGTGGGCTGCCAGTTGCAGGTGCTCAGGGAGCAGATGGATTGGTGTTAAGGGATTTGCTCAAAATCCCACAGTGATTTGAACCAGTGACCCTCCGATTACAAGCCTGCGTCCTTAACCACTAAGCCACCACTCCCACAATCTTTGGAAAGCTTAAAAACCACACTTTCAAAATCTGTAATTTGTGTTGTTTAGCAGCGGTTCATGAAATGTAGTAAAGTTTGGAGCTATACATGTGTGGTAATGGTATGCACTATGCAAGCGCTGTCACTTTATGGGTCAGAGCACTCATTGGCTGCTCCATAAAAGTGACCTCCTCCTTGTGCCCATCTAACGCCATTTACTTCTGCGTTCGTTCAACGCCCATTAGCAGGTAAGAGGAGCACACATTCTCTCCATATAAGTCTAAGACTATGCTTAAGGGCTATTTTAACTCGTAGTACAGTTGGCCACGGTGTAAAGATGGTGTCATGCTGCTCCCATTACAATTAACGGTAAGGGTTTCCTCATTTGTTTACCTTCGGCAACCATTAGCTTATCTTATTAGCTTCTGTATTATTCTTATATATTCTGTCTGCACCCCTCGTTGATGCCACACGTTTAAGCCTTAAAGGAGCATAGGGCAGCATTTGTGAAAAAATAAACATTCATTTTAAGTATTTTAATGCTAATGGCTGATGAAAAGAGAATGAGCACACACACATTTCTACCTATTGCCTTGAACAGATTGTGTGATATATTTTGTACTGCTGTTCCCACACAGTTCTGCAGCCGTGATTTCAAATGATGCTGATGGTGACGACAAATGACGCTAGTGCGCATTCTCAACGGCTTGGATTGGCGGCCCACTGCCGGAAATAAAAAAGTATCAGAAGAAGACGGCTTGGAGACTAAAAGAAGACAAGCACAGTGGACTAAACTATACTCTTTGGTTGCACAGATGCATGCAGAGGCATGTGCACAGGTCTTGCAGTAAACAGTCACATGAACAGCAAGTAAATAAATATCTATGTCACAGTTGGAGTGCGGATCGGGCCGCATTTTCTTATCCGAGTCCGACCCAACAGTGAAAACCTAATTTTTTCCTTAAGAAACTACATATTTATGTTTGTTTTAGTGGTAAGCACCGATTTTATTAACAAGCAACTGTCAATGTCAACATCAGATCAGCGAACAAATAACAAGCAAACAGGGGTGCAGTGCACGTAAGAGACCCATCGGATTTATTTACATTATCCATGTATCAACGATAAGAATACTCCATGTTATTGTACAGAAAAAGGAACCTTTCAATGGTGCCTTCCTTTATTGTCCTCCTTTGCTCCATCCTCCCTCCACTGGGATCCTGCTCTCACTGCTTCAATTGAAGCTGCAAATCTTTAGGGCTGAAGCAGCTGTGGCTGTAGCTCCGGGTCATTAACAGTTGACGCACAAACACTGGCACGAGCGCGCACACACTAACATGCGTGCACGCGCAAACAAACTCTTGTGCAGAGCACACAAACACGCTCTCGAACATCTGTGCGTAGTGTACACGCACACTAGCATCAGGCTAGTTACCAGAGAGGCTAACGATACGTTTCGTCTCTTCCAAACAGAAAAAATGAACCTGCTGTTGAACTCCTTTATTCATAAACGTCTGAGAACTTCGGTCTATCTCTCCACCTCCGTTGCATCCAACTTGCTCTGCCGACCAAACAACAGACAGGGCTCCTCCTCTTTCTGACACAAGTTCTTCTGTGTCATCATGTTCTACTAGTTCTGCAGCTTCAGAGCTTTCTTATCCATGTACATCATAACCAGAGCACTGCTGTTTACCTTCGCAGTGCAACACTGAAAAGGCTCCGGTCTGACGCGGCGCAGCGTAGCGTTGTGTAATCAATATACCGGTACGGCGATATATTAAAAATGTATATCATAATGAAAATATATACCGGTATTTGGTATGAACTGGTATACCGCCCACCCCTATAATGATAATAAATATACATATATATCCGAGTTCTGATCGGGAGATAACGTCCCATTCCGATCGAGTCTGTAACCACGTGATCGGGCCCGATTTCGGATCACGTGATCGGATCGGAACATCCTTATTATAAAGGCGACAAATCTCTTCCCGTTTATTGGTAAACTAACGGCGACTCCAAGGTCTGTAAATGCAACCGTTTATAGATGAGCCCATGTCCACTCTAACGGTTAGGTTATGTTATGATTCAGTCCTGTTTATGCAAACTGTAAATTGTAAATGCGATTTTTGTATTGTTGTTCCAGGAGCTGACGGTCCTCTCTGGTGATGGTGGGGGTCTCCTTTGGTGGTGTATCCTCTATATATTTGCTGTGAATTTGTTTTCTTGGTTTTGTGTGTAGTGATTTGTGTGATGTTTACCCCATTTTGGGTTTCTCGCCCTTCCCTCCAGCTTGACCTCAGCTTCCTAATCTGCCTGGTTGGTGAGTGTGTGCATGACTGTGTGGGCATGTGTATGTATATTTGTAATGAAGCAAGTTCATTACTTGTTGGACAAAAGACACATGCACATTATGTTTTTAAAAACAAATGTTTAATGATTGTCTTTCCCATGGGTGTGGATCTGCAACAGAGAGTAAAGTATGAGTGAAACTAAATGTAAAATGTATAATTGTGTGATAAATTAACTCAACCTGTATCTCTGGTCTGGTCCCAGGTGTTCCGGCTAAAAGATTCCCCAGGGAGCTGGAGCACCTTAAGAAGGTTCCAGGTGGCACCAGTGTGTGAAGACCAGGAGGGGTGTTTGATTTAACTGTTGTGCTAAATTAGGTGTTGTTTTTTAATATACTAACTTAATGAAACATATATATTTGGTAGAGGTTACGAAATGCGTTTACATTGTTAGATTTATAATGCATAGTTTGAAAGAATGAAATAGTTGTTTTTAAGAATTTGCCTGTGCTTCAGAATAGGTTGGGGCTTGATCATCTGTCAGCCTATAAAAGCTGCTCAGCTGTATTGTTGGAGGAGAGTGCTGATATATGTTTGGAGCTCTGCACATGTTTTAACACTGTTTTTCCCTATTTTCTTGTAAATACTTTTCTACTTTTGAAGCAATTAACAAATACACTTTGGTCTACACCTGGAAACGTGGCCTCAGCTCTACTCTGTTCCTAAGACCGCTTAAATGAAACGGCCTGCCGATGACAATGTTGAAAAGAAAAGGGATTTAATACGAACAAAATACTCTTTAGGTGTCTTCTAATATAAATAAATGTGTAAATTATTATGATTGCATTTGTAATAAAGCTGTCATTTTGGAACAATGTCTCTTTTGCCTCTTTGGTAAAACCTACCTGCGTGCCTTTCATTTTGCACTTAGTTCCCGATTATTGGGGTGGCGTTGTCACATATTTGCATGACTGTCTAAATTAAAAACATAACTATAAAGTGTTAATGTTAAACCCAGCCATTAGGACAGTCTCACTATTGCTACACATGGTTGTCAACTCCTCTTCTAAGGTCATTGCTCTCCCCCAGTTAATTACCACAATAAATTTAGTCTCAGGCTCAATAGCAACTCCTTTCACACTGAACCCTGCACAAGTATTGGAATAAAGTGTTTTGCAAGGTCTGTGTGAAAGACTCCATTTTCTTTTAAGTTAAGTTAAACTTGAAGTCGAGTTACCTCTACCTTTATCAACAGTGATGACTGAGAATCTTTGCAACAATTTGTCTTAATGACTCTTTTAATACAATGTTTGTTAGTGAAAAATGTCCCATAAAACATGTTATGCCATGTCATGTTGTTCAAAGTAAAGCAAGTTGTTTAGGTACTCAATATCAAACAAAACACATGATATGAGTCTATAGACATTAGGACAAGATCTGAAAGGAACCAAAATTTGCAATATTTGATCCAAAACGGAAGATTCTAAAGATCAATTTTTTGCAATTTGTTATATTGTTGTCATTATCAACTTATGTTAAAAAGAATGTGTTCAAAAAAGTAAAATGGCATTTGTTTATTGCTAAGCTGACCATGAATGTACAAGTAAAGTCCAGCACATAAGAACATATCTATTGACAGTACCAGATGAGGGCTGAGGGTGTGTGCCTATTTGTGACAAACAAGATCTCTCAGTTCCTCAGTAAAAGCTGATTCATTTACAGAAGTCACGCCTTACTACTTTTATGCTTTTGTATTGCAGGGTTATTCATACAAAATGAGTCACCAATGTTCTCTGGAGCTTTGATCATCCATGTCTCCATGCTAACTAAGAAACTAAGCATCTTCACTTCCATATACTTTTGAAAAAGGAGGATAACGGGAACATCTGTTTAGACCGCATGCAGAGGACCTGCTATTACCAATTTATGTAAACATTGTTAGCACCATTTTCAGAAATAGAATAAAATCAGATTGTATGTCTAGTTAATTATTACTTCACTCATTAATTTTTAGATTTACAGTCTCAAATGAGGGAAACTCTGAGTATCCCATTCCTAAACGCGAGGTATGTTCTTCTGTGAGTATGTTGCCATGGCAACATTGTCCGTGAACTAAACCTGGTCGCTGGCAGGTTTTTTCAAAGAAAACCTGGGTTTCTACCTGGCTCCGCCCACATGAACACAGTTTCTGAACATTTTAATAAACCTTAGCACTTTTCTCTGAAACACATTAGTAACATCACACACCACAGACGTGTTCACACCATTACTAATGTTGTGTTGCTTTACGTTTTCTTGTTTGTTTGTTTTGTGCAAACGATAGTTTTCTTTATAACATTGTGAATACAGAGCATTAAGTAAAAGATACTGAGAGGTTGATCTGCATTAAAACATCTACTGACGTCTGTAGTAAAGTTCACTGAATACAAACCTGTGGATAATATAAAGGATGAGATGATAATTTAAATGAATCCACTTTTAAGGCTTGATTGTTGTTTTTTATTGTTATACAGTTAAATCTGTAGATCACGTCTCTTTGAAGATATGATGGCGCAGTGAGTTGTGATGCTGCTCTTGAAAGTGACGGGTCATGGTTTCGCGTCCCGCTTCAGTGTTGCTTTATGACATTTTTTAGGACGTTGAGATGACTCTGGCGACAATATTACATAAAAAATCAATATAAATGATGCAACATCAAGCGGCATTTACTGTCTTAATATCCAGTGTAACAGGAGGGCTCTCTATGCAGCCATCCTATGCTGTTGACACGTCTCCTCAGACACTTTTTTTTCATATTATTCACCGCTCGTCACGTCACTGAAGCAATAAAGTGATGAAGCAACCAAAAAGTGTGACTAATTACGGGTGATTTAAGCCACTATAGTCACTGAAGACTGAACGCACCTTTAGAACAGACTCATATTCCTCAAACACCGGCTTATTTCACCCATTACGGTGAATAAATCACTATTTTCCGGGTGGTTGCCATGGCAGCTCGCCTCATCTTCGATCCATTGATGTTGGCTTTTTATCGCTCGTGTGCAAGTGAGAAACCCAAGGTTTACATACTCATGGTTGATTGACCCACTTCATACCAGCTGTAATGGAATCCGATACCCAGAGTTTCCCATCGCGGGGTATGTTGACCCAGAGTTTATGGATAGACTCAGAGTTTGTTAATCCTCCTTTATGGAATACCCCTCTGCTCTCTACATATGTGGGTTGTTTATACTTTTTTTTTAAAACATAATTTAGACCAGCCTTAAATTCACCTCCTCAGCATCCACTTGTGCAACTTTCTCACGCTAATCAAAACGCATCATATTGATTTACCACTCATGTAATATTATGGAAATTAAGACCAAACCCGAACCGGCCCGTCGAGTCCTGTCGGTTTCTGTCAAGGTTGAGTTGTGTGTTGGAGGACAAAACAATGGACTATTGTCTTAAATTGATTATTTCTGTGGTCAGAAGAGGTGGACTACTCGTTGTTCCATTTATCTCTAGAAGTAGTATAGGAGGAAGAGCTTTCAGTTATCAGGCCCCACTTCTCTGGAACCATCTACCAACCACGGTTCGGGGGGCAGACACCCTCTCTACCTTTAAGGTTAGGCTCAAAACATTCCTCTTTGGTAAAGCTTTTAGTTAGGAACCAGCTCATAGCTCATAATTAAGATGCAATAGGCATAGACTGCCGGGGGAGGGGGTCTGGCATGCTCGGTTGGAGAGGGCGTTAAGAGAGAGGTCATTTAGGCTAGAGAGGGACCGGAGAGGGTCCCATTCCTCTCTCAAACACTCCCTCTATGTCTGCTTCTTCCCTTGTGTGTTTGCTCCTGTACTCCTTCTGGCTTTTGTCTTGCAGGTCCGTGGGATCCTTAGTGTGGAGTTACAGAGTCTCAGCGGCTCTGTCTCCACCCTCTCCTCTGCACACACCCAACACAGCATAACGTGGATGGCTGTTCATCATAGGAATGGGATCCACACAAGGTTCCTGCTACTTAACAGAAGGTTTTCCTTGCCGCCATGATGAATTCATGTTGGGTGTGGGATACATATGTATGTGTATATACGTATATATGCATATGTGTGTATCCATAAAATGACGAGTCCGTCCTTAAGACTGCTCTACTGTAAAGTGCCTTGAGATACCATTGGTTATGATTTGGCGCTATACAAATAAAGATTGATGATTGATTGATTGAGGAGGACAAGAAAGCAACTTAGCAGCTCTGGTGAGTGTTTAAGAGAGCTGACAGTTCATAATTTATTCTCCTGCTCCTGCGATAAACACACACTCTGAAGCAGCATTTATCTGACTCACAATCACAATAGCCGCTTGAATAGCCATGTGTTTTACTGCAAATGTACATTAAATGTATGACATAAATCTGGCTTTAATTTAGCACCTAACCATGAACCATCGTTTCCCCTTGTCTCCAAAATGTCCATGCATCTTCATGTGATCAGAGTTATTGAATCGGTGCGCATATTCTTTTCAGAAAAGTACAACAAACATTCTCCTACTATACAAACACATTTCTTCCAAACTCAACGTCCTTTACAATCTACATACTTGTATTAAAAAAGAATACTTACAAAAAAAGAAAAGAAAATCAGAAGATAAAAAGACAGTAAAAGAAAATCAAAACAAAATAAATAAATAAAAGTTGTAGCTCAGAACCAGGGGTGTAATTGACAAAACTTAAAAATTTCCTTTTCGGCCCCTGTAGAAATATGTGGTGCACATATTCTCATGCATTTGTTTATTTTTACAAATTACAAACTGTGTGGAAATTGTCGTGCACATTCTTTCAGGCCCTGCTTCGTCCTAAAGACCCCAATACAAATGGAAACGATCGCCGAGGGCGCCCAGCCAATAGGCTTCGACTTCCTGTTTTTGAGTCTGTCAATCAAAGTGAATGTGGAACTGTGCACGGAAACAAGGCGTGTGCGTCACAACAGCAAACAGGTAAATATGATTTTAGCTCTTACCCGACCCATAGACCTATATCAAAAAGTAAAGTAAACTTGTGGCTTCTGGTAGATTGCAGAGGCAGGGGGAGGAAGTGGAGCTGTCGAGGGTGGGAAATCGAGGCGTCCCCTCAGAAACTCCGGATATCAGTTTTAAGGTTACTCCAATATTTAGATCTGACTGTCCACATCCCCAGCCTTTTGAGGCCATTTATAGCTTACTACACTGAAGCCCTCATCAAAATTGTCGGTGCTTGTTTGACTGTAGAATTCAGTGCAAGTTTGAAATTACTGTCACTTTCTGCCTCTTAGTACACCAACAAGCTCACACTCACACAGAAACCAGGCCATCGCATATTACAGGATGTGTTGCCATGGTAACAAAACAACTGCTAATCACAGTGTGAGTGTATGTTTTGGTGAGTCACTTCGTGATCATTATTCATACCTAGACAGCATTATTTGTCTCACATTTTCCTCTACAAGTATTCATGGGCAGGTGTGTTTGTTAACACTCATAGTCCGTTATCTTTTATCTTTTAAGTCAGACTGGCAGTCTTCACAACATTAACCTGTACACGCTGTGGGCTATAAAAGATGCTATATGTTTTGTAACTGTTTCATCCTAAACTTGTTTAATGAACATGTATTCATTAAACAGAATAAAGGTGTGTTTGCCATGGTGCTAACCTCAGGCAGGAAGTGTGTGACATCATGCAATAAAAAACAGATTACTTTTATAGTTATTTTTTTCTACAAAGCCAGCTAGGAGAGCCTAGGACCCTGCACAAGGCAGACACAGGTTCATTTTACCACATAAAATATAGGACAGAGACAGTACCTTCAGATATCAAACTACAAATTTGAATAAAACCATTTCTTTTAAAATTCATATTCCACTGGGTAAAATTGTACTGTATGGGTATGGCAAATAACATAGGATGCAAGAACTCAACAAACCAAAAACAAACAACATGCAAAGAAAGTAATCCCAAAATGCAAATTTGAAAATAAACCACCATGCATTTGCAGATAAAGTTTACATTACAATATATACAAAAACCAAGTTTTTACCAACAATCCAAACCTGAGCCTGGATTGGGGCGATATCATCCGACCAGCAGCAAAAACAGGCGTTTTGGTTTGTAAGCGGGTACACCCCCTTCAATGGCAGAAACATCCCCTTCTTCTTATATTTAATGTCCGGTCTAGATCGGTATTTCAAACCCTTTCTGATTGGTTGGTGAAAAGGTACCGCAACCCGCACTAAGGTGGTTTTATAGCCCGACCCTCCTCAATTGGGACGAGGTCAATCCAAGACTGCGGTTGTTGGAGGAGTTGTGCCAGCCGTAGCCAGAGCTTTGACTGGTGTGGGCCCAAGGTAAAGATGCGGGATATGCTCTGGGTCTCTTTGTGTTTAAAACACAACAAAGTTAGGCCAAAAGGACAATAAAACAGCTGACCAGGCGCTCACACATGCCACTGGCGCGCCGTAGAATCAGAGCGTGGAGTGAATGCACAGCAGCAAACCACTCCAACCTTGCCACGGGCAGAACTCTCGCAGACCCATGGAAGAGCAGAGACGATCCACACATGGAAGAGTAAAAAGAGGGTCTGCACCCCTTCAGCCCTGAGCCAAAATCTCCTCCGGCCCCGCAATCAACGCAAAAGCCAGATCCGCGCAGAAGTGGAGGGCACATGCTCTGTCACATCTTTGTATAGTCGTCCCAACTATAGAAGATCAAGACCAAGGCCTATATATTGCAGCCTGAAGATTGGAAGTCAGGTTTGTAAACCTCTTAATTCACCCACCAGCTTGGCTACCAGCAGATTTGGGGATGCCAATGCGCATTGAAAGGATGGCTAGCCATGGAACAGGTGGTCCGACACAGTTCCTGAGCACTTGTACCGGGGTGGTCAAAATCAAGCAAGAATGATGGTCCCTGGGAGCAGCTACGGAATGTGAGAATCATCATGCAGAGCCTCATTCAGTGAAAATGGAGAGTGGTGTGTCTGATGGTCAAGCTCAGTAGGCCTCACCATGGCTTTTCATCATGTTCCGATGTACGTTTCTGACCTTATGCAAGTCACCTACAGGAGCCACTGGCCACGGGTACATTATGTTTTTTAATTGAGAATTATTTATTCCGATTTACATAATTCTGAATAAAAGTTTTCTGCTTCGTGTTTACATGGAAATGGTTTAGATAATTCCGCTTTCGGTCTGGGGGTTGGGAAGGCTCTGAATGGACAGGGGACGAACATGACGTATCACGTCTATCAGGATAACACACAACAAACCTTTTTAAGCCTCCTGTTGTCCTCATTTTCTGTATACACCCTGTGTCCTCCGGGTCAAAATGACCCGTCTTCACTAAACCCCCAACATAAGCAGCTTAATTGAATTTAAACACCAAATTTCATCTTGCTTGAAGAAACAACTTGTCAAAAGGAGTTTTGAATGCATTTTTATTCATCCCAATGACTCATTTTCTTTTTTTTCTTTCTCCAGTGAACAATTTAAGACAATGTACAATACAAAAATATGAAAAATAACATAACCCATTCAACTAATTAGCACATGTAGGGCAGTATGCAAGTGCACAGCCTTTGCAGATATATTTCTTACACCTGCAGCGCACAGTATGTGTTTTACAGTCCTTCTTTTGAGGGCAGAACTGACATCTCTTCCTCTTACTTGCCCTAGCTGGGGAAGTGGCTGTGGTAGCTGGATCCTCAGGTTGATCAGGAGCTCCTGCACTCTTAATAGCTTTCACAACTGCTGCTGAGGCTTCTGTGACATGCTTCCTTCTTTCAATGAGTGGAATTACAAGTGCCTTTCCTAGTTGCTCCAGGAACACCCTCCTCTTGTTCTGCTTACGAGACATCCAGGTCGGGTTGATCTCTCTCCGAATCACAAAGGCATTGTAGGAGGAAACATCAATGATGTTGTGGAAGATGACCAGGGGCCAGCGGGCAGTCATCCTTTTGCAGCTGTATGTTCCAATCACCTTATCTAGGTTGTCCACACCTCCTTTGTTGCGGTTGTAGTCTAGGATGATGACTGGCTTTCTGTCCTCACGATCGCTAATGTCACCCTCTGCGTGCAGTGTGCTCAGAAGAACTACATTCTTGTTTTTCTTTGGGAGGTAAGAAACTAGAGTGGTGGTGGGCGTGAAGGCAAACTTTGTTGAGAAGACCTCTCTTTCCTTTGACGCAAGCAGTGCAGGTGGGAGCTCAGGCTTGTTCTTTCGAACTGTACCAACCATGGTGATCTTCCTCTTCAGGAGCTGCTGTCCGAGTTCATAAGAGGTGAAGAAATTGTCACATGTCACATTGTGACCCCTCAGTCCCTCTGTCACATCAAGCACAACTCGCATCCCCTGGTTCTTCTCTGGGCATCCACTGGTCGGCTTCCCGGTATAGACTTGCATTTTCCAAGCATAGCTTGATTTGGCATCGCAAGCCACCCATGACTTGATCCCATAGGCCTGCTAAGTAGGCCTGCAGGTCAGTCTCATCCATCTTTTTCCAGCTGTCTCCATATTTGCGAAAACCCTCCAGATTTGTCATCTCCAGGATTATTTTTTCTATTGCAGGTGTGATAAACAGGTAGAATGTAGAGACAATGTCATGGGCATGAGAAACGGCATACCTTGTGGGTCCTGGGGTCATCTTTATGACGTTTTGTTCTGCATGCCTGCCGTGTTGGTCATATGCTGCTGAGGACCATGTTATTTTGCCATTTTTTGAAAGGAAAGTCTCTCTTTCAGCTTCAGGGTTTTCTTCTTCTGAAGATGATTCATCATGCTCTGGGTTATATTCCTCCCCATCTTCTTCTTCTGATACATCCTCCACTTCCGCTTCTGAATCAGAGTTGTCTTGCTGGACATCTGAAAAAATCAGCTCTAGAGCCTCTCCAATGTTATAACGCACACTCATGGCTTCAGCACAGGCAGAATTCGGGGTTGTGTCATCTGCAGCACCTTTATAACCTCTGGAAATCCACAGAAAAAGAGCTCTGCAGTCTGCGAGAACGCCTTTGTGTTGTTTACGTCTGCTACTGTCTTGTTCACGTTTACTACTAATTGATCTGAGACTGATCAAAGGCACAGCGGTCCGCGAGAAGCCCACCTGATTTGTCTTCTTTACTTCTGCTACTGATTGATCTGAGACACAACTAAAACATTGTAACATTCTGTGGTGTGTAAATAACTCTGTGACCTTGATTTCAACTCTTTTTGCCTCACGGGTCATTTTGACCCGAAGACCACCTTTGTACCTTTTTTTGTACAGCTTACATGGAAATGTGAATAAAAGCAACATTTCACTTTTTCTACTGTTGGTGCCAATCTAGGAAAAGTCATAAAATTTCAAGTTAAAAAAATATCGTTTAGGGGATTTTTTTTTAGTTTTTAACACAGTGGCGGGTCATTTTGACCCGAGGACAACAGGAGGGTTAATGTCGGCTATAACACAGAACACCACACATGAGAATTGTTTTCACCTTTATTTTGATTGTAGTTTTGAATCAGCAGCTCAACAATAACCCACGGTTTCAGTTTAGACCGCGGAGCAGAAGGGAGATAGGAACTAATCACTGGTAAAAAGCCTAGTAAAAGTCTGGAAAACAATCACCAGGAATAAATATTTGCTCCCTGGTAAAGATAGTAGCTCTAACAACAGGTAAAATGATAAACTGGTGATATTATAGCCTGTGAATGCAGTATGGAGACGCCTTTACTCCGCCTCCGGGTAGTGCAAGCCAGCCAGTGAAGCCTGTTCCGTTTACCGTGTTTACCAAGGTCCGTGTGTGTTTAATAAGTCAGTGTGTGTCCGTGTGAAAGTCTGCATGTTTATGCCTCCGTCCATCCACTCCTGTCATTATATCCATGTCTTTTAAGGATCTTATTAAATATTCTAGGCTGGAGTCCGGGCCGCCTCCATCATGGATTATGTCGTCACCCGCGCGTCATCGCCGCAAATAGTGCAAGCACAGAATGAAAAGAATTAATTTAAAGCGGATTTGGCAAGTGTTTACAAAAAAGACGAATCTTAGGGTGACCCCGGGTCCCGTGGTCCCTCACATATACCAGCTGACCCACCAACAGGGGTGCATGTCGTACATGTTGATCGTGCCACTCTTTCCTTTGACTTGCAGCAGTCAAGGGCCTCTCACAAGCACAGCCAAAAGCAGACCTCAACTTTTCTTGGTGATCAGCCACCCAGCCTTGGACCTCACCCGGCCTTGGTTCTTCAACCATCCCCTGGAGGAAGTCAATCGGAAGCCACGGTTCTTGGCCGAACATCAAGTAATATGGTGACTAGCCTGTACTTTGATGTAGCATCAAATTGTAACAAAAGGTGACCTGTGGCATGTAAGAAGTCCAATCCTGCTTCCATAGCAATGGCAAAGTTTGAAGGAGGTTATGCAGTGTGCGGATACAGCGTTGTGCATGTTTTCTCTACACCATACAGCTTTAAAAAAAAAACATGTGCAGTCGATGCTGCAGATTGGTATTATTATTATTATTATTATTATTATTATTATTATTATTATTATTATTATTATTATTATTATTATTATTATTTTTTTTTTTTTCTTTCTTTCTCCAAAACCCAGGCCGGACTCTTTTTGAGCTGCATGTATCTCTATATTCCATTGAAATACCATTCTGTTAGGACTGGATTATGGGCTTGCTAATCACATATATATGACTTTATGGTTATATATTTTATGGTCATATTTCAATCGAAGAAATATGACCATAAAGTCCCCTTGAGTGGGGGAAGGAGTTTTTTTTTTCAAGGCATCACAGTAATTCAGTTTCTTTAATTTTTTTCTTGATATATTGTTGCAAGGTTGATGTTTGGTCAAGTCGTGATAGTGTTGTGTTCAAGACCGCACTATCCGAGACCAAGACTTGCCCGAGACCAGAATGCACTGAGACCAAGACTTTCGGGAGCCGAGACCGAGTCAAGACCAAGACCATAAACATTTTTTTTTTCAATTTAAAAAAATCTATAAATAAATAAAATTATGGCAAGGTTCAACAGTTAAATAACATCTCTCTTTAATTTTAGTTTATTTTAAATACATTTGACGGACAAAAAAGGTGCCTGCAAAAAATTTACTAAAATATTAAAACTACTACTGCTACTGATAAATTCACAATTATTCTACATATTTGAAAACAAGATTTTTATGTCAGCTGAATGTACAGCAAGTGTTTAAAAGCATTTCTGCCAAGAAATAATGATTCTTGATTCTGATTCTTTCAGTTGTGCAGATCAACAGGTCACAGATTTCACGAGATAATTTTTTAGTTTGAAAAAGCCTTTACACAGGTTATTTTTATTAATTCACTTAGTTGATATAGTTTAATTTGGTTGCTGTAATATAACTAGGATATTCAATTAACAAAGGTTTCCAACTGTAACTGTAAAAGTGAAACTTTCTGAAATAAAACTACAAACAAGTTGTCATCAGTGTAAAAAACAAAGAGCTACAGGTAGATGTGAAACTAAATAAAACAAACTCAAACCCTGGAAAAGTCATGTAACAAATTAATCAATAGTTCTTGTTGAGAATTATTATTATTCCTGGATACAGTGGAAACAGAAACTATAAAATAATTATATTGTGAACCTGTTTATATTGTGGGGAACATATTATATACATACATGTAATTGGAGTCTGAAGCCACAAAAAAAAAAAAAACACCACTTTAAAAAAAGAAAATAGACTAATATAAGACCTCTTTACAGTTATTTGACTCATTCTGGCTTGTGCAACTCTGCGGCGATGACGCACTGGTGACGACATAAACCAAGATGGCGGCGGCCCGGATTACAGCCGACATTATGTAATAAAGCCTTAAAAGACATGGATATAATGAAAAGAGTGGATGGACAGAGGCATTAACATGCAGACTTTCAAACGGACACACACGGACTTATTAAACACACACAGACTTATTAAACACACACGGACTTAATAAACACACACGGACCTCAGTAAACACGGTAAATGGAACAGGGTTTACCGCTCGGCTGGCACTAGGACCCAGAAGCAGAGTAAGTGCGTCCCCTATCCAGCCTTCACAGGCTGTAATATCATCAGTTTATAATTTTACCAGTTGTTAGAGCTACTGTCTTTACCAGGGAGATAATATTTATTACTGGTGATTGTTTTCTGGAGTTTTACTGGGATTTTTACCAGTGATTAGTTCATATCTCCCTTGCGCTCCGCGGTCCAAACTGACACCGTAGCGCCACACACGTATGAGTGTGTCACACACGTCACTCTAAGGAAGTCACATTAAGGAAGGTTGTGGTCATTATACGGGGTGGATTAAATAATGAATAAAGGATTGTTTTAACCCGTTCTTCTCCGTGTATTATCACATTATAAAAAAGTTTAAAAATAGCAGGAATTAGTGCTGGTCTCCAACGGTCTTGACGGAAAAATCCCGAGTCCCGGGCAGCCCGAGTCCGAGACAAGACCGAGTCAAAATGCTTCAGAGTCCGAGACAAGACCAAGACCTTTAAAATTTGGTCTCGAGACCAAGACCGGTCTTGACCACCACAACACTAAGTCGTGATGCCATAAATTAAAACAGAATTGATAGCCGCGATAACCATAGAAATGTCTCATCCAATATAAAAAGAACAAGTAGCCCAAGTAGCATCATTTAAGGTGCACAGTGGGCTCACAAGATTTACTTAGTGAAGAAGAGCATCTTTTTTGGCTTTGACCTGATGGGTGCAACCCACATACTTGGCTCTGCTGAACATCCCACAAATGCATATTTCTTACAAATGTGGCACCATTTGAAAAGCGAGCAAACAGGCTTTTAATGATTTACCGGCAAAAAGCATTGTTACAGCCAAGAAATCATTTAACACAAATTCCATTATTTTTTTTAGCTTCTTCAAGGATTAAATTTGTCTTTAGAAATCTGAAATTCTTTCAAGTCAAATTTTTTCATTATGCATCATTTGGGAGTTGAAGTCGCTGGACAAAATCCTACCTTGCAATGAACTGCATAGTAAGAAGATGCGATCTGAAACAGCAGCAGTTGTGTGTTGTGCGTTAATATTAATGTGACTCCCAGCAGGGGTGGTTTTTGCCATGCCTTTAATAAAGTGTTAAATGCGGTTTCTGCAGAAAGAAGAAACAAAAGACGTCCCGAAAAAAAGGAAGGCTAACTGGAGCAGCAGCATAATTTACGTACTTGTGGTGACTCCAAAGCTGTGAATAGAGCTCTGCAGGTGGGATCAACCGTAACCCGAAATCCTGTCATGTGCTCACACACACACACACACACGCACGCACGCACGCGCGCACACACACACACACACACACACACACTCTTTCTTTCCATTGCAAATATACATCCGAGTGTATTTCTACATATTACATTATAAGGATAAAGGACCTGATCAATTTAAGTAAACAAAAACTCCATTTGCTATCACAAAAGCACTGATAACTTGTCCTTAGGCCCTGATGCCTGCCACCATCATAGCCCTGGAAACCACGACAGATCCTCCACCTCTTGATCTTACTCTTGACTGCACGGTTCATTGACCTCGTACGAAATAAAAACGCCAACTGCCTCCTCCCTCTGCTGCTCCAGTGATCTGGGGCCCCTCAGCTCAGCACAAAAACACTGCTGCTCGTCTATCAAGGCGCAGTTCAAGACAGCGCAGGGCCCCTACTGATTCCTATTCAAGAACAGTGAATGACATTATTGAAATCCTGATCCCGGCTGTGTGCATTAACAGAGGCCCTGGGCTCACACCTGTCCTCTTATTCTGCCTAGAGGACAAGATAAAGGGGGGGATGAAGCAAAAGAATGCCTTGATGCACCACTGAACCAGCTGCTCTGTCTATGTTTGCCAAGTAGGCCTTGTTAGTGCTGCTTCACTGCTTTCCTTGCTTATGTTTATTGGGTCAATCAAGGTTCTGGATGAATGATCTCAAAGTATGTGATAAAGAGAAGACATTTGCACAAACTTTATTAAAGAGAAGATATAAAAAAGAGAGGGCAGTGTCACACCAAGGTGAGGAGAAAGTGAACAGGGAAGAAAGAGTCAGGGAAGGACAATGGAAGGGGTGGGGGAGAGTCGACTATTTTAATCTGAGAGTGCAATGTGATGTTACAGATGTGCATATTGTGTTGTGTAATCAGTTCAGCCAGTCTGGTGACAAGTGTGGAGAAATTGAAGCGGGTGACGCAGCACCCAGCTTAAGTATAATGGTGATGGCCTTGAACAGAGGGAAGGAGTGAGTGGTTATACCTAAAACTTGTTTTTTTTACGATCAACATATCTAAGGCTAGGTCCAATACAATCTTATCCCATAGCCCAATGCCAGTGCATCTGTGACCAATGTGTGTGCAAGAGTTGCTTCTGTCAACCTAGGTGCCGCCCCGGGCTTGAAAGTGCAGCCAGGCCGACAGCAACAACAGGAGCTAAGGACGATATGAATCATTTTTAATGTTATTGGTGCCAAGCTATATTTTATTGGTAGCAAAAGTTTTCAGCCATATCACAATATCTGCTTTTGATTTCCAGCTTGAAACTTACCTTGAGGTGAATCAGTAAAATATCTGACATGCAGGCAAAAACAAGTCAGCATCTCATATTTATGTCAAAGAAAGCCAGAAAGAATTGTGTTGACAATGATACCTGTTTCAGTTAATTAGTTGATAGGAACATAAATATGCATAGAGCCATCTTCCTCTATAAACTGATAGACCCATAAAAGTATCCACACACTTTTGCTATAGCATAAAAATATTTAAGTTGTCCTTTAATAGCTTTTCTTTTGCTGAATTTTTAACGGAAACCAAGAACCATCATCTATTTTTGTGTTCTACCAATGATATGTCATTGGCTAGTAGCTGCTGACACCACACCACCTACAGTTGTTGAAAACAATAGAGATGATTGATTAATGCAAAGGTATAAATATACAGTGTAGAGTATGTAGAAAAAAGCAATACATACATACATCTTTGTTTTTCCTATTTGCATGGCAACTTCTAATGAGAAGCATGGACCACATTACAGTGATGCAATCAGACAGAATGAAAACAACAACAGGAAGCCGTGCAACCCATCCTCTATTTATAGAAGTGAGAAAAAGAAAAGACAGAGTTTACATAAACAAGTTTGTTTGATGAAGACCTGTGATCTTATGTTCCTTAGAAACTACCAAAAAGTGCTTTAGTTCACGCAGTTCACATGATAAAGATAGGTGTCATAATAATAATAATGATAACTTTTATTATATCGTGCCTTTCAGGGTCACTCTTCATCTATACCAATAAAATATATATTGGTTCGGTGAGTTTCACCACCTGCTGAAGTGAGAAGCTGCGCTCCTTTTTCTCCTCTCATAAACCACCAGTGAAAAAAGCCGGTGTGATTAGCGGCTAAAGCTATCCTAGCTCAGTGCTACAGAGAGAACTTTTACCTGCTACTACCACCTCCTCGTTGATTCTCCTCCATGCTGAATCCTTCCTAGTCTGGTCCAGGTTATAAAGGTCATGTCATACAACTCCATTTGGTCACACACAGCTTCTACTCCATGGTTGAATGGGTGAACAGACCGGTGTCCACGTTGACGTGACGTCATCGTCAACAATGACTCTGAATGCCTTCGGCATCAATGTCTGATTGCTAGTAGTGTGACTCTGAAGTGCTGTATGTTTGAAAACAAGTTCATGTTTTAAAATCTACAAAGGTTTGAACGTTGAGAGTGTTTAAACAAGAGAGAAATGTTCATTCCTGTCTGAAAAAAGTGTATAAAGTGTGTGGTAAGGGGTTTTACAGCCTTAAAACATGTATAATAATATTAAAAAATAAAGCTGACTACTTTGCGGATTTTGCCTATTGCAAGTTATTTTTTAAAACGTAACCCCCGCGATAAACGAGGGACTACTTAACTACTTAGAAGAAAGCCTGGCCTATCAGATAACTTTGGGGTGAAGGTTTTTGGTCAAACACAAACACTTTTGACTGTTTAAACCCCTTTTTTCCCAGACATTCACAGACATCCAGACATGTTTTCTGGTGTGGAAGTTTGCTTCTCCCAAAGCCACATGCAGGAGTGACCTGGGAGCAAAAAACAAAACAAAACAAACATGTCTGATGTGTTAAGATGTTAAAATCAGTGGTTGTCTGATATCCTCAGCCAGATTATTCTGAGACTACACAGTAGCCTGATTAGAAAGAGAATTGATGACGGGCCTTGGTGGCAGACAGATGGACAGACAGACAGAGATGGAGAGACAAAAGAATAAAAAAAGAATGTTCATGAATATGCATGAAGCTACATGAATGAAAGATTAGGGGATAGCTGCACACGTGTGCTTTGTATACAACAAATGTAAATGTGTGCATTTTAGTTGTGTTTCTATCCTTATTTCAAGGAGAGTGTTTGACCTTTGTCCTTCTTTTTGTGAGCACCAAAAAACCGTGCACACACAGACAGCTGTCGACAGGGACTTGGCCAAAGAGAAAGACCCATCTGTTGCCTTCTCTCAAAGGTCATGTCTCAGGGTGGCCTGTGCATAAGTGTGTGTGTGAGTGTGTGTGGGATGCGGGTGGTGGGAAGTTTCTTTTCACTCAGTCGGTTAATCTCTGCTGTTGTTCTGGCTCTCGTGCTTAATGGCACACTTCTTAGGGCCACGTCTGTTTTATATGCAGATGGACTTATGTCTGCTGTGTTTAGTATGTGCGACTGCCCCTCGTCATTTGCACATGAGTGCCACATATGTATCAGGTGTACATGTCCTATTGTGTGACTTCATATTTCAATAACAATAACAGCGCATATTCAGCACTGTTATCAAAGTGTGCGTATGAAACATTCAATGACTAAAAAATAACAAGACAAAAAATATCAGTTTCTGATTTTATTTGTGGTCTTTTATGTTGTTAGAATTAACTAAAAAATTTATTAATATATTTGTGTAGGTGAGTTTTAAGAAGTGTTCCAATGATCTGAATTTATAAATATCTTGTGTATAAACCAGTGAACTCTTTTTTTTGTGCTGAGTTCTCCCTGATGCCTGTCTATTCTTACCAGTAGTATGGGGTACCATTATCAAGTTATTTGTGTTGTGTAAAATTTCATGATTTGATTTTTGTACACCAGAAATTGTGATGTATGGCAAGAAGACAATTTAGTCACTATAATCTCTTTTCACAATACAAGGAGTGTGCCACTCTGCATGATAATCTCTTAGCTCAGACATGTTAAATTGGAGAATTGGCACAGTTTAGCCCCAATCCTGAAGGGCAGTAAAATTACTAAAGTAGGATTCAACTAGCATAATGCAGACAGAGAAGAGGGAGGTACATTGTCTTGTACACTCCCGGATAAATAACTCATTCGTAAACTAAGATATAGATTCCTTATGCCTCATTTAAATGAGTCAGAGCCCAAGTGAGTAAACAAGGAAAAATAAAAGTTTAATTTAGATGTGCTACAGATTATTCCCTTAGCTGGGTAGTGTGTTGTGCATCTTAGGTGGCATGGGTAGTCAGGGAGAGGGTAGGTCAGGTAACTGCTCTGTCAGGTTTGATTAGCTAAGGTGTGGCAACTTAACTACCCACGCCATACTGTTGAGGCCAAAATGATTAGCCCCCTTATGAAATAAGACAAAACTCCTGATTTCTCCATGGAAATGGCCATTAACAACAAGTGTTTGCAGTGTATTTGTTTCCAGAATAACAAAGACAACATTTTCACTAAGTTTGATTGGGATATTTTATTGATACAATGAGTTAAAACAAGAAAGGGCAAAAATGAGACATTCAAAATGATTAGCCCCCTGGCCAATAATAGTAAATAGTGTACACTTTCTGAGCCACAGCTGACAACAACCTCTTAGAGTAGTTCTTTAGGAAGTTGGCACAGGTCTCCATTGCAAATTGTTCCAGCTTGTGCCAATTGCATTGTTTCCTAACATGGACATTTGCTTTGAGCACTCACCACAGAATCCCAATAGGATTGAGGTCTGGGCTCTGTGCGGGCCACTCCAGTACCTTGGTTTTCTGATCCTTTTGATGTGTGCTTTGGGTCATTGTCTTGTTGGAAGACCCAGCGACAATCTGAGGCTAAACTACGTGCAGATTTCTGCATATTCCCTCAAAATTTCCACATAATTTAATTTTTTCATAATTCCACGGACCCAAACAAAGTTCCCTGTGCCTGAGACTGCAAAACAGCCCCACAGCATGATGTTCCCACCACGATGTTTAACTGTGGGAACTGTGTTCTTAGGGTTGAAGGCCTCTCTCGTTCTTTGCCAAACATAAGCAACATCCACGTGCCCAAACACCTACAGTTTAGTCTCTCATTAGACCAAAGTAAAGGCTTCCAAAACTCATCTTTACTTTTCAAATGTTCATGGGCAAACTTCAGTCTGGCCTTCATGTGCCACTCTTACTCTTACTCAAATTAAAGCATTGCCATTGGATGCGTTTTATTAATGCTTCAAAGAATAAATAAAGTAAAAATGTTCATTTAGAAATGACATTCCAGTAATGCAACTAAAAATGTACTTTTAGGCCATTTTTGGTGGCCAAATTTGCAGTGCATCACAAAATTTGGGGTTTATTATTCATGTCTGTAATAAGATGTGTTAATTTGGTTCTGTGATATACATTTTTAATTTTTGTTGATAATCCTTTTTTGCATGAGTAATTTGCTACAAGAATGTAAATTAAAACTCAAGACAAAATCCCTGTTCATTATCAAATGACGAGTAAACACAGGTTGTAAAAGATGACGCCTGGCTAGCCTGATAATCTGGTTTAAAACCATCCTCAATGCCTTCATTGTTCTATTTTTTAACCAATTAAATTGCTTCAATCAATTAAAATTCTTAGGCCCCTATTATAGTGACTGAAAGTGCAGCTTTGTGCTGCATTTTGGTCACAGGGCCTGATTTCTCTGACTAGTGTTTTGCTCTCCGCAATGTTAGACGTGTCCATAAAAATCAGGCTTGGTGTAAAGATTTTGCAGCTCAGTTCAGTTTGAGTACATGTGCTACAATAAGGGATTAGAAATCAGACTATGTTCCATGGAAGTAGCTGTTTGACATTGCAGACACAATGCTAGTATTTACCTGCATAAACAGGTTTTTGTTTTACCAGACAGAGGGCTGGTGATAGTGTGGCTCAGCTGCATCAGCCTGTAGTGACAAAGCAAAGCTTCCCATTTTAGCTGATGTTGACATATTCAAAAAGACATTTCTTATAGCATTTTGCAGCAGCCTGTGCGACAGAGCTCACAGTGCAGTCTGGCTGCAGATGTACAATAAATGAGAGGAGAGTAAAAAAAATTGAGACAACGTAAAGGAGTGATTTTTATCTTGAGAATCAATTTACAGACACCACCATGCTGCGGGCAGATACCACTCACTGAGCCACACCAAGTCAGAAAGACGCCCATAGACCACACGTGCCCACCCCGACACCCCACGCTGCACTCACTGCAACACACAGAGCAGCCCTTCATAATATATGGCACACGTCTTATGTGATGCTTCCTCATTTTGGCGTTTCAAACATGGCCGCATCTACAGACCGTGGAGACGCCGCTCCTGAGCCATCGTCAGAGATAGACATTTTATTACTAAACGCCAAGAAGGAAATTATCAATCTACGGGAAGAGATTTGTCACCTTTCTAACAAGCCAAAAAAGAATGATGAGTTACTCATCAAGTACACGGACACAGTCGTACAACAGTCAATAGCGCTGTCGTCTTACTTCCGAAGTACTCTACGTGACAACAATACAGTTCCCTGGGTTAATCCGGGTTCAAGACTGTCCTGTTCCACACCGCGCCAGCTGTCATGGGCTGAAGTTGTTGTGTGCGGAAAAGGGAAAAAATGGCGTCTCTCCTCCACTTACTCTCTATAATCGTTTTGAAGCCCTCTCATACGAAAATGGAGGGTAACGAGTGGAGGACAGAGGAGCCTCTTAAAGAAGAAGTTACAGGTCTGTAACTTGCTTGTTTGTAGGTGACCAAAAACTTATTTTATCGAGGGATTTACCAATAAATTCATTAAAAATCCTACGAAACGTCACCCCCGCAATATTTTTTTAATTTTACATCATATTTATATAATATAGAAGTATATTACTATTAATAAAAATTAATACATCTATAATGCATTTTGTGTATGTGTGTGTGTGTGAGGGAGAGAGAGAGAGAGAGAGAGAGAGAGAGAGAGAGAACTATGGTAAGATCAATATGGAGATGAGAGCTATGTGACTGTAAGTACTTTTAGGCCCAATTGGATTTTGAGATCCGTAGTGGGTCCCTGTGGCGGACGGGTTGGTGAAGAGAGGTTCTGGACCATGGAGGGTGTCCGGAGGGTCTGTTTCTGGGCTGGTCAGCATTTCTCTGCTTCCTCAGCGGATTTCACGGCTGGTTTCAAAGCTGATTCAGAGCCAGCAGGGTTCAACTGGTTCTGGCTCGTGAGAGGCCTGATGGGCCTGGTCCTTGTTCAGCACATGCAGATTGTGTTCTTGTGTTGGTTCAGTTATTCAGCTCACAGCAGTAGGATCGGTGATCGACGTTTTCTTCTCTGGAGAAATAAAAAGTACATCGCGATAGAGTTACTCAGCAACCCGCGCCGACATAATCCGAAGATTTGGAATTTGCCGGTCAGTTTTATTGTGGTTTAAGCGTTCCTATTGGTCAACGTTTTTGCGGCAGCCAATCAGATTGCTTTTGGGTGGTTAATGGGTTGTGGTTAGTCTGTGGGTGTGTTCTATGAGTGGATGAAAAACTTCTTTGGAAAAAGGAATATGAAAATAACTCAGGACACAGATTATAACCTTCAAAGTAAGATGAGAGCTGAGATCACACTTTTCTGGCCAGTTTCACACTAAGCACGATATATTGCTTGCAATATAGGTGGGAGATATTCATTAAGTACACTTAACTGTAACTTTACTGTATGTAACCCTATTCTAAGAATGCTCTAGTTTGAGGTTGCCTGCCCAGGGAGTAATTTGTGCCAGAACTACCACTGCTCGGATAGTCTACCTTGTTTGGGTGGCGTGAACGCTGCAAACTGGCAAATTCTAGAGCGATTGTTTCTGTAGGTCTCGGGGCACTTCCAATCCAAGTCTGGAGCGATTTGGTTTGTTGTGAACCTAACAGCGCTCAGTGTGGACTAAAAACAGGGAGTATCATTGATGACGTTGAGCACACGACATTGGGGGTGGCCAGGCCAAAAACTACCAAAAGCAGGGCACCTTGTTCCTGCTCCATTGTTGAATGTTGTGAAAGAACAAAAGGAGAAGGCAGAAGTTTCTGCGCACTATAACTACTCGCTTTGACCCATAGCTTCTTCTTTGGGTTTCTGCTTCTCTGCCTAGAGAAGACTCCCTCAAGTGGTTAGCTCATGCAACTGAACCAGAGGCTGTTTGGAGCAGATCAGAAGTTGCGCTCTGAATGCAAACCAGCCAAACCAAGATGATGAAATTATTAGCTGTCCTCTGCCCATTCATACTCAGTCTGGAACCAATGCACCCTTGATCCTTAAAGAAATTGCATTTTACGAGGCTTAAAAATACATAAAACATTGTTTACTGTGACTTGAAGATTATTATACGTCAAATTTTTATTGCGCTTCTCTGGGTACCTAAAGTCACTTTACAATGAAAGGAGCAATGTTGGGATTTGGTGCCTCTTCAGCTACCAGAACAACTTTAGTTTTTCTTTTAGCACCAGTACTTGAAACTAAACAGTGATTGGGTGTTTACTGGCTGTACAGTTGGCTCACAGCAAAGTGTCGAGGGGAGAGAAATGAGAAAGCATGTGCCTTTTTAGGCAGATCGATTTACGGGGCGTTACCCTCTCAGTATAGGCAGCCCTGCTATGATTTCTTTTCAGTTGCTACTTAAGTCCTTCGCCCAAAAAAATTGGAGATTCTTGTAAACACCTGCATTCACATGGCACACCTTTTTGCTGTGTCATGTCTTTACCAGTATTTCCAGCCTCGCCTTCTGTTATGAGAAAATATTAACTTGGAAATCCCCGACTTGCTCCCTGAACAGCAGAAAACAGCAGTAATCTATTACTTTGGGTGGATTCCATCATGCTATCTTATGACTGACTCTATTCCAACTAATGCATTACATGGCAAGCAGAGAGCCTATAAATCTTTTTGGCAGGTAGGAATTAGTTCACAGCATTGGGTTTGAGATTTAGTCGAATGCATTTTGGTTACATAAAGGAATTACAGGGAGAACAAAAGCATTCTTATTACAATTAGAGAGGATCATTCACAAATACATGATCTACCGTCACCCTTTCAGAGAAAACTGTTGGAAATTGATTCAAACTATTTCCTTTCTTTTTTTTTGGATTTTGTTGAAATGGATTATCATTCATGGTTTCCATTTAACATACTATAATTAAATGTTTTATATTCAATAATTATATTTTAAAAACCTAATTTTTTTTCAACAGCAATTAGAAGAAATCAGATATAAATAACTAGGACACTAAAAACACTAAAAAAGACAGTTTGAATAATACTATTTAAAATATTAAACTGAATACACATTAAACAACTCATAAACATATACCTAATAAATCAAATAATCAGTTTAACAGACACAATAGACCCCTAAATGATAAATAATAATAATGAATAAATCAAAAATCTTGAACATAATTTGTATTGCTTTATATCAGCAGTAAATGTAATCTTTAACTGACTATAATAACTGATCGCTTGATTTGTAAATGTTAAACATCTTCTAATTAAAAGAATACTGTTAGATATAACCTTTTGAAAACTGTGCTTTGACGTATATATAATTTGTGTTAGTCTTTATCTTGATGAGCTCATCTTTGACCCTGACAATCACAAATGTCATAGTATATAACAAAAGAAGGCCCATGTCCCAACCATGTGTGAGCCAAGGAAGGAGAAACACTAGATAACAACATAGAATAAAAATGCTGAGATATTGTTGTTGATTAATTTTCTGTTCAATCAATCAATCAATGATTCTTTGCTGAATCATTGATTGATTCAGCAAAGAAAAACCTCTGACTATGTCTCTCTGTATGCAATCTCAGGTACTGAGTATGAGAGTATTTCAAAACTCTAATAATTTGTGTAATACACATTGACATTTTCTTGCAGTGTTTGTTCTCAGAAAAAAATGACACATAAGAACCAATTTTCTTCAAGGCAAATAATTATCCAATCAGTGGCATTTCTGACATGAATTACTCCCTGGGCGGGCAACCTCAATAATATGTAATTTATGAGACTTGTGAGTGTTTGATGAATAGTTTGTTGAACTCAGCACTAAACATTAAATTCAAATGAACAGAGGGAGCAGCAGTGCTGGATGTCACATCCAACACTGCAGACGTGGTTCAGGTGTATGGCAAGCCCTATTAACATTTACCTTTATTATGACTAGTCATGATTCCAAATCAAGATATTTTCAACTCCCATCCATTAAATACATTTTTCATGACATTTATAGATATTTTTAATCACGTTTTAACTAGTCAAAATGACGTTATAAATATCTTGAATTGGAATTACGCCTAGTGAGAATGCACTTTTAGATATCTCTAAATGGAGTTAAATGTTTAATTTTAATCTAATCATTTAAATGAGCTATTTGATAACTCTGGTGCAATTTCACAATGTCCCTGTTAAATAAACAAAATTACATAAACCAGGACTTTTTTTCTTTGGGACAGAAGTGCTTGTATAAAGAGGTATTTGAGAGCATTCGACAAATGCAGCGCTTTTTTCTTTTTACATGTATGCAAACGGAATTGAAACCTTTTTACATTTACCCTTTACCAAACACACAGGCAAAAACACTTCTTCACAAAAATACATCTGAAGAACACATCAATGCCTCGTTCTTTATGCCACAGCTGCCATTTGTTACGTAATTGTGACGTTTTAATCTTTAGATCTTCTTTCTGCAGAATCCCCCTAGACTCTCACTTTCAGAAGAAGAAATGTCTGTGGCTTTGACATCAGTGTGACATTTCCCGCCACCACATAAATGTTCATCTCTTTCTTTGGTATGAACAGCAAGCAATGAAATGTGCTGATGAACCAGTACAGATCCCCTCTGCCCTTTCCCTTATTCAATGAGATGACTATTGCTGTAATTTGCGCTCTATTAATAAAGTTGAATTGAACTGAATTGAGTTATTTGGTCACACTTTTGTGTTTTATAATTTAATGCAAAAATGTAGAGGCATGTCTCCATTAGTCCTGTTTATCTCGGCACTGCTGGGCTTCTGCCTGGCAAACCTGGAATTTGCTGTATTTTTTTTCTTTGTATGCACTTGAAATTATTTATTACAAAAATGTAAATGCAATCAATAAAAATATGTTTGAAATGAAGTTTGTAAAATATACAGTGTAGAAAAGTGGCATTTCCATTTCATCATGGCAGAACCCAAACTGTGTGTGTGTGTGTGATGTCAGCAGTTTGTTAATCACAGATCATCTCACAGTTCTGTTACAGCAGAATTATTAGCACATTATGCCAATCCATAAAAGCTCCAAACACAGCTGCTCACTTCATAAAGACCCAGGTTAAAGATTTTAATCTTTGCACTGAATCAGAACACACAAATGACTCGTCTGTATTAACCTAAATCTTGTGAGTTCTCTATGAAGCTGCTGTTCATACAACTGAGAAGTAAAATCAGGAAAACTTACAGAAAGCTGAATTAAAGAATGGAAAACATTGACGAATCAAAGAATCCAGAAGGAAATGGACTACGTGATTTATTACAGTTATAGAGCCGGTGAGTGTGCGGGGAATGAATCCAATAAAAACCACATTTAGCGACCCCAGTCAGTAGCACACAGAGACTTTCACTATTTGTAGCTCACTTTGTTCTTTAGAAGAGCTTCCATGGCTTCCACACACGTAGGTTGCCTGATGCTGCTGTTAAATGTACCTCCTCTGACTGTTACCGTCTGTGAGCTGCTCTGGGTGGAGGAGGGTCTTCTTCTACTGACGGTGATGTCCCGGAAAAAATGTAGTAGGACAAAAAAAATTAAGTGCAAGGCTAAAACTGGAGGCGAGAAAACACTAAGGAAATGCTGTTGCAGCGCGCCAATGGCACACAACAAATGTTTAAAGTCTGTGTAAAGCAGAAATAAATTTGTGTTATGATTTTGAGGTGTCAGTGGAAAGGTCTGCTCCGCCTGAGTCCGAATATGTGTATCTCTCCCGGGTGGAGTTAGAACTGCGCCCGCTAGAGGAGAAACACACAATCCCAGTGCAAAAAAAGTACTAATTTCATGAAAAATGTAGTACCAGCCGACTCGTTTTATTCCCCAGAGTCGGACTATGTGGTTCATTTTCGGGTAAGGGCCGAACAGCGCCCGCTGGAGGCCGCTGAAGTTTGGTGTGCTTCAGCAGCAGGGTTGGGTTTATGCTAATGATGGCTGATGTGAGAGGCGTGTAAAGCTGCTGCTTGGGAGCAATTAGTATATCCAGGTCTTTTAAAACAGAGCAGAGCACAGTTTCGAACATATTCTTCGTGTCGGCCACCAAGTATCAAACTGCTTGGCACACGGGATATGACGTTTTTTCCTGTTTGACTCGAGAAACGGCTTGTAAATAAACAAATTAGTGCACTAGTGCCCCATCTCACCCAAATTGAGGTCAGAAATGGAATTGTTAGGTTTCATTTTTAGTATACGTGACCATGACGTTTGAGATCTTTTTCATTTAATAGTTATGAGCAGAACCTGCGAGTTTAGACTTAAGAGTTTTACCACCCACGTCTGGATTGGTATGTTGGAATATCATCTGTTTGGATTCTGCTCAACTTTGTGAGTCTCAGAGGCTAACCTTAGCCGACTAGCTTATCTCAAGACACAGTGAGTCAGTTAAGGCAGGCAGACACTGCGATTTTTTCAATCGTTCTCAGCTCCAGCTCAAACTGTGCAACTCAATTGCATTGCCCGAATGTGCGCAGCTCACGATTCATATTCTCACACTGTACGGACCGACACTCTGACACAATCTGACTGCTCACACTGTACGCCCATACACCACACATCGGGGTCTTGTTTCCGAAAATGCAACGTACAAATTAGAAGAAGAACTTTGAAGCGCAGAAACAGTTCCAGCAAAACGTGTGTATATTGTTTACTTCGAGAACTTAATGTGTTTTCTTTTGTAATTGTTTTCTTGTATTATTGTATTATTGATAGACACTCAACCAAAAACCCTTGGAGATTTATTTTGATAGTTCCCTCTAAAACAGAAAATGACAACAGATAGTATATCACAAAAGTAACACTTATTGACTCTATGCTCTACATGGTTGTGTAAAACATCTTTAATAGGCTACAGTTGTATCAAAATAACCAAATGCTGCGTTACCTAACTGGAGGGAATAAATAGCCAACATGATACAATTGTTGTATTATAAAGGCATCATCATCTCAAATCCACGGGCAACCATGGCTCAGGTGGTCGTGGGTCGTCTTCTGATCGAGAGGTTGGGGGTTCGATTCCAGTACCTGACTATGTGTCGAAGTGTCCTTGGGCAAGACAGTGGTCGACTAGCGCCTTGCATGGCAGTCCTGTCCCACTGGTGTGTGAATGTGAGAGTGATTGGGTGAATGAGCTGATATGTAAAGCGCTTTGAGACTGCTTCAGTGTGGTGATAAAGCGCTAAATAAAATCAAGTCCATTTACCATTTACCATCCTTTAATGAACACTGCCCTGTGACAGCTTCCCTGAACTCTACAAATGTTCTCCAACAAAAGGCTGAAATGTATTTGCGTGGCAGATGGAGCATGGTGTCATAACCCAGTTAGTGTGACAATTAGTGTTTTTGAAGACTTTTAGAGACACTACAACACAAAATGACTTGGTTAGAATGATTAAAATATTTGACTGACACCAGATACCAGGAAGAAGTGTCAGAAGCTAAGGGGAAGACAAAGTAACACAGATACCAGAGACCAATGTTCAAGTGCTTTATTACTTACTTCTACAGATAAGATTACTGATGGAAAAAACAAAGCCTTTTGAACCACTGAATCAAAGTGAAGCAAGCAATTTCATTCAAATCATTCATTTAAATCATCATGATTGTTGTTTATTGTTACAGTGAGTTGTCAGGTGTTTCTCGCAAAGTCAAATTTTCATTGCTCAGCATTGCTTTGCACCTGACAATAAAGTTCTTGAATCTTGAATTTGGGGTTGTAATAGCGTGACATGATTCTGTGTTAGACAAAACATGTCTGGAAAGGTCACCTTGGCATGGATGATGTAAGATGACACAGAACGCTGCAATGCACCTGGAAAAGGCTGTGCATGTAATTCATCATCCTTATTCTCAAAAGGCAAAAGGGAGAAAAAGTTTAGGAAAGTAGTTTTGACAACTGCTTTGAATCATTGTGTTCACATCATTCTGTTGTTTTTTTTTCTTGCAATATTACTTTATTGGTACTGTTACTTTAACTCCTGAGTTTATTTGTTTTTTGTAATTTCTTTACTTGGAATTTATTGTTAACATCCAATTAATAGGTTTTCACAGTCTAATGACAACAAATTAAAATGTTATCCAACAATCCAAAAATATGTTAGTTCTTTTGGAGTCTCTAAATGGCCCATAGGAGAGAATGTGTGTGAGTGGTCCAATGGTTGGGTGGGATGTCCAATAACTGAAGGATTGGCTTCATTGTTGTGTCCTTGGGCAGGGCACTTTACCCAAATTGCCTCTTATGAATGGGTATGAATTGTACATGAATATAGCGGTGTTCAGAGGGGCCACACTTCTGTCAGTATGTCACAGGGCAGCTGTGGCTACAATGTCGATTACCACCACTGGTCTGACTGGTGTAAATGAATAATGCTTTCTGAAAAGTGTTTTGAGTGTAGGGCAAAGTGCTATATACTGTTATTTACAATTATTTACTCAAGCCTGTCAAGTTAGTGCATGAGAATTCAAAATTTGTGAATTGCACACAAATGCAATATATCACTAATTTTGTTATCACTGATAGATAGCAAAAAAGATTCAATAACACCCAAAAAACAAACAAACCAGAAACACAATAATAATAATAATAATAATAATAATAATAATAATAATAATAATAATAATAATAATAATAAAGGATAAATGATGGATATATACATATTTACAAGTGCTGCAGGCAATTTTGACCGACTTGAACCAATTGATACTAAAAATTTAAATTGAATAAACTCAATACATAATAATAAAATTAAAAAAACCAGCAACATTAACTCAGGAGCACAAGATATAAAACACATTAACCTACAAAACACTAATGAATAAAACTATTTGTGCTGAGTGACAAAAAAGTAGATCCTCACACAAGGAATTTGTCAAAACGTACGTAAGCAATAAACAAACAGTCTTTGTTGCTGTTAGTTGCTTCATCAAAATGTAAGGCAAAACATTTGCCTTTGAGTTTATCTATCAGCTGGTCTTCAAGATCATTTATACGTCTGCCGACAGTGTAATAGGACAAAGGAAGTGTTTTTATTTTGGCAGCACTTGCTTCATCCTGCAACTTTACTGACTATGACTGACAAATGCAAAAACTCACTAGATAAATGATTGTAGTGGACAGCCAACCACTGTCTGTGGTAGAGGATGTGGGACTAGAAGCAGTGCTAGAGAGAGAGTCATCTGACCCAACTTATGAACTGCTACTTTTCTAGAATGTACTATACTAAGTCATGTTTATTTTAATATAAAAAAATACATTTGTTTTACAAAAAAAATCAATGAATATAGCTTACTTAAATTTAAGTTTGTGCCCTGTGAACAATGCAATCACAATATTCTTATGTTATATTGTATGCTATTATGTTAGCACAATTTTGTTTTCTAAGCTCATTTATTGTTTTCAGTGATTCAGTCATATACCAAAATCATTTCAATTGGAAAAATGTTGCTTCTCGTGTCAAATATTGTTATGCAAATAATTTAGATCAATCAAGATACATTCATTAATTACAAAGTCTCTAATTATACAATCAAGTCCCACCTCTCTCTCTCTCTCATATATATATATATATATATATATATATATATCAGGTTGGGCATGAGCAAGTGGTATATTTATTGTGGACCCTTGGTGCCATCTGCTGGACAAACTTTAACTCACACGTCCAAAAGGATTTTAACCCTTAGTTCTAATTATGCAACAATTCAAGGTTTACACCACCTCGTATTCAATGGTAACATGTAGAGTCTGTAACTTTAAAAAGAATAAATTATGCATGCAGGGTTTTTTTGTATTTTGTTTTTTTAAAGAATTGTGATGGATTATGTCTAAAATATTGCTATGCTTAAAAGTTATGATACTTAACACTTTTAAAAAGTGAAGTATCAAAAAATCATCTAAGTGACCTCCTTCTATGCCTACCTAGCATTGAATCAATAATAACTAGGAAAGTTTGAGAGGAAGTAGAATGTGAGCTACAAGATGGGCACATCCTGTATAGATATCAGTGACAACTCTACCTCAAATGAACCTCACAGATTTAGTGTATATTTATGGCCCGTGACAGTTTGCAGTATGAATGGCATTTGGAAAATTAACAAATGTGAAAACTTTGCTATGAATCATAGCACTCGGTAACCTGAAGCCAACACAGTCACAGGACCTATATAATGAAATGTGCATTCATTGTGGCTTTACCCGCATGTCATTGCCTGACCTCGTCAGATCTCGGAAGCTTAACGGACCGGATAGTACATGACTTGGATGGGAGACCACTGAGAATTCCAGGTGCTACAGTGGGGTGGCAGTTGCTCTAGTCTAGTAGCATCTGTCATTGTGTCCTTAGGCAAGACACTTAACCTATATTACCTAGTATGAATGTGAAGTGTTGTTGGTGGTCGGAGGGAACAGCTGTGGCTACAATAGTAGCTTACCACCACTGTGGAGTGAAAGAATAATGCAATGTAAAGCACTTTCATTGTCCAAAAATGTGCTACAAAAATCCATTGCATTATTAGTGAGGATGCAGGAGGCATCCCTCCGTCCAACACCGTTTGTCCAATTTTACTATTGCTAGGTTAATGCTAATGTTAGAATAATGCTATTGCTATAGGCTAATTCTAGGTTTATGCTAATGCTAGGATAATCGTCTAGATTGGCCAGTAGGAGGGAATGGGATCGTGAGTGTTGCCCTGTCACTTCCTTGTGCCCAATGACAGCTGGAGTTAGGCACAAGCAGACCCCCGAGACCCTAAAAAAATGGATGGATAGTAGGGATGTAACGATTCACTCAACTCCCGATACGATTCGATTCACAATACTGGGTTCACGATATGATTCTCTCACGATTTTTTCATTTACAAAATGGGACTGTAGATAATTTTTTTTTTTGGGAAAAAAACTAGAAAATACTTTATTATTTGCCTTTTATTTTTCATTGTCAAAAGAATTCCTTGATAAACTATTCAAAACAATGCAATTTAACTAAAAATAAATCTTGAATTAAATAAATAAAGGAATAATACAAATGAAAATGAAGCCTATTAATTTAAATTCTGGTTCCATAATAAACAATGCAAAAATGCATAATAGTTCTTTTTCTTTTAAAAGTGGAACTGAAAATGTATTTTGTGCCTTAACAATTGGAAAAAAAACCGTCATTGCACTGATTTACGTCATATTTGTTTGGACCAGCAGAGGGCGCTGGTAACACAGTGGTCGGTTGGCATGCAGATATCTTGCAGTGAAGAAGAGATGCTAGGCTAGCAGACAGAGCTAATAGAAAAACGTGACTTTTACAGATATTCAAGTAATATTACAGATATTCTTTCGGTGCTAAAGGGGTAATGAATCATTTATTAACATATTGTAACATCCCTGCAGGTTTTATAGTTGTAGTGTTGTCGTTCTAATGTTAATGTTGATGGTTCCAATTAGGGTTGCCAACTCCCTACAAAAAAAATAAGGAACACCCCTGCCCAACAGCAAAAATGGTAAAGACAATTTCAAAGAACCATTGCACTGTGCCAAAAAAAACCTTTTTACCTGAAATGCCTGGAATGTTCATTTGTATTGAAACAGAAATGTGAATGACCATGGGATCCTAAGAGCTCAGTGGTACATAACCTACTTTTTCCACTGGTATTTCTTTTGACTTCTTGCTGCAGCAAGGAGCTGTTTGTCTTTCAGTGCTGCAGAGTAAAACTCTGAGCAAGACATGTCATAATTGAGGCTGACAATAAGCTCACTCCTAATAAGTTCAATGGAACATTTGTTCCGCACATCTGTCCATTTGCTTTTCATGAAGGAGAAAATCCTTTCTACAAACCCAGTGGAAGATGGGATGCTGAGGACAAAGGATACAACAGCCTGAATGTTGGGGAGATCAGTTGCCTGAAGAACTTGCATCCACCTCTCTGCTGTTCCCTTGCGTTGCCACTGTTCCTTTTCTTGGGCCACTGTGGTGAGGTGTGCAAGAAGGTTATTTGTGGTCATGCATTCTTCATAGAGGCTGCCCATGGAGATGTTAAGTCTTTCAGAGGAGAAGAAAGGTTGTGTTAGTCATAAATGGTACACAGGCCATAAGGTGGTCAATACAGAAATAAAACACATTTCAGAACTTTATACAGTATTTTGCAGTTTATTTAACTAAATTAATTATATGTGTAGAAAGTTGTGTGTGTATATACATGTATTTATTTGAATATTTCTATGAGTTGTATGGACTTTCATAATCATCAACAATAGTAAAACATGGTTTACATTTGTATTTTGTATCTAACTTACCTATTAACCATGTGAAGCCGCTCAGTGATCTTCTCCATCTCATCAAAAGATATCTTCCCAGACTCTAAAGAGAGGGGCTGCAGGTGAAAAAGCCAGTTTTCCTCTGAAAAGTCAAACCACTTCTGGATGTAACTAATGGCAGTGTTTAAGAAGGCAGTAAACTCCTGCTTGGCAACATCAGCTTCAGATGGTGAGAGATGCTGGAGCCTCTGTCGTGTGAGATAACCGTAGAAACCATCATCTCTTCTCTGAATTAGTCTCCTCAGAAAGGATTCCATGATGCAATAAAGGTCAACAGACGTTTGTCTCCAGCTTCTTCACCACCTCCTCAAACAAGGACATGATATTACTGCAAAAGAGAAGGTACACTTCTACAATGTCTGCCTCCTCCTCTGGTCCAGGAGCGTCTTTTCTCAACCTCAGCAATGTTTGAAGACGCTTTGGACATTCCTCACCAATGCTAATCAGATATGATTTTAGTGGCATCCAATTTTGGAGCAGGCGGGTGATTGCAGGGTTCAGTGACAGCCATCTGGTGTCATGGCGCAGGATTTCGTGGAATTCAGTATCACAAAACTCACAGAACTCCTTCAGAGACTCTCTCCTTTTGGCAGAGATGGAGAAGAAGCCATAAACTTTGAGGACAATATTTTCAATATCCACTGAAAGCTGGTCCAGAGCTTTTCTCACTGTGTTATGAATGATATGTGCATGACAGTTGCCACGAAGTATCTCACAGTTGATCTGTTTCAATTTTGTGAAGACAGAATTGTGGACACCATAATTGACATTTGCATTATCAGCACTGAATGCAGACACATGATCAAGGAATAAACCTGTGTTGTCAAGGGAGCTTTGGATTGATCTGACTATTCCCTCTGCAGACTCATCTGGATTTTCTACAAAATCTATTACTTTGTTGACTATCCCATTCTCTGGTGTGAAAAACTGTACAGCCAAGGGAAATATCTTGCGATTGCCTTTGTTTGAGGCATCTGTATGAAGAGAGAATGGTAGTGGATTACCATCTCTTTTCAACTGTTTGATAACAGCTTCTATCGCCTTTGGAGACAGGACATCTTTCACAATTGCCTCAGCTTTTGTCCTCCCACAGGACATCTTCTTGGCAATGTTGGAGTCACTCAGCGTTCGGGTGATCAACTTGAGTGCACAGTCGGCTGAGTTATAACTTAAACCATGTTTGACTGTGTGGTACACATGAGCTACCTCTGCAGCAGTCACCTATCAAGAAGGAAAAAAATAAATTATCTTATTAGCCTATAGTCGACGTGTATTACTAAACCCAGGTTAACAAACAGAAGCATATTATATCTACAGAATAACTAATATTCAATAACTCTGTTACAATAATCAATAACTCTGTTACATCAAGGGTTACCAACATGCAATTAATATATATCTGTCTGCACATGAAAATATGCATATGCATATGAAAATATCTATGAAAAGTTTGAACTTATTAGAAATGTATAAGGTCTTTGTGCTCATCAATTAGCCTATCTATGTATTTGTAGTTATTTTTGGAAATACATTTTATGCATTAATCCACCAATTGCAATTATATTCAATAAATCAATCACATTTTATTTATAAAGTATTATAAAATATTAATGATAGCCTACTGTAGACTATCATTAAAGCCTATTGTAATATCGCTGGCAATAACATGCTGAGTCTGACATTTATTCATTGCACGTTTCTATAACCAGAAGTACTTACCACATCTGCCTCTGGAGTTGCCTGATGGACAACAAATCGGTCAAGGCTTCCCCTTGTTTGGTTGGCCCGTTGTCTTTCGACATGTCCAGTACCACTTGCATGCTGTTTCACGTCATGAATGCCACCATGGGCAATTGAAAATACGCGCCGACATATTATGCAGTTTGCTTTATATTCATTGTCATGCACTTTCCCCAGCCATGCGTGATCCTTTTCCCATTCAACTCGATATTTTTGTAAACGTCTTTGTTTCTTCCTGGGAGGTGTAGCACTGTCAGTGCTTGTAGAAGCAGTACTGGTTGGCAAATCTTGTATATTCTCCGAGCCGGTGTCGTCCATGCTGCTTTGTTTTTCTCTGTTTCGCCGACACATCTTCCTTACAAGCAAGTGAGCCTATCTTGACCAATGAGCTGAGTGGGAATGTAAGTGCCCGTATCTCATTGGTGACAACAAAACACAAGAGTAGGAAATTGGCATACCGTGCAGTTTCAAAATAAAACGTCCTCTCTCGTTCATTGATTAATGTTTGCTCATTTTGGCTCTGACAGAAATACGGAACAAATGGCGTTCCTTCTTACTTTAATACGGAACGCATCCATTTTTTTCTAAATACGGAACGATTCCGTTTTTTACGGAACGGTTGGCAACCCTAGTTCCAATTATCGCTTGTTCTTTGAATGCACCTTTGGGGGAGCTGGGATGTGAGTGGCTGAGTGAACGAGGGGGCGGGTCAGAGAGAGGAGGTGAGCCCCTGTGTGTGGGAGTGAGAGCTGGGAGGTAGATGAATGAGAGGAGCCTGATAAGCTTTGACCCTTTTTGTTGTTTTTGGCGTGGTTGCGGCCGACAGTAACCGCAGTTCTGTACGGAAATAAAGCGGCTAACAAGCAAGAAGGTTGTCGTCCTTTCCAGCGTTCTGTGGGACGCTACATTGGTGTCAGAAGTAAATGCGAGTGCACCGGACTGCTGACCGCAGCTGGCGACACTGCTCATCAGCCTAAAGAGAGGATGGCAGCTGGAAGTGGGGCCGGTGCTCGGCCGAGAGTTAGGCAGGAAGCTATGGACAGTGAGTACACTGGTTCTCCGAGACGTGGGAGTGACTTTGACCGGACACAGGAGCACAAGGCTCGCCTTAGACGGACGGCCACAGGAAGTTAGCAGCTGACGCCGGTTTCGGTCAGCGTGGCGCGGAGCGGCGCGCCGACGCGGGAAATCACACCGGAAGTGACGCGGCACCAGATGTAAACAAATATGGCGGCGCCCTGTGTATCCGTCCACATGTAAAAACGCCAAAATACTCCGGTAAGGCGGACTGGGAGGCCTTTCATTCCCAATTTGAACTATTGGCACGTGCAGAAGCCTGGTCTGTGGACACTAAAGCACTCCAATTAGCCCTTTGCCTCACTGATGATGCCCTGGCATGCTTGCTGTTGTTGAGCCCCGCTGAAAGAGATGATTATGGGGCTCTGGTTGGAGCCCTACAGCGGCGATTTGGACAGTGTACACATTCTAGTGTCCTGCGCACAGAGCTGACAAACAGGCAGAGACAATCCGGTGAACCACTACGAGTTCTGGCCAATGACATTGAGACTCTGGCGAGGAAAGCTTATGCCCACATGCCCACTTATGTGCAAGATGAGCTAGCCAGAGACCAGTTTATTAGAGCCATAACCCCTAGAGAGCTACGCATTCAAACGCAGCTGGCACCCCCCCGCAGTTTACAAGAAGCTTTAGAGGTGGCTGTGGAAAGAGAAGCTGTGGGGACTGCTGCTGAGAGTGACCATGGTCGAAGCGGACCTGTCGTGAGAACCGTGACCCAGCAAGACTCAGGTCAAGAGAAGCCAGTCTGGGCTGCTGAGTTAACGGAAATGATCAGAGCCATGTCGCTGCAGTCGACAGGCGGCAACGCCCGCCCTCGCCGGGGCCCCCTGTTTGCTGGACGTGTGCCAGCCTGCCACATCAGCGTGCGGTGCCCAAAGCATACTGGTGCTCAGGGAAACGTCCCTGGGTCTGCGTAGATGGGACCCACGCAGCCCTGTCTTCTGGGTCCCATCCTGCCCTGTTACCCATAGACGGGGCCAAACTGTACAGCCGAGGGAGCGGGGACTCTACTCCCCCAGAAACAAATGACGGCACAGAGGTCGTGAGAGTGGTGGGTTGGACCCATGCAGGACACTTTTGCCATGTCCCCATCACCCTTGCGGGGGCTCCATTCACGGCCCTGGTTGACACTGGCTCTACTGCAACACTGGTGAGACCCGACATGGTGCCAGCAGGGACGCATTTGGAACCTACTGTTGTGAAATTACGAACTGTGACTGGTGAGCTGGCCCCCATGCTGGGAAGGGGGGTAGTAACCGTATCGGTTGGGGGATGGACAGTGAACGTTAAGGTGTGGGTTGCAGCGGTACAGGACCCCTGCATATTGGGTCTGGACTTCCTGCGCATCCAATAATGTGTGTTGGACCTGGGGAAGAGCACACTAGCCTTTCATGAGGGCCCCACAGTCAAAATGGTGCCCCCCACACGGGCCGATGGGCTGCACCTGCTGAGTCGGGGAGCGACAGAGGAATACCAGCTGCTGCATCCCCCTCCCCCAGCCAACCCTGCTGTTCTGCAGCCCCCAATCCACCACTCTCCAGGGGTCATACTCCCTCCTGCCCTGGACCAACAGCCTACTGGGGAGGATGGAGATAGACTGTCGGTGGTGAGAGCAGTGTGGAAACGCAGCTGCCACAACTTGGATTCCAGGCAACAAGATGAGCTGTGGCAGGTGTTATCGGATTTTAAGGACATTTTTGCACTGACAGAAGATGAAGTGGGTCTAACTCACTTAGTACAGCATGACATCGAAACTGGAGATGCACGGCCCATTAGAACACGCCCCCGCCGCCTTCCCCTGGCTCATCAGACTGCTGCTGAAACAGCACTAGATGAGATGCTGAAGACAGGCATCATTGAACCTTTGAGCAGTCCCTGGGCCTCAGGGGTTGTGATGGTAAACAAAAAGAATAGTGCTAAATTGAGATTTTGCGTCGATTACAGGCCGCTGAACAATATGACCAGGAAGGACTCGTACCCGCTGCCCCGCATCGATGAGTCCCTGGACTTGGTTGCTGGCTCATCCTGGTTCTCCTCCTTGGACCTGCGTAGCGGGTACTGGCAGGTACCCCTCAGCCCTGTAGCCAAACCAAAGACGGCCTTCTGCACTGGCAGGGGGCTGTGGCAGTTTTGAGTTCTCCCCTTCGGTCTGTGCAATGCCCCTGCCACGTTTGAACGGTTGATGGAAAAGGTTTTGGCTGACATCCCCCAACAGGAGTGTCTGGTCTATTTGGACGACATCCTGGTGCATGGGAGCTCCTTTGAGGCGGCTTTGGCGTCCCTGCGCCGCACCCTACAAAAAATAGCAGCGGCCGGGTTGAGGCTCCACCCAGACAAATGCTGCTTCACGAAAACAGAGCTGGAGTTTTTGGGGCACAAGATCGGTGGTGAGGGCATCAGCACACTAGAGGAGAAGGACTGGCCAAGCCCCATCAACCTGAGAGAGCTGAAGAGCTTCATTGGACTAGCGTCCTACTACCGGCGGTTTGTGCGTGGTTTTTCCTGCATTGCTGCACCCCTATTTCGCCTGCAGCAGAAAGACAAGGACATTGCCTGGACCCCAGACTGTGAGCAGGCTTTCAACTGTCTTAAGAATGCCCTGACAGAGTCGCCCATCCTCACCCCACCGGACCCCAGCCTGCCGTTTCTTTTGGACACGGATGCCAGCGATGTCGGAACTGGAGCGGTGTTGAGCCAGGTGGTGCCGGAGGGGGAGAAGGTAGTTGCGTACTTCAGCAGAACCTTCAACAAGGCTGAAAGACGCTACTGTGTGACTCGCAGAGAGCTTCTAGCTATAGTGAGGGCGATAAAGAACTTCAAATATTATCTGTGTGGCCTGCCCTTCACTGTCCGAACTGACCACGCTGCACTCCAGTGGTTAATGTCTTTTAAGGAGCCAGAAGGGCAGATTGCACGCTGGCTGGAGGAACTGGCACCATTTTCCTTCAAAGTTGAGTACCGAGCAGGAGCTCGCCATGGCAACGCTGATGCCATGTCCTGGCGCCCCTGTGCCCCCGATGGATGCCGGTACTGCGGGAAGAGAGAGGCCCGAGAAGGAGAACTCCGCGCTGAGGAGGAGCGAGATCCCATGTATAGCAGAAATGGGCCAGGCTGCAATGCAGCGCAGGTTGTTGACTCAGCGGAATGGAGAGCACAACAGGAACAGGATGCCGACCTCCAACCGGTGCTACAGTGGGTGGAAGCTAGACGAAAACCACAATGGGATGAAGTCACTGGGTGCTCACCTGTCACAAAAGGACTGTTTGAAAAGTTCACTGCTCTCAGGGTGAAAGATGGAGTGCTTCAGAGAGCCTGGAAAGAGCCGGCTACAGGTGAAAGTAAGTGGCAGGTGGTGGTCCCCAGGGTCCTCAGAGAAGCTGTGTTAAACTCCTGTCATGGAACGACTGGAGAGGGACACTTTGGAGTTTCCAAAACCCTCTGTCGGCTTCGTCAAAATTTCTACTGGGGTCAGCTCAGGAGAGATGTTGAGGACTTTTGCCGCCGCTGCGACCTTTGCACAGCGCACAAGGGCCCCCCAGATCAATCACGCGCCCCGCTCCAGCAGCTGGCAGTAGGAGCCCCGATGGAGAGAGTAGCAGTAGACATTATGGGTCCATTCCCGCGCACAGACAAGGGGAACCGCTATGTCCTGGTCGCTATGGATTGCTTCACAAAATGGCCAGAGGCGTATGCTTTACCAGACCAAGAAGCAGAAACTGTGGTGGATATGCTGGTCGAGGGCATGTTCTCCAGAGTTGGGGCTGCAGAGACTATCCATAGCGACCAGGGGAGGAACTTTGAGTCAGCAGTTTTCTCCACCATGTGTGAACGCCTTGGAATGCAAAAAACATGGACTACCCCTTTACACCCCCAGAGTGACGGACTTGTCGAGCGGTTAAACAGAACCCTGGCAAAACAACTTGCCATCCTCACTGCAGAACACCAACGGGACTGGGACATGCACCTCCCCCTTGTCTTGCTGGCCTACAGGTCTGCTGTACAGGAGTCTACAGCATGCACGCCTGCCCTGCTTATGTTGGGACGGGAACTGCAAACCCCTGCGGAAATGGCATTTGGAAAACCTCCAGATACACCGATGGTTCCACCGGGACCAGAATATGCCAGGCGCCTCCAAGACAGGATGGAGTCAGCCCACGCGTTTGCCCGGGACCAGCTAGAGAAAACGGGAATGAGACAAAAACGGAACTATGACATGAAGACCAGAGGGACAGACTTTGGGGCTGGTGACTTGGTCTGGGTTTATAGCCCGAAGCGAAAGAAGGGCCGGTGCTCTAAGTTAGACTGTCACTGGCTGGGGCCATGTGAAGTGTTGGAAAAGCTTGGAGAGGTGGTTTACAGGGTTCAGCTGCCACCTCGGGGAAGACGGGTGGCCCTCCACAGAGACAGGCTGGCCCCTTCCAACTTCCTAGACCCCTGACAATCCTCCGGAGAAACAGAGCAGCCACACCCCTAGAAACATGGGCTGTTTCCCCTGCTGACCCCCCCACAATCCCCCTCAACCCTAAACTCGCCCCCTGCTCAGTCGCAGGGTACTACAGGACAACAGACATGGGCCCTTGTGTCCCATGTGGGGAGGCCCCAGAGACAAATAAGACCCCCTAGGTTCCTCAGAGACTTTTTGTGCGATCCCTCGGGGCGAGGGATTCAGTAAGGGGGGGGGGCAGTGTAACATCCCTGCAGGTTTTATAGTTGTAGTGTTGTCGTTCTAATGTTAATGTTGATGGTTCCAATTATCGCTTGTTCTTTGAATGCACCTTTGGGGGAGCTGGGATGTGAGTGGCTGAGTGAACGAGGGGGCGGGTCAGAGACAGGAGGTGAGCCCCTGTGTGTGGGAGTGAGAGCTGGGGGGTAGATGAATGAGAGGAGCCTGATAAGCTTTGACCCTTTTTGTTGTTTTTGGCGTAGTTACGGCCGACAGTAACCGCAGTTCTGTACGGAAATAAAGCGGCTAACAAGCAAGAAGGTTGTCGTCCTTTCCAGCGTTCTGTGGGACGCTACAATATTTAAGAGTAGAAGGCAGCCAGAAAGAAAGTATTAGCAGACTCCGCCGGCCGCCAACACTTCCAGATAGCTGGAATGGATGGTTAAAAAAGGTACTGCGATTCAATTGTCAGAAAATCGATATCAACCGTGATACCTATGAATCAATTTTTAACTGCCTTACGATTAATCGTTACATGGATAGATCTTCTAATTCCCTCATGCAGTGTACTGCAACGTGGCTTAGCAGCTGCATCCTCACTTTCAACCCATTTCAACTTTTGAAAACTTTTTCCAACCCATTTCATCTTTTAACCTTTTCAACCCATTTCAACTTTTGAAAACTTTTTTCAAACTTTTTAAAACAATTTCAACTTTTTCAACCTGATTGCTAATGTTCAGCTATTGCTATGTTAATACTTGGCTAATGGTAGGTTAGTGCTAATGCTAGGTTTATGCTATTGCTAGGTGAATGCTAACGCTAGGATAACACTAATGCTGGGGTGGTGCTAGCGCTAGGTTAATGCTATAGTTGGCCTTATAATGCCAAACGTATCATATTTGATACATGAGTTTTGGAATTCTACATGATTTTTTTTCTTTAAAAACCCAAAGTATATGATTATATACATGCAAAACAAGGGTAATCCACCATGAGGCAGTAATTAGTTCAGCAGAGGCCTCTCCTGCAACGCTACAAGCTTGTCAATTATGATGAAAGATGCACAGGTGGTTTTAGTGGAAGAACTTTTCCAATTTTGAAAAGATTAAGAAAAACATTCAACTGAAACATCAATAGGAACAGTTACTGGGTTGATGCAGTTAAATAAATTTATAAATTGCATCATTTGGTAATCAACATGGGAAACAGACAGAGATGTAAGCACTGTGCAAGCCACTTTTCCCATGTGTACTGTGAGAAATACCGAACTCATCTCTATCTGAACAAGAACAGGAACTGTTTTCAGGCCTAACACCACCATGCAAAATTAAAAGTTTGTGATCCACAAAATGAGGAAAAATAAGTGAAATGTTGTTATGGACTTCACCGTGTCAGTTCCATTGGTGGATATCTCATTGTTGCTTAGAAATAGCACTAAAAAATTTACTTATGTATGTATGGGACCAATAAAGTCTCCAGTTTCAAAACATTGGAATTTTATGTCAATTATTTAATGATTCAGGCTTTACAGGGTTAGGCTAATGCTAGGTTAGTGCTAATGCTAGATTGATGCCATTGCTAAGTTAATGCTAATGCTAGGTTAATGCTATGTTAGTGCTAATGCTCTGCTAATGCAGTGCAACGCAAGCCAGCACCTCCATCCTCACTTGCATTTTCTTCAGGAAATGCAAATATTCTAGTTGTGTATGATTTGTCTTTGATCTTTGACATTTGGATGATCTGTGGAGAGTAACAAGGGTCTGCAGGAGACCTCTGAGGCTCATTTAGGTTTCACGTTCTAAGATTTTTAGCTTTAACAATCAGAACCTTTGCAGGATGATGACTATTTATTCGTAGAGTTAGAAATGTTGAAACATGGAGATGTATAACACATTACTCCAGTTTTAAAATCTCATTCACAGTAAACACTGTGATGCTGCTTTTAGTTGCTATGCCGGAAAGAACTTGGTTCATAAGCTGCTGAAAGGTGGCAGGTGCATTCCGCAGACCAAAGGGCATTACAGTGTATTTCAAAAAACTGTCAGCTGTAGCAAATGCAGAAATCTCAGAGGCACGAGGAGTTAAAGGGACCTGGCAATAGCCCTTCAACAAATCAAGTTTTGTCACGAATTTGGCAGAACCAACACTGTCAACACAATCCTCCATCCTTGGCAGGGGGTTGGAGTCAGGCTTAGTAATGGAATTAACCTTCCTAAAATCTGTGCAGAAATGAGGAGTTTTGTCTGCCTTCGGTACGAGCAGACACTAGAGCTAGGGACTGCCAACCCATTTTCTAGCAGGTGCGTTACCTCCTGCTGAAATTGCGGCTGTTTAGTCGGATTCACACGGTAGGAATGTTGCTTAATGGTGGCGTGATCACCAACATCAGTGTCACGGGACAGAACTGTAGTGCGGGAGGGAGTGTCACAAAATAATGACCAATGACTATTAACCAATTTGACAATGTCATTTTTGGCTCTGTCATTCAAATGTGGCAAGTGTGATTTTAAATCAGATAGAATTTCCGAGTTATGAAGACGAGGACAAGGATTGGCAAAGGAAACACGAAGTCCATCACTCTCAGGAAAATACTGAGAGGGAAAAGGGACACTAGACACAGAGAGCACAAGCAAAGGAAAGTGCGAGTCCTGGTCAAAATAAGCCTTCATCATATTGATGTGGCACACGCGGGTCTTCCTCCTCCTATCTGGAGTTCCAGTAACATAATTAGTTTCACTTAGTTCATTTTCTACAACATAAGGTCAGAAAAATTTTGCCTGAAGGACAGAACCAGGAATAGGAAGGAGGATCAGAACTTTATCACCAATGTGGAATTCTCTTTTAACACTTTTTCGATCAAACTGTGTTTTCATTTTCTTTTGGGATGCCAAAAAAGCGCTGTGCACAGCATCACACACTTAAAGGGGACAAATCATGCAAAATCCACTTGTTTAGCCCTTAAATGCATTTTTTTTGTATATTTAGAGTGTTTAGAAGTACAGAAAAGTTCAAATTAGTCTCTTCAGGTGCTCCGTTGATATCTTTATATTCTGTTTTGGTCATATTTTTCAATCTGTTTCAATTTTTCTATTTTCTATTACGTTTTTTGAACAATAATGTCACAGTATTTGCAGCGGAACTGCCAAATTAGGACATCGACTCCAGGTCCAACACTTCGAGCAATCCGCCATTTTTATTTCTCGCTTCTATTTTGTAGTCCAAGCTCAAGGATGCCGAAGTTACGAGAGGATTAGTCAAAATGTTGGGTTGTTGGATGTAGTAACCCACACGCTTCATTACACCGTCTCCCAGCATCAGAACATTTTCAAAGTGCCTGGTTGAGTTTTATTTTTTATGGAAATGTACCCACATCTGTGGGTAAGGTCATTTTTGTGTGCGAAGCACTTCAAGGATGACTGCTTCTGCAACCTCCGCCAGTATAAAGAAGGATTTACAGAAAGACTTTGTCTGATTGAGGGTTCAATTCCTTCTATCTTTGAAGACGACAAACAGAGCACTTCGGTAAGCTGTAAATAACGCTAAAAATTGTGATGATACGACATCCCTGTCATTGTTTTGTTAGCATTTGCAGTTGCACCGTCTTTATATGTTAGCGCTGTGTGCTCGTTTTAGATCCTTGATGATATGGCCTACGTGATTTAATTTAAGTCTAAAGTTTTCATTAGCCATTTCATTTTGCGGTTTTTGTCTCCTAAAAGACTGTATTAAAATGCATTTCGTGACGTTAGCTTGGCCCTAGCGTTAGCTCGACACTTGTGTTAGCTCACTTGTTAGGGTTTCTGCAGGTTCATCATCTGCAGAAACACTATTTTCATCTCTCTCCGCCGGGTCAAACATTTAAAGCTGGATGGACAAGTCTTCCGTTGTTGACATTTTGTAAATAACGTGTAAATACTCCATTGGCTGGAAGTGTGTCACACACTGGAAATGGGAGCTGCCTTTCCACACTGCACTATGAGAACACTGGGACAAAACAAGAAATTGTCAATATATTGGTTTAAATATTTATTTACCTCCAGTACATTTCATTGTTTCTGCCTTACATTGATCTTTTTATTTTGCCTGTTATTTCTGTAAATACCCTGGCCTCTGTTGTGGAAGTTACCTGTAAATTATGGCTTCCCAAAATGTACATTTTTGAACAGTTAATTTTGAACAGTCTCTGTTTCTTCATCTTTGATGATAAAACTTCATCTGAATTGAAATGCTATCTTTCATAATCCTGACTTGACGAGAACAAAATGAACAAACGATGGTTAGCTGAAATGTCAAAAAAATGATGCCCTCATAATGAGGGATATTATGTATATTTGAAGACCAAAAGGTAAAATAAATTACATCAAAGACATTTCTTATGGAAAATAGTAAGAAAGTTTTATTATTTGGCCATAGATCTATCATCTTAAGTGCATTCACGTGATGGGTTGTGTATCGCTTCGTTAACCTAACAGTTAATGCAATTGCTAAAGCAAAATTTAAACATTTCCAGTCATGATGTCATGACTCAGCATTGTTTCTCTGCCCAAAGAGTTGTGAAGAACATGGGAAGTGAGAAAAGACAGACAGGACTCTTCCACCCGTTGGCAGGAGAAATCCAGAGCCAGCTGATATAAGGTGGTCTGTTTTGGTAACTGTGTTTTGAATATCCACCCTCTCTCTCTTTCCCTACGCCATTTTTCTTCCCCCATCCCTCTATCTCCTGCATCCCCCCTCCCTGGGAAAACAGGGACAACAAATTAGCCTTCTTTTCTCAGCAGGGTCCAGGGAGGAGGACACTTGGACAGGCCTCAGAGTGTCCGCCTGCAGTTCCCATGGACCCCTCATGCCCCTTCCTCTTTCAGCCGTCGAGGAAGCAGCCTTTGTGCCAGCACCTGTCTCTAAGGAAATTGGTAAACGTGATGGCTTTGTTAGCATCTCTATGGAAACCAGCAGAAAAGAGCGGGGCCAGCTTGAGGGGATTTGGTTAGAGCCAAAAAAGAGAGTGGAGAGAGAGGGAGGGTATTGGGGGGCTTGGATGAAGAAGCAGTAGCATTGCTTTGGTTTTACCGTAGATCTGTCTGAGGAGGCTGCTGCTGCTGCTGTGTGTGTGTGTGTGTGTGTTTCCTCTTCCTGGTGGGTGACACCGTGACATTCACCAGTAAAGCAGGGCAGGAATGTGAATGAGTTGAAAGCATGGTCAGTCACATCATGTCCAGTGTGTATCCCCCTTGGTGCAGAAAACATACACTTTTAATCACACATACAAACACTTGAAATATTCAAGCAACAACTACAATTGTCTTGATTAGTTTAAATAGGCAATTCTCTTGGGTTTCACGTGTTAGCACTAAAACATAACCAAACATGACCAATGCAGGAATTGTAGTAAATCATAAGTCCTTTTGACTATTGCAAGCATCTAATGTGAAGTTTTTTTCCCCCACTTAAATATCAAACATAGCAGCAGTTGCTTAAAATCACTAAACATCCTGGAAGGTATGATGATAACGCTCCAGAGCAGAGGTGGTCAACTTCTATCACAGCGAGCGGGGGCCACAAAAATGTGTTTGTTTGATCGAAGGGCCACATTATCAACATTCATGTCATCATTTAGAATAATTACCAGTCTGAACATTAACACACGAAACAACAATAGTTTTTATTCTAATTTTGTGTCTGTCATTCTGTGTATTTTTGTTATTGTCTTGCTTGTTATGAGGCATTTTGTGCATTTCTGTTGTCCTTTTGTGTATTTTTCCTGTAAAATGTATGTTTTTTTGAGTCATATTGTGTGTTTGTGTTGTCATTTTGGATTTCTTTGAGTAATTTTTGTGCATTACTGTTGTTGTTTTGTTCATTTTTGCAGTAGTTTTGTTTGTTTTTGGAGTATTTTCTGTTTTTCTTGTCTTTTACTGTATTTTTCTGGAATGCTGTAATTCTTTGTCATTTTTAATGTATTCTTGCTTTCGTTACGTGTATTTTTTCTGTCATTTTGTACGTTTAGTTTGGGGGCTGCAGAAAATTAGACCGAGGGCCGCATGTGGCCCCCGGACCGCCAGGTCTCCATGTCTGCTCTAGAGTCTATGAAAACTGAACATCATTACCAAAATAAAAGTAGTGTCTGCATTAAACCAGCAGATGGCAGTCACTAACTGATATCTATTTCAAATTTGAGAAAAATATAAGTGAGATGGCTGCTAGTTCTTGGCACAAGTTAAATATTTTTTTTATAATGCAAGATTGTTCAAGAATTTGGGAAAAGTAAAGAGATTAGTTAGTGTAAAGGAATATTTTAAACTGAAGGTTTCTTTTACATGTTTTATTTTTTTTTCTTTGCCCTGGTATATGCATCTATGTGCATGAATGTGATAGTCTTTCTGTGTCTTCACATTAACATTTATATTAAAATGATATAGCATTTCAAATGAAATATGCATGCAGCCTAAAAACTAATACAGTTGAATAGGTTGAAGTATGCACCATTGTGTAGAGATGGGCCGATGTTGGATGTTATCTCAGGGTGTATACTCAAACTGTTTAAACATGGTTCTTTCCTTATACCGCTGATGAAACTGTGGCTTTAACAAATTAGATTAGATTTATCAATCAGGCTATTTGACTGCGAAAAAACAATGTTGGCTGCGTGAAAATACTTTAAGGTTAGTGAGAGTGAAAATAGGAAAACAGAAAAACAATATGAGCAAAATTTTGTTTCATTTAATTAATCAGATGTTTCTGGTCACTTGGTGCTAAGGTTTAGCAATGACTCCTCTGTAAGAAGGCTTGAGTTTAAAAATAGATTAAGGTACCTAATAAATGTACCTTCATCTATCGCAGGTGCTCCGTAAGCACACAAGCACTCTCCCACTGGCTAAAAACATGTTGGTATAAGTAGATTTGATGTCACGTATACATTAATACATATATATTCTGGCTGATTGTGAGTTGTTTGACTTAAAAGAGAAATGAAAGGGGTTACTAGAACCAAAAAAGTTTGAGAAGACTTTTAAAATTTTAAAGACTTACCAGTGAGCATGAGGATGTCAATGTGCAACATACAGTATACGGAGAGTATTCACATGTTCATCTATACTTAGTGTGTTTAGGTGACAGTGGATGCGTTTAGTTTATTAGAAGTTTTTGTTGCCCTATTTACCTGAATGAGCTCTACATATCAGTAACAGTTTCCATGTGTTTAATTGCACCAAGCAAATGAGTATTTTAGACCATTAACAGGGATTTGTGTAAAATGTTGGGTGAGCTGTTTGTGACTGTAAGATTTCACTGCTATTGTGGATGAATTAACTCTGTGTTCCACAAAAGAATTACTTTGTGGATCCCAAAGGTAAGCAACATGAATATGAAATTGTTTGTCTTCATTATGGAAGTTGAAGCAATCTGCATTGTACAGTAAGGAAGAGCTTTATATGTAACCTTTTTAGGGCTAACTATTTTACAATGATGTGTACTGACCCTTCACAATAAAATAGGCTGCAGATCATTAATGCACATTTTTATTTCATATACTGTGTAGTAATAATTCTGATGTATAGTAACTTTGAAAAATTCCTAGCACTATGAGAAAAGTTATTAGACCTAGATGTAAGGATAAAGTATGTAACATAGGACAATGATTACAAACCAGGGTCCTGTGTATGCCCAGAGGTACAGGAGCATAGTGCAGTGGGTCCTTGGAAATTGAAACATTCACAATTTCAAAGACAATACGACACAATTCCCTGTCATTTTGCCTAATTCGAAGAAAGTTTGTTTGCACTAGCTGCACAATTGGTTCCATCCAGATTGCGGAAAGAGACATTCAAAAACAGCCAAAATTTGGAAAACAAAAAAATAGCTCAAACATGTTGTTACTGTTTCCCTTAGTGCATAAGGCTGACACATGACACCTAGAAAAAATAAGGCCCTCATTAAGTAATGATATGGTACTCATGGTTTAACCAAAAAAAGCTTGGGATATTCAAGGATAAAAAGTTGAGCACGATGATGAACATTGCTGACTAAGCACATCAGATTCTTGAAATTTGGAGGAGCTGCTAGCTCATGCGCTGGATAACATCAGCCATCTGGTTGTAGGTTTGAACCATTGCGCCTCACTCCAAATGCATCCCTGATTCAGCTGTGGTTCCTCGTGGTTGAGCCGTTTTAGGGTCATTGTCATTTCCTACTTTATAACTGTTTAAAAGTTTCCAAATCACAATGAAAAGTGATCAATCGTCAGTTTTGGAAAACTGTCCCTGTCCTCTTTCCTAACATAGCCTAAAGTGACCGTATGTGTTTGAACTTAGTCATCAGATGGACTGGTACGTCCAGAGGAGCCTGTTGAATACTGAGAAAGCTAATGTGCTTTAATAACTTGTATCTAATCAGAGTCCATCTCACTTGACTTTCAGAATGTGACTATATTTTTTGCACAGTACAACTCAAATAGGTGAAGTGACTTAGCCATTTATAGAATACAATGTATTTCGTGAACAACAAAAACCCTGTGTTTTTCTCCTCGTTTAGATGTTGTACTCTCTTTATCCTTGTATTAATGAAAAGATGAAAAGATGATGAAAAGAGAAGAAATGCCTCTCTACTACACACATACTTAGACACAGCACCTTAACCTCAAACCTCATTCTAGGTGTGGACAGGACCACACATACTGCTTTACACACAACATGTTTGGAATGCCATAAACATTTATTTCAACTGAAAAGAAGACTTTGGTGTGTGTGTGTGTGTGTGTGTGTGTGTGTGTGTGTGTGTGTGTGTGTGTGTGTGTGTGTGTGTGTGTGTGTGTGTGTGTGTGTGTGCGTGCGTGCATGCATGTGTTTTGATCTTTGTATTTGCTGGTTCATGTCTCTGTTTTTGTTGAAAGGGAAGGAAAGCTTGACTCCTTGTGGAGGCCACTAGATCAAGAGAGAGATGAAACATGAACAAATATTTTGGGTGCAGCGCTTATAAAATGGAACATTAACATTTAAATAGAGTTAAACCATTTCTGTTTCACCATTTTTTGCATGAACTTCAAAGATGTGATTCACCCTAAGCATCCTATTTTTGAGCATTTACGCTTTTTACTTGTAAGTGACTCACAGAAGACCACTTTAAAAGTAAAAATAATTTATTTAAATCTAGATAGGACTAAAATCATATATATTTTGAACTTCACTAAAAGCCACCTACCTTTTCTTTTACAATTTACCCAGGATTTGGACTGGTTAAGTTCTTACCTGAAAAATACACACATGAAGATATCTACATGTCTACTTTTTTCCTTATACAGTAAGTGGATATCTACCTTTGTTTACTATCCACCTAAACACCTCCACAGTGCAAGATTTAAATGTTTAATCAACAAACAAGGTGTGAAATACTAAAGAAGGTTAAAAAAATTGGGGTAGAAGTAAGTAGAAGTAAAAAAAATACGAATTAAAAAAACTCAGTTTGTTTAATACTTAGGAAATGGTTTGCGATCCTGTTTGCCCTGCCGTATAATCGTTGCTTTTTCGATAGTTTTACGGACAACTCTGTGACTGCTTCGTGCCTTGAGTAGGCAAATCTGTATCAGTCAGACAGACACACACAGCAAAGTTCTGCTTGACAAGCATCATGACCAACATAAATGAAAACCCAACACTCAAACACCCAATACATTTGGATCTCTGTTTTGGAACCATAGATATAAACACTGTGGGTTGCTGCTGACGTCTAACAATAGGTAGGTGTGTCCATGTTTACAATCCGAACAGCTGGTGATGCACCATCAAGAGGAGACACAGTGTAAATAGAGGAATGTAACATGTGGTTGACTTTCATGCACTTCACACAGATGGTTTGTTTGGTTAAAAAAAAAAAACTTAAGTTCAACATTGCAACCTTACAGGCACAAAGGCTCCTGCTGTTGTGCATTCAATACATTTTACAAACCTAAAAAAATCTAATAAGGACAGACATTTAATTAAAGAAACAGTAATGATACAATGTTACACTACATTAAAAGTAGAAAAGTTATTTTCCTACACAAAAAACATTTCTGGACAGACCTACAAACGGACCATTTTGTAATTTATTTAACATGGAAATTCATGTTTATTTTTGTTCACATTGAGAATAATTTACTGATTGGAGAACTCGCTTTGGAAATTTTCAGCAGAAATTTGAACAATAAATAAAAATTAAAAAAACCACCCCCTTTAAAATTAACCTGGCCTTTTTCAAGGGCCTCTTGTCATGTATTTTTCAATGAACACAAGCAATGAATCACTCATTGGTTTCATAATAAACCATTTCACATTTATTTAAACTTTAAATAAATATAAAATGTAAATTTTAAAGCACAACACAACAATACAACAATAAAGCAAACAAATCTGTGGCTTTACTTCTAACTAACTTCACGTTCATGAAACATGTAAACATGTGGACTGCACTTCTTAAACACTCTCTAATCTTGCGATTAGAAAATCGCGTTTATGATATTGCGATAATATCGCAAATGCAATTAATCGTTCAGCCCTAATAGAAACAAGAGAATAATTAAGTAAATATATTTATTTTGCGGTCTGGTAAAAGACTGTTGCACTGTAGGCTGAAAGGAAAAGCTTTACATTACATTTTGCAGCTTTTGAGATGGGCAGTGAACAAATAACGTTGTTTTGAAAATGTACAGTCTATTGTGCAGAGAATACATTACCTGCTGCACGGTGGCAGTGCTCTCCGTCTCCAAAATGTGAGTGTGTTCATCTCTGACAATAACTGGCTCTAAAGTGCAGTGATTCAAACTCAGCCCACAGCATTAGGTAGTAGCCTACCTAAAATGTCCTTTATATGAATGCAAAAAGGTGCATTTCCTCCAATGCGTTACCTTTGAGTTTTGTTTACGGCAGCGTTTAGCTCTTTAGTCAGAGTTTTATATTCAGACATACTTACACAAACACACATAGGCCCCAGTTCTGCTCCCTCCTTGGGTGGTCTGTGCTGGAAATGTTTATGATGTAAACCAAACTAATCCAACTGGCTTGTTTGCAGTGAAGTGGGAATGATTTACAAGATGCAGCAACATGGATGAGGGGCTCAAAGTAAATCTGATCAAATCTGCTGGCTTCTTTTCATGTCAGACTTTGTTTAAACCTGCAAAAGTGTCTGTGTGATATGGCTGCACAATTAATCAAATTTGAATCGTGATTACAATCTTGGCCTCCACGATTAAATTAACCTGAGCTTCTGTGATTTTTACATTAAAATGCAGGCTCTGCTGCTAATCAGGAACTTTCTCAACCCCAGTAGTCATCCTACTACCAGGGGGCGAAGACATGATTAAGGCTTCATTAAGCTACCTTAATAAGAAGCAAGCAGCGCTTCAGCAGCTTGACAGCTTCGGGTCACTTGGTAAACTAGACTGATGAGAGCGATTCATGTCTTGCGACCGACCTGCAGCACTGCTTTTTTATACTGATTTTTATTTTTTTTAAAAGCAACATGTTGACATGCTCTGAGGTCAGCCTGGTCAGTGAACCATAATCCCCTCCTCTTTGATTCAAATGTCGGCTGGGATGAAGCCAGGTGGACATAAAACTTGGATCCGTCATCTAATGTACATGTCAGGCTATACCTGTTTTTCCTCTGAGACTGTCTCACATAGATATCATACCTGACCAGAGCCCGACTGAACCAGACAGGTCACAGGCCGGGTTTGGACGTATGTATGTCAGCTGCGTGCACTTGTTGCTCCGTGTGTGTCAGCACTTGCGGCACACACAACCTTTATGACTCTCAGCAACAAGTTGAAGTGATAATACTCCATTAACGTAATGTGGAAGTGAAAACTGGAGTTTGCCGCACGTGTTGACACACCCCCATGAGTTGATTGACATAAGTGCCTAATTAATTAGTATTAATCGGTTTGTTTTTGTTTAACCAGTTAACCATGAGCATCTCTAGTCTGGACTTCAGGTCATGTGTAAAGAGTGCAGCAGAGTTGTGTCTGCCCCTCAGGGTAAAACAACTTATCTGTTCAACCACCTGATAAAACATCACAAACTCAAATACGATAAATACATGAAAGCTAATGCTAATGTTAATTCACTAAATTCCTGTCCATATCCAGCGGACACTCAAGATAGAAAATGTTGACAGGCTGGTGTTTCTTGCCCAAAACCTGTAGGCTTAATCCTAATGTTTTTAACCTTTCTTTATACGCTGTAACATTCTCAAGGAGTTGCCACTCTGCATTCGTGTATTTTGATAATTCATTTTAGTATTTATCATAATTCTTCTTTAAAGCTTTTCTTTTTCACTCTAAACTGTTCACACGTTGTTGGTTAAAACGTGGTTCCATAAAAATACGGAGGTTTTCCCTAACTCTTGTGATTAATAATCGGGATTATCATTTTGGCCATAATCATGCAGCGCTACTGTGTGATTAGGATTCCCATCTCTACCTGAAACATCTTTTACATATTCAATGTCTTTCAAAAATATAGCAATGTTTATTTGACCAATAGTTTGGCTGTATGCAATATGTACTGCTTCACTCATTGAGTTCTACATATCCATCCTACTACCTTCTTTTCTTCATTCTACTTTTTTATTGTAGCTGATTGTAGCTGATGTCACAGGGCAGAACCTAGACTGGACTGAGTCTGAGTGAACTTTGGTGTCTCTTAAGACAAGATTAAAGCATTACTAAAAAAGTTTGACAATACCAGACAGGAAAATTTAAAAGTTTAAATGCGTAATGCTAAAGAGTCCATTGTTAATCACACATTTGGTATTGAGAAGCATTTCAATGGATGCTTGAACAAATAATCATTTTAAACAAACACCTAATAACCAGTCACACAAATTCCATGTCATGTTTAATGTAAAAGCTTTGGTTCACACAGGCTATGAAAAGATGCTGACTTGTTCAATTGTCTTCAAATGATTGTAACCAACAATAATAACCAGTGATTCTGATGAGGTCAGATTGTCATATTTCCTCTTGATTGTAGACGCCAGAAAATCAAGCACCGCCTCCAGCCATAATTTCAGAAGGTTAAGGTGATAGATCTGCAGAGCGCCACCACTGTCTGAGCCTAAACAGTGGGCTAAAAATAATATGTTTATTATATTGCATGGTTGTGATTCTCAGCTGACCTATAAGGAAGGGTAAGCTAGACTTGGCCAGTCCACCTGCTTCAGACTGCCCATAGCTCTATCGTTCCAGCTGCTACCTAGAACATAAGTTCCTCCTGATGCTGTACGTGTACGATATAACGATATACTGTATATCGTAGTGCGATATAAAAACATCTACCGTATGATATAGCCCTCTATTGTTTATATCGCAAATGTAATGTGTGGTCTTGGCCCCACTCAGTCGCTAAAATATCAGGAAGCAGGCTGCTCTACTCACAGCAACGCTACTACTTTGCAGTAGCATGTTTACATCACCTGGAGTTACTGGTTTACTGCACCAAAATGCTGCGTTCACACTGGGAGCAAGCTGGTCCCAGTTGTCGTGACTGAAGTAGGTTCACCTTGTGTAAGCCATCATCAGCTACTGATGCTGCGAAACCGGCGGCCACTGTCAACCACCAGGCCCGGCCGTGCTCGGACATAAGCGTTAAGTCTTTAGTTTAGCTTGATAATGATGCAGAAAACAGATACTATTGTATGCAGAGGTGAAACACTGCATTTTTTCAGCCAGAATGGGTCCCCGGGAGGGACAGGAATCATCAATTAGTCTGGTTACAAACGGCGTCACGACAGCCAATTATTACTCTTCCAAGCAAAATATCTGCAAACATGTCTCACAGCTGTATGTTAATTGATCTCCTGCTGCTCTAGAAGGACTTTTAAAGAATATAACCAAACCAAACCTCTAATATTATATATGATCTTTGATGGAACAATTCACTACAGGTACAGTTTAAAACAATAGCAGTGGCCATTATTGTTGGTTTTTGTGCTCCCTTGTGGCATTTCCACATACAAATTCACAAATCAGAACACATGACAACAGTATATGTAGCAAAAGTCATACATATTCCTACATTGAGTATATTCTTAAAAGAAAAGTACCATTTTATTTTGAAAAATATATATGAATTTTACATTGCTTTCATGTAAATGTAAGTAAGAAATACTATATCAGGATATATATTGTTATCAGGATGTAAGTCTAAATATATCGTGATATAAAACTTTCTCCATATCGCAAATCACTAGTTCCCCCAACCTTTTGTCTCTATTTTTCAAAATAAAATGACAGGAACATACATACAAGTAAAACAAAATTCATTTAAAAAAATGAAATAACAATAATAATAATAATCTTTGCGGGCTGGTATGAAATGATTCATAGACCGGTCTGCAATCCAGTGGTTGGGAACCACTTTAGAACATGTAAACGTATGATAAGTCACATGCACTACATCTAGGGTTAATGGCCAACAGAATACATCACTGAATCAACTTGCTCCAACTTCCCTCTCTCGCTGCTAACACATGCACGCCTAACAAACGGATTCTTGCTTGTGACGTACGGTAGTAAGTTTTTTGATGAAAAAAGGACATTTTCAAATTTTTGGAAATAGTTATGGTTTCTGTTGAGCTTGTAGCAGTACAAGTGGTAGATCATCTTATTTTCCATTTTTTTTCACTTATTTTCTGCCTGCCTCCATGCAGTCAATGCTCTGTTTATCACCAATGAATCTGTCACTGATGTAAAGCAAATCAGCACAGGGGCAGATTGCAATTATGAATGGTTTAAGGTTAGAGATGTTCATTATTATTATTTTATTTGTACGGTTGCAACCCCCGGTGCAATTGATACGGTTACCAAAGTACGACTACGCGTAGCGTCTCAGGGTTATGGTTAGGGTTAGGTTATAACCCAATATAGCAACAATTTTTAGGGTTAAGTTAGGCTTAAGTTTTGGTTTAGGGTAAGGTTTAGTCTTAGTCACGCGACCTAAACTGGCCAACGACTGACCTATCACGTGACCTAAACTGGCCAAATAGGGGCGCTGCGTACGTATATTGATACGGCAACCGTTTTTCTATTCATGTATAGCTTCTATTATTATACTGTTCATTTCATCTGTTTCAAATTTGGCAGTAAAAAAAAGTTGCCATCTAACAGGAATTAAAGGTATAATAATAATAATAATAATAATAATAATAATAATAATAATAATAATAATAATAATAATAATAATAATAATAATAATAATAATAATAATCGGTCATTTTATTCCATTAAACATTAAATAAAACATTTCCATAATGAACTTGTTTACGTCTATTCGGAACTTTAACCAAGGCAGCTTGAATTCCCAGTCGAACATATTTCAGTGAAACACCAGAGATGTCGTCATTTGAAGCTAACGTTTGGTTTCTTTCTTAGTTTTATTTTCTCGTTTTATTCACCGACGCTTCATTTTCAGCTCCGGCTGTTTATTTGGTTCGCTTTTAAAGGACGTGTCCAGCACATTATAAACTCTTTTAAACGGATGTGTTGTTTTATTTTCCCTGTGGTAATTGTTAGCTAGTTGCTAACAACAGTGACTGTACCTGACTTACATGTGCCTGCTGTCACTACCGGAGAGGAGACAGAACATATCTATCAAAGAAACTCTGACAGGTATGACGCCAGTTTTCAAGACTTTTTATCATTTGAGTTGTAATCTGGGGAACTTTTGTGAGCCTCAGTTCAGTTTCAGACTGAGTTTACCACTGCTTCGTTCACGTTGAAGTTGCAATATGACAAATGTGAGACACAAATGCACAGTTGTAAGCATAGAGTTGTTGCTGTTTTATTACAACTCTTTGACTGCATACCATGTAACACCGTTACTTAGACTTCTCTGGCAGAAACAGTTAAAAGCAGATATTAGGAATGTTACATTATGTTGAGATGTTATAATTACACCTTCAAACCTAGACCACCAGAAAGAACATCAGAATCAGAATCAGAATCATCTTTATTCGGCAAGTGTATGTTGTACACACGAGGAATTTGACTCGGTCAACTGTGCTCTCTCCAATAGTGAAAACATTCAATAATAAACAATCAACTAGAAAAGATGATAATAAGTATAAACATAAGTATAAATATAAACAGTAGTTAGACTAGAATGTGCAAACTCGATAAAATAACAAGATAATAATAATAATAATAATAATAATAGTATAAAAAAATAAATAAAAAGAAGGAAAATAATAGAAAAGAAAGATAATAATAAAATATAATAATAATAAAAGGAAAATAGTGCAGTAGAGCATTGATAAGTAGTGCAGGAGAACATTTAAATTAAAGGTATGTACATGAACATTCTCAGTGTCAGATTGATCCAGGGTTGTGAAAACACAAAATGTGCATTTGATCACTAGTTTTTTCTATTACAGGCATTAAAAACTGATCAAAGGGAGCCAATTAAAAAACAAAACACTAAAATGTAAACTTAAAATTTTATACAACATTAATTCATGTCCTTTTAAAGGATCATAAAACACCCCTTTCAAAGCTATTCAATATACAACATTATATACATGATAACACACACACACACACACACACACACACACACACACACACACACACACACACACACACACACACACACACACACAGATGTGCATATGATAATATACACAGAAATTAAAACTTGTTTTCTGACTGGATGAAGCAACATTTAATTTCAGGGATGTGTTTTCATATTGCAGCTTGTTCATCTGCTGAATATTACGGTATATATCGATCCTCCTTATCCTTAATCTCTGAGATATGTTCATATTGAACTTGTTTTGAGAAAAGGATAGTGGATCCTCTTCTATGCCCCGATTTATAGGAGGAATAGATTAGAATAGGTGTTTAAATCCTCCTCTTCCCAGTTGAACATGTTCAGCATCTGTTAAATGTGTTTCCTGTAGAAACAACACCTGCACCTGCTCCCTTCTAAACTTTAAAAATATTTTACTTCTCTTGATTGGGTAAAGGATACCATATAGGAGTATTATTCAACATTACTTTTGTAGTGGAACCTCTTAAGATTTCTAAATAGTTTGTGTGACAGCTCTTATGCTGCTCTGAACTGCAGCGAACAAAAAACAAAGTAACTTAAGTTGTGAACCAATTAAGATCATCATGTGTTCAATGCTACTTCAATAGGTGTGGTCCATAGAAGAACTCTGAGTGAGTTCTTGTACTGCATCCTCCCAAAGAGAAGACCTCTCATTCCTGAAAGGGCCCGATCAGTTGCCAGTAGGGGTGTGTATTGCCTGGCATCTGGTGATACGATTCATATCCCGATACATAGGTCACGAAACGATATTATATGATATATCCCGATATTAAACTATAAGGTGATTATTGCAAAAAAATTTTAAATATATGACTTAAGAAACAACTAATCTGTAAATGTGTACACCTTCATGAGAACATTATGTATGAAATATATTTTATTGGCATATTTTACACTCAAAACATTGGCTTTAACATGCCATGTGCCAACAACTTAAAATAAAAAAAATAACTTACAATCTGCCTGTGGCTTTTATACCAACTTTGACTTTAGTGCAACTTAACTGAGGTATATGCTTAGAACAACAAATAAATGCAGAAAGTTAGTACTTTCTTTATAGATTTTATTGAAAAAACACAAGCTGGTCAACATTCCCAGGTTTCAGTGCACTTCTTTGTGCAGCTCCAATGTCTCATGCAGTGGAAAAGACTTTCCTGGTTAAATAAAGGTGTATATATATATATATATAATTTTTTTTATTAAAAAAATTGATTTGTAATAAATCCGAGAATGGCGCAACGTAATATCGCAATATATCGCCAAATCAAATTTTTTTGAACACCCCTAGTCGCCAGTCAAAAAAAGAAAAACAATCCCCCCGACATACTTATTAATCGCCATCATTTTGGGTTTTTCATAATAAGAATAAAAATTGAAACAAGAAAAATACAAGTCACCATCTAAATTTAAATCAAAGGCTTCTGACTCATCCTTTAAATAAAAAGAAAAAGTTTCTGTCACACCTGAGGGGAAATAGCAGCTCATGCTCCAGCTAGAATGTAAAAAAATAAAAATACACATAACATATATATATAACATATAACGGTCAAAAGTTTTAGAACACCACATTTTTTCCAGTTTTTCACTGAAATTATTCAGTTTATTTTTCCATTGCACTCTGAAATGAAATTATAGAACAAATAAGCAATTTGAGTTGAAAAATAAATAATGGAATCCATGAACAATACTGTTCACCTGATGCTCATGACAGTCTGGTACCACAGTGTGTTCCAACACTGCTTTTATGCAGACTGAGGGGGTTGTAAATAACCAAGAAAAGACTTTTTGAATTGTTTTATTTATTCAAGGGACAATGCATATTAAAAACAAGAAAATGCTAAGAAAACATGTACCTGTGAATATGTAGGAGTGTAGCCAAAGCTAATGTCCAGTAAATTATCTATTTGGAATAAGAATGGAATAGAAATCTAAATATTGGTCAATGAATGCTGGTAATTTATAAGGAATTGTGCTAATCACTACTGTACTGTTGCACCTTGAGTTGGCACAACACTGGCCACACCGTGACAGCAATTCATACACTAATAATCCCACGAGATTGCAATTCATGGGTGAAAAGTAATCAAAAGTGAGTTTAATTTAGAAGGGAGCAGTCCGACCTCAGAGCGCTGCATGAAGAAATATTTTGAAATCATCAAGAAGGATCAAAGTGTTAACTTCCCTTTCACTATGAAAATCCAAATACAATTACGCATTTTTTTATTTGGAAATGACCAGTGATTAGTAATTATCTTACTAGTTTAGACTTTGCATACACATAAAGGCAGAATGTAATGTCCCTACATATAAATCATCATGTTTTAGATAGGTGCACAGTGTTGGCTCTATGGCTTGTTTGTTTGTGTGTGTCGTGTAATCCAGAGGTCAAGTTCACAACTTAAACTAGCTGTTGCGTTCCCTGAACCCTTTGTGCTTTATTCTGCCAACAGAGTCCACTACCATCAAGAAATATTGTTGTAAAACTGTCATAAAACAAATAGCCTGTGTCAGCTGAATTGTTTATTTTACCTTTTTGTTAAACAGTAATAACGTTTTTAACATGATGTACTGGGAATACCGGATGATGAGAGTGGTTGATGATTCTGGGTTTCATTTATACCTTTATGTGTTTCTCTTAATGTGCCCATTTATACAATACAAATATATTTTTTGATAAATAATACAAAACGGAAAGCAAGACCCAACCAACACCTGCAGCGCTGCTGAATGGCATTAAAAGTCCAGTATTATGCTATTTTTCACCCATCTCCATTTGTTCTAAAAACCCCAACAACATAGTATTTGAGGTTTAATTTCCCAAACTCACTTGTTTTCCAGAGTTTTAGCCTCTGAAAAGTCAATTTCATGACTCTTCTAAAAACAGGCTGTTTTGGGGCCTTCTTGCATATGCATGAGTGGGCGTGTCTGTAGACGCAGACCCCACGCCACAGCTTTATTACCATAGCGATTTTCTTTTGCTATTCACACACTCTTGTTATTGTTTTCAGCCAAAAACTGCACATTACAGTAAAACACATGGCTATTTAAGCGGCTATTGTGATTGTGAGTCCAACAAAAGCTGCTTAAGGGTGTGTGTTTATCACAGCAGCAGCTGTTTCAAACACTCACCAGAGTGTTAAGCTGCTAAATCACTTTCTTCTCCTCCTCAGCTCCACCGTGACTGCCCCCTGCTCTTCAGGGAGGGGTTAAATGCAGTGAACACATTTTGTTTATGTAGCTTTACATATATGACAATAAAGTATAACACATATATTAAACCGCAGTGTTATTTTTACCTCTGATGTAGTTTGAGAGGTAGGAGCTCACAGTCTTATAGGGTGGGAGTAGCAGGGATTATCAGGATTTGGAGTTTCTACAATGTGATGTCACAATGCGAGAAAAATCTAACTCGCCCATTTGGAGCTGACGTGGAATAATAAGGGAGGGAGCAAACAGAACTTTTTCAATTTTGGTCCTCTGAATGAGGCTAAAGGAATGGATATCGCTGTAGCAAAACCATTATAAAATTATTTTTTCATAATACTGCCCCTTTAAACAAGAATGGGATTTATCCGTCACCACTCCTCCTTGCTCTTGCTCTGAGACTCTCTCACACAGGATGGATATGATACCTGATCCAAGCCTGACGGGACCAGGCAGAACCAGACGGGTCTGCCTGGGTTCAGAGTGACACACATTTGGTTATGTCAGCTGTGCGGGCGCCTGTGTACGTGCGCTCGTTGCTCCGTATTTTGGCACTCGGGCAAACGCACAACCTGTATGACTCAGCAGCAAGTAGACGTGATAACTCAATGTGGAAATAAGCGGTAGTCTAGAAAACTAGCATTTTTTGAATTTATTTTTTGAGTGGATGTAGGGTCTTGTGCTCGTTTAAGTTTAAAAGGTTAACCATGAGCCTCCATCAGCCTAGTTACCATGGTGATTCACCCCGGTAGAAGTTAACCAGCTTTGTGGTACAGGCCCTATGTTTCTGTAATACCAGTGGTTCCCAAACTTTTTTCAGTCATGGTCCCATTATGATATCACAAAATTCTGGCAACCCCAGTGAGATTTTTTTTTCTAGAAATAGTTTTTGATCATATTTGTTATACTTTTGTTTCAAATACACAGTAGTCAGGATTAGTGCACAAAGTGACTAGATGCTCCAGCTCAGGTATTTTTATACTCTATTTTATTTGAACTACTGTAGATTTATATTTGAGAAAGTAAAAGTATAGAATACAGTTGTTTAAGATTGTGTGTGGTGTTTTTTATTAAAAAAAAAAAAGAGAAAAACATATATTTTAATCATTTTTTTTTTTTTTTGGGATCAATTACTGTAACTAAACATTACAGGTGACCCTATTTTACTTCCCCACATGGGGTCACGACCCCATAGTTGAAAAACACTGTTTCAAACTGTCTATTTGTTTGTTATTCAACTTGTTCCCCTCCCATTTTTAGCCTCCTTTGGTCGACACCATGGAGCTCCAGGCAGTGCTGATGGCGGCTGGTGGGGGATCTCGTATGACTGATTTGACATACAACACCCCCAAACCCATGTTGCCAGTTGGCAACAAGCCTCTGATGTGGTATCCCCTAAATCTGCTGGAGAGGGTTGGTTTTGAAGGTGAGAGACAAAGGTTTTATTATACAAGCTACAGTATATATTTCCTCACGGGCTGTTGTTGAGTAATAGTGCGAAGTAAGAATGTGCAATATGTTATGATATATGATATATTGTCAAAGACATTCTCACCGGTAAGAATATGTTATCCCACGATTAAAATGATAAAAGCCCATGTCGGAAGTTATCGAGGGCAAAGGGCCTTTTGTACCACAATTTAGCCGAATGCTCCTAAAAACCTTGTTCCAGTTTTTTGTCAAGTTATTATTCTCGCGCACGCACGCACACACACACACACACACACACACACACACACACACACACACACACACACACACACACACACACACACTGGGCTAAGAGCCAATGCTAAAGACTTCATAAAAGGAATAGACCAAGTAAAAAGTACACGGCTTACTGTCATTAAAACCACAGAGTTTTAAGTCAGATTTAACACTTGTGTGGAAGGATAAAAGCTAACTTGTCACACGTTGTGTGAAATAAATGTTAGCATAAATACTAACATCACTATTCATCCCTCCCAACTTGTGAAGCTCAATATTTTTACATTATATTTCACGTGTTTGCAGAAAAAGCTGGTTCCATTAGACAGTAATGTAACTATTGTAATTATTACACCTAAATATCCTGAATGATTAAATCATCAGCTTGATCTGGTTTAATTATAGGAAATCAGAGAGATATTTATCAACCATAACTTTATGTAACTCATTATCAGATATAAAATAAACAAGATTAAACAGTAAAACACTATTGGAGTTATTTTTGCTTTTCATGTGCTTTTTTTTTTTTTAAGAAACAATTTCATTATAAATGAGGAAGTAAATGCCTACAATAACACCAATAGAGTGACCCATATGCATAAATATGAGGTTGCAGAGGCCTAGGACTCATAAACTGGACTGTTCATTATCGGAGCCTGTAGTCCCGCACCCTCCTTAATAAGAGTTGCGTTCTATACATATTCATCCTGTGTGGCCGGCAGTTTACAGCATGCAGCTTGTCCGCCAAAGCAGTGCAATTACATTTTATGGGGCTGACACAGCGAAAGAGAACAAATGCTCAGGACAAACTGTTTATTGCAGATGAGGCTAATTGATTCAGATGAAGTCTGGTTAAATGCCATCAAAGCATTATACTTTTCAACTTTTCTTGATGCTATCACATAAGCTTTAGTTGGTACAATAAATCTATCTAAACCTTACCACCACCAGGAAATGTGAAAAAGAGATAATTGGTGGTAATTGTATAACACTTAACAAAAACTTAACATCATGCTGCCCTTCAGGATGCCTGATAAAGACACTGCAGGAAAGTAATAATAATAATAATGGCGTAGAATTGGGGATGCACCGAATATTCGGTAACCGAATATATTCGGCCAAATATTGCAAAAAAGCCACATTCGGCCTTCGGTAGAGTGAGTTAAAAGCAAGGCTGAATAGTAGCGTGTGACGCAATGATGCAATCAAGATCAAGATTTAGAGTCAGAAAAGTGTGTATGCGTTGCTGCAGAATCAGAGCAGCAGAAGCAGCTCTTCCTTTCTGCACACAAATACAGCCAGACTCTCTCCTTTCCGCTTACCGCTGTCCGTCGTTCGTCGCCGCGTAAAAGTTGGAAGCTGTCCAATTCCACAACCGAGTCCGTTGTTAGCGCTGTGAGCCACAAATCCGTAAACATCTCCATCGTTTCCTCCTCAGTTCACAATCGATGTTGGGTCTCGCTGCATAGGCTGTGGTAGCATTAGCACGGAGTGCTAACAGCTGATGTCTGTGAACAATGGCCATGGCTCCAAGCAGTGACTCCCAACACGATCGGCAGCAGAAAAAGTAATGCAGTTTAAGCGTCAAGTGGTGCAGTTTGCATTTAAATATATGGCAATAAAGTACAATACAGGGGCTGGTCATATTATTAGAATATTATGAAAACGTTGATTTATTTCAGTAATTCCATTCAAAAAGTGAAACTTGTATAATGTATATATTCATTACACACAGACTGACATATTTCAAGTGTTTGTTTCTTTTAATTTTTATGATTTTATAACTGACAACTAATGAAAACCTCAAAATTAGTATCTCAGAAAATTAGAATATCGTGGAGAGGTTCAATATTGAAGACACCTGGTGCACCTGCAAATGCCTCTAAATTGTTTCTCAGTCTAGTTCTGTAGGCTACCCAATCATGGGGAAGACTGTTGACCTGACAGTTGTCCAAAAGACAACCATTGACACCTTGCACAAGGAGGGCAACACACAAAAGGTCATTGCTAAAGAGTCTGGGTGTTCATAGAGCTCTGTGTCCAAGCACATTAATAGAAAGGCGAAGGGAAAGAAAAGATGTCGTAGAAAAAAGTGTACAAGCAATAGGGATAACCACGCCCTGGAGAGGATTGTGAAACAAAACCCAGTCATACCGGTGGTGGTGGTAGCCACAGCTTCGCTGGGACAGACTGACAGAAGCGTGGCTGCCATTTCGTGCCTACAGCCCCTCTGACCACCACCAACATTCATGCACAATTCATACCCAATCATACGAGGCAATGTAGGTAAAGTGCCTTGCCGTAGGACCCAACAACAATGACTTGGATAGAGCGAGATTCGAACCTCCAACCCTTCGGTTATTGGACGACCCACTCTACCATTGTCGCCTCAAGCCCTAGATCAGGGTATTGCTTTAAACATTTTCTACATATCTATAATTATTTGTTATTAATTTATCCTGTCAGGCAGACAATATATTTACTTTAAAACCTTTTCGATCTTTTCTACAGTCCTGATATGTCAAACCCTAACTCTGATCACAGGATTTGTCTAATACTTACTGTGTTAATTTGACCTTTTTTTCTTTTCAGAGGTGATTGTAATCACTACCAGAGAGGTCCACAAGATGATGAGCACAGATCCCAAAACAAAACTGGATATTAAGATGAAACTTGATGTGGTTTGTATCCAGGAGGATGGAGACATGGGCACAGCTGATGCTCTCAGACACATCCATCAGAAGGTTAAGGTGTGTAAAGTTGAACCAACTAACTAGAATGGAGTAAATCACTTAAAAAGGAGTAAATAAAAACAAATTAAGTATTGTATTTTTAGAACGTGTTTGTGATCAAATTCAGTAGCACACTGAATTTGATGCCAAAATTACTGAAAAACTTACTTTATTAGTATCAGTCACAACATTAGTCACAATCCGTGTTTTGAACAAGCTCTAATTGCTGTTAACAAGATGTCCATCCTGTAAAAAGAAAACCTGTGGTTGAAGGTAAAGTGGTGATAGTAGGGGAGTATTTAGCATCACTGATGCATTCCTTTTTTATTTTATCCAGTTAACCAAAACTGCTTCGTTTACCTTTTTTAACACTCAAATTTTACCGTTCCATTGTTCATAATCTCTTACTCCATTTTCCAGTAACCTTCCCCCAGACACAGCCTGCAATTTTTCCTGCCAACTAATCCCCCTTTTCCTTCATCCGACTCACTGCAAACAGATGAGGTCATGCTTAAAACTTAAACATCCGTACAATGCCAGTTTACCCAGAGCACCATTTATCCTGTTGCACATCTGGGCAGCATTTGTGTTTGGGTTTATGGTGTCTTTATGCATATACCATGGTACTGACTATCATCCTGTGGCCGTCAAGAAATATTTGTATAAAGTTCTGTGTGGTTTCCATTGCTGATGTGTTTCTAAAGCAATCGCTCCATTTGATGTTGATTTCTGTGCAGTTTGACGGGTTTGAATTGGGTGGTATGGTGAGGCAGTAGGAAGCTCTTTTGCCTCAACAAGTTACATGCAAACACAGACATGCAGCAAACTTGGAATCATATTTGGTGCATTTTGCTGTGGGCAGCTTGCATGCTGTCCCTAAAATGTTTATCTGTTCATGTTATGTGCTAGGTGGCATATCAAGGGTGTTTTGTTATGAAACCATTTGACACTTTTTAAAGACATGTCAAGCTTGAAGTTCACATTTTCCAAGACATTTGCGTTTACAAGAAATGATACTAGTCTATTTCATAAACATATTTAAATAAAGGACGGTGCAGTTTGATCATAAAATAATCCAGAATGTATAGAGGCAAGTAATTGTTAATGTAGCACAATCAAAAAACACGCACTTCCCTTTTTTTGAGGCAGTGTTTTGGATCAAAAGGTCCAAAGATGCTAAGAAAAAAGGTCCACACAACTGCGTGGTTAGCTCCCAATTTCAGTTTTAATTTACACCAAAATTAAATCAAATGTAAATTAAAACTGAAATTGGGAGCTAACCACGCAGTTGTGTGGACTTTTTTTCTTAGCAAGTAATTGTTAAACCAGACATCATTTGATGTTGCTAGCGAACGAAGTATGTCCATTTGCACAGAATTAGCTTGAGTTCAGTCTGAAAGACTAAAACTTAAAAAAAACAGGACAAACATACTTGACAGACATATTTAGCAACTTTACCTTTTTAAAATCAACAGTGCTTTAATGCTAGAACTTGTAACAAAGTATTTAATTACAATATATTTAATAATACAATATTTCACGATTAAAAATACTTTCACTATAATTTAAAAAAAATAGAAATAAAAGATTTGCATGTTTTTGTTTGCATTATCAGTAAGTTAATACTCATAATCCAATACTAATAAGGGTGTTACTTTATAGCACGGGGTGCACATAACTTGTGCTGTGCTTTATTTACCATTTCATGTAACATGTATTGCCAATGCTAATAATTCAATCACTCTAACTATATCTAGGTTGTTTGTGCTTTTTATTGGTTGTATCTTGGTTGTATTTCATCGTTAAATTTGTCTGTAAATGTAGGAGTCATTCTCTTTCAAAAAGTCTCTTTCAATAGATGGATATGTAGCCACTGATGGACAAATAATGGACCTGCTCTGGCATGCTCCCATTGAAAATCACCAATTCCTAATCCTTTTGACAGAGCTTGATGAAGTGCATTGAGTTACACACTCACACTGCCAGGTGATGAGTGAGGAGCCATAACCACAACCATCCAAATCCCAGCATAGAGATTACTCGACTTGTGCACAAGCACAGCATAGTTGCGAGTACACACTCGGTCTATTTCATGTTGTTGCAGAGACACGCCCAATGAGAGGATTTAGCGTAAGTAATCAAACATAATACTCACATGAATTAATGCACACTGCATAGGCAGAACATGTCATTCCTCCTTATGAATGAAAAGGGTGATTATAGAGAGGATTTCATATTTTGTTCACTCTTCAAACAGTTAACTTGCACAAAAGTGGATGGATACACAGATGAAGAATGCTTCTCCAAATAAGCAAAGCTGTAGAAAGGAGTGCCTTTATCTGCTTGTTCTTTGTATATCTAAACCCCTTAGACATTATTATTGTGATTTAGGCTTAATCACCAAGGAGGACAAGTGTCTGTTAGCTTAAAAAAATCATATTTACACACTGGATTTGCAGATTCAAAGGTTCCCCTTTAGTCTACATTTGTTAGTCAGTTCGAAACAAAAGGTGAAGTAGAAGAAGAGTGAGAGATTAAGCAGAGGGTTTTTCATGAAAGGGACATGGCAAATGTATACTTATCCAAGGAACCCAAGGGGCTGGTGCATTTCTGTAAAAGTTAACCCACATCACTTGTGGCTGAGATTATAGATGATACGCCCTGAAATATTACAAAATATCAGTCCATTGAAACATTGGAATAAATCAGTAGTTCATAAAGTGGGACTTCATCTCTCGACGAATGGTCACACTCACGCACACACACACACACGCACGCACGCACGCACGCACACACACACACACACACACCTCTACCTCTCTTTCTGGGAGAACTTAAGAGGCTACATCAGCAACCTCTGTTCACTAAGGGGTTAAATTCACAGCCCAACTCAAAAAACCTTAAAGGGATACTTAACCCAAATTACAAAGGCAAAATCTTGGAATATCTACCGCTGTCAGACCAAGAAGCCTACATTATGAGACAGTTGAGGGTTTTTATGCGATGTAAAGCACTTTGAGTGACCAAAATAAGGCGCTATATAAATCCACTCTATTATTGTTATTATTATGAACATATCCTGGAAGGACAAAATTACAAGCATCGCAATCCTGCATTGTGCCTGACTACCATCTATGGAAGACATCTTAATTGAGACGGGCCTCAGATGGCTAGGCCATGTACACAGAATGGAAAATGACAACTATTTTCAGCTCTATGTAGGTAAACGTAACCATGGGAGACCTATTCTTAGGTACACGGATGTCACAAAAAGAAACTATCACGAGGAATAGACTTTAAGTGCTGGCAACAAACAGCGACGGATAGGGCTGCATGAAGAAACATCATTAAACCCAAGCCTATATCATAGCACAGTCTTTGTCATCATCGATGGACTGCAAGAGAGAGAGACCGTATTTTTTTATTCTTTTTAATAATTGAGTTAAAAAAACTACTTTGGAATCTTTTATTTTTTTTTATACAATTCCTTATTGCTTGACATCAAAAATGACAAATTTTTGCCTAAGTGGACCAGCCATTTAATTAAAATCAGTATTTGGAGTTAAGAAAAGAGTTTATTTAATGCATTGTTTTACTTCATTCTACTGTAAGTAAACTATTTATATAGCACTTTACACAGACATATAGTCACAAAGTGCTTCACAAAGACACATTCAATATCGGCAGTTCTGACTGAGTCGGTGCTGTTTAAAGGAATCTACAGAGTCCAAAGAACGAAGAGCGAGAAGTAGCTCAGTCCGATCTCCTTGAGTTTTGAAACATGTACGAGGGACCATCAGCAAGTTCTGCCCTGAGGACGTGAAGCTCCGGGACGAGCTGTAAGGTTTAATCAGGTCGACTATATACACAGGAGCCTGTCCATGTAGGGCTCGAAAGGTCAGAACCAGGAATTTAAAGTGAACTCAGTACAAGAAAGGGAGCCAATGAAGACATTTTAAAATGGGAATGATGTAGGCAATCCTGTTTTTTGTGTGTCGGAAGCCTCGTAGCTGAATTTTGGACATACTGTAAACGGGTCAAGTCTCTCTTGTTGAGGCATGTGAAGAGGCTGTGGCAGTAGTCTAAACGTGAGGAGAGGAATGCATGAATAACTACAATATTTGCATTTTCTGAAGAAAATGCAAGTGAGGATGCAGGTGCTGGTCCGCGACACACTGAATTAGCTTACCATTAGCTAGCATTAGCATTGGCTAACATTGCCATTAGCCTATCAATAGCATTAGTCTAGCAATAGCATTAACAGCATTAGCTAAGCATTAACCTAGCAATAGTTCATTATTAGCAATAAGGTTGAAATGGGTTGAAAAAGGCTGAAATGGGTTGAAAAAGGCTGAAATGGGTTGAAAAAGTTAAAGATTAAAATAGGTTGAAAAAGTTGAAAAAGGTTAAAATGGGTTGAAGGTAGTAGCTAAACATGTTAAACTTTGAATGGTCAAAATCAGTTGAAGAAGGGATGAAGGGATTGAAAGTTGAAAAAGCTGAAATTTCCAATAGAAAGGAACAATGTCAACTACAATGCCTGCATGTTTTCGAGCACTCGCTGTGGAGTGTGTGTGCTGCCAGGTTGGAAGGAATTAAACAGCCACGGAGCTCTCTGCCTTTATTACTGAGGAGACGGGAGTCTCCAAAAATCTAAATTCAGTGTGCTTCAGATGTTCAGCTCATGAGTTGAGAGTTTCTGAGCTGACAATGCAGTCATACTGCTGGGACTTCAGCTGCGGGGCTTAGTGGAAGTGTAAAATAGGATTCTAAATGAAATGAAAGATTACGTACAAACTGAGCATCTTTTGGCACTTTTGTTACCGAATATCAGCAGAATTTTTGTTCTCATAGAATAAGTTGTTAAAGTGTAAGTAAACCCCCAGGCTTTTGTTGACCTGCCACTAGGGGAGAAATCTAAAAAAAATCCATTGATTGTGGGTGTTGCTGCTGAAGCAGTTAAGACTCGCCCAGTCACAGCAGTCAACAGCGGTGCGCAGTGTACAGCTGAGCTATGCTCACTACAAACACATGCACACACAATCATGTGACGCTCACCCATGCACACACAAGCCTAGAGACACTATAGGGTTTGATTTCCATGAGCCCTGCAAAACCAACTCACATATACACATACCAGGAAGACCACACAGAGCGAAGTACACACACGTCCAGCACGCAGACGGGGATACGCACACGATCTGGCTGTACATATACACAGAACTTGTTTAACCCTCTGATTAGACCAGAATCTGCTCTTTATTGAAGCACAGAGCTTAACACGAATCACAGCAGCTGAAGGCAGTCCGCCTGGGGCTGAGAGAGGAAGAAACACGGGGGCTAATTGTGGCGGTTAGTGATGACACTGAAAAACATCACTGAACACCATGTCGGTGAATAGGAAAATTCAATTGTAATAGCCGGTGTTCAACCCATAGAGGGCAGTCACTCTGACTAACTAAAAACGCTAAATTTAAATACTTTAAATAAAATGGGATCAATAAACTACATTACTTCATACCTAATCATATACTATGTATTCAGCAGAAAAAAGTTGTTTTGGAGTGTACTTACACTTTAAAAATGGATGTCAAAACTGGTGTCATGTGCCCATTAATAACTAGATTAGACATCCTGATAGATATTTCCATTAAATAGTGGTAAGAATAATTCAAGTAGTTTATTCACACACATACAAAGAAGTGTCCTCTAAGCAGCAACAGTTTGGGATTGGAGTCAGCAACCACAGGGGCATGTATGTACTGTATGTGTGTGTGTGTGTGTGTGTGTGTGTGTGTGTGTGTGTGTGTGTGTGTGTGTGTGTGTGTGTGTGTGTGTGTGTGTGTGTGTGTGTGTGTGTGTGTGTGTGTGTGTGTGTGTGTGTGTGTGTGTGTGTGTGTGTGTGTGTGTGTGTGTGTGTGTGTGTGTGCGCGTGTGCGTGTGCGTGCGTGCGTATGTGTGGTCCTGACCTGTCCAGTGATCCTGGCTGTTGAAAAGGCCAAAGTGTCTCTGTCTCTCCAGCTGACTCCACTCTGCTGTCGTGTGTGTGTCTGATATTTCACAGTTCCACTATAAATTGTGTTCTTTTTTAAGCATTGATATTAAATTATGCAATTGTGATGCATTAATTTTGGTGAAGTTAGTAACATTCATTGACATTAATGCAATGGCACTAATAATAAACTAATAATTGGCAAAATAATTTCTTGGTTTTTCGGTGCATCCCTTGTTAAACCTGTCATACAGACCTCTCAGTACAAATACTGTATGTCCGCAAACAAGTCCGGAAGTCTGATCATCATCACCAACTTTCCCCTTCCACTGCTTCAGCGGGTTGGATGCCAAGGATTTGCTCCACCAGAGGCAGGAACCTTGACTTCTCTTGCATTTGGAGTTGAATAGAACAAAGTCCTGTAAGTTTATCGTAGTTTTTCCATGTGTCACGGGTATATGGGTTATTATTAGAGTGGAACAGAATTAGTTTTTGTAGGGCTGAGTTAGGAGTCTAGTTATATGAGCAGTGTACTTAAGGTGTTGGACAAGACAGAAGTTATGGGTCGATGTTGTAGAGTGGGTGAGGCGGAGTTTGTCGAGATTGGTATATTTGAAGCGCCAGTCTACGTTGTCTTCTTCTAACGATGGTGTTTTTTATCTCTTCGTCTTGGTGGTGCATCGACACGTTTGAACCCATTTTGGAAAAGTTTTCTAAGAAAATTAATCCATGTGGAGTCCAATTTTGCTAGCTGTGAGGCATTAAGATGACAGGCTTGGGTACTGTTAGTAAGACGGCTGCGCACACATGCCATTAGAACCTTTACCCAGGTGGACAGCTTTATCCGACGATCTGTGAGCACGGTTTTTATCTCATTCCATTTATTATCAGCTGAAGCAAAACGCTGGACATTAAATGCAGAACAATCTTCCACATTTGATGTGACATGGCCAAGGTATGTGAAGCTAGTAACATTCTCAATGGGTGTTTCCTTTATCTTGACAATGGACCTCAGATCTTTTCCCTCTTGTGTAACATTGAAACACATTGTCTTCGTTTTTGCTACGGAAATTGTTAGCCCAAACCGAGTAAACTCTTCATCAAATATCCTCAACATGTTTCTTAGTTCAGTCGTGCTCTTACAAAACATGACATTGTCATCTGCGTAGCTGACTTGGATAAGGCGTGTATCTCCATTACAAGGGTGATCCCTTCGTTGGCTTCTATTAGTGCAGGTAATTGGGATCACATACTTTATGAGGATGCCGGGATCATGGAGTTCTCGATCTACTCGGTCAAGAACACATCTCAGAATAAAGTCAAGGAAGATGTTCAAAATACATGGGGATTCAAGGCCTCCCTGTCTGCAGCCTGATATTATTTCAAAAGCTAATGTTGAGTGCTTGATTGCTGCTGTTGTCTCGTTGTATATGCATTTCAGTAGTTTGACAAGCGTTTTCGCTCCAGTACATAACTCCAGGATCTTGAAAAGAGTATCTCGGTCAACCCAGTCATACGCTGCTTTTAAATCAATAAAACAGCAGTAGAGTTCGCCCTCGTGATTGTCAATAACATTTTTAACAACAAAAATCACATCATTAGTGGACTTGTTTGCTCTAAAACCAAACTGGGACAGCTCTGCTATACTAACCTGTGTCTATATTAATGTATCTGGAAACTGAACATGTGTATAAACATTGTGACAGTAGTGGCCTAGTAGTAAGGAAGAGGCTTGTAATCGGAGGGTCATTGGTTCCAATCTCCCCGGGCCATCACTGTAGGATGTTGAGCAAGTCCCTTAACCACAACCCAACTGCTCCCTGGACTCCTGCAATTGGCATCCCACTGTTACTCCTCGGGTGAAATGCAGAGACGAATTTTACTACGGTGATTAAAAAAGTGTACATTATCATTATTAGTATTATTAAAGGTCCCATATTATACTGTTTTTCATCAATTTCACACAGCTGTCAAAGGTCCGACAGCACTGTATTCGATTTGCATTGCCCCAAACCCATTAGTGGTCCTGAATTTGAGCTGTCTAAAAGTTGCTCAAAGGAGCTCTGCTGAGCTGTCCTGAGAACAGTCTGTTTCTGTGCCTGCCCCTTTAAATGCTATCTGTCGTCACCTGCTTGGAGAGCCTTGCCCAATGGCCTTACATGTGACACGTTCCTCTCATGGAGAGGATGCCGCTTACGCTAGCCGGTAGCATGCGTTAATGTTTACAGTAGATGTATCTCTATGGCTCGCCGAGATGCTGTCGTTCAACCGTACCATCCAGAATCGGACCCAGTAGGAGAGGCTTTTGAAGAAACGCAGACTCTGCGGCTGCAGCAGGACATTTCTGAATGGTTAGTGTGTCTGAATAATGTTTGTTTGTTTGTATGTGTTGTTACAGTTACTACCATGTAGCTAATGCTAGCTCCTGTAAACGGTAAAGGTAACTTATAGTTTTTGATATTATATTAAATTTGCTCCATTACAAAGCAGCATAAACACGTTTTCTTCAAATTTGAGGCACTGTGCAGTTCTCCGTCACAAACGGGAGTCTTCCAATTGGGGAACAATAAGAGATACAGAGCTAACAGTGCCATCTTTGCACTAATCATGAAATAATATAGTCACTTTGCACGTCAAATTAAACCGCAGACATGGAAAAAAACACATATACTGATATGAACGCCCCCCTCTTGGATGTTTCCTATCACCACTCAGAGGAGGTCGGCCTATGTAAATGACCTCTTTGGTTACATCACGATAGGAGCTGAATCTGAATAGCCTGTAGGAGTGCCGTTTTAGCAGTGGGTGGGCTGCAGAGACCACGTTCTGGGAGTTGGCAGGCTCAAGGAGGACCAGTTTATAGATGTAGAGATCAGAAAAAACATGTTTTTCATATTATGGGACCTTTAACTCAAGCCATTTGTAGTGTTAGCCAACAGGCTAACCACAGTACGTTTTCTATTGTTCTCGTCAGGATTTTTCTTATTATTATTATTCTTTACCTGCCACTTTACTTGGATTTGTGAGGCCCTTCCCAGGGGTGCAATTTCATGAAATGAAAGTGTGTGAGTTGTGTGTCGTCTGCATAACTGTGGAATTGTAGTCTGTGATTATGAATAAGTCCAAGGGGAAACATGTACAGAAGAAACAGAAGGGGACCAAGCACCGAGCCTTGAGGGACTCCGTGGTTGACAGGTATGGTGTGAGACATGCAGTTGTTGATGGATATGAATTGGGATCTATTGGTGAGGTAGTAGGTGGACCAGGAGAGAGCTGAGCCAGAGATGCCAAGGTGCTGTAGGTGTTGGAGAAGGATGGAATAGTCGATGATGTCAAAGGCGGCCGAGAGGTTGAGTAGGAGGAGAATCAGAATCAGAAGAGCTTTATTGACCAGGTACAGTTGGAGGCAGTATGGAGGCAACCACGCTTCCATACAGCTACGGATGGGAGGGGGGGGAAAAGATGGCCGTCGAGGCATTTGAAGTTGAAGACCTGTAGCTGCGCTGCTGACAACAGCCAGATGACGTGTGGCAAAGTTCTGCATCAACAGTTCCAGGTGGGAATGTAGGGAAGGAGCGGGGGGAGGGAGTGGGGGGTAAGAGCCGCCGTCTGCAGAAACTTCCTGGTGATAAGAGATGAGACAACCTTGGCTTTAGCCTTGGCTGGCTGGGGAGCCGAAAGGGAGATAAGCAATGTGATTTGATACAGGCAATGTCAATTTTCAATAGCCTTCTGTCCTGGTTTTCTCTGCTGTAATCCAATGAGTGGCCTAATTTCTACTTCTCCAACTTCTCCCAGTTGTTATCCAAAACGCGTAGACGATCCAAAAGCAGCTTGCTTTTGATATCGATCAACACATGAGTCTGAGTGTTCAGAGCCCTGCTACATCCTTCAGAAATCATTGGCAGCTTTTCCAAAACAGTCGCAAGCGTAGTACGGAATTTTCGATAGATAAGGAAACCACCAGCTCCGATCAGCAGCATGCCTACTATCATTATTCCAATCATGTAGATGTCCTCCACGTCTTCCACGGAAAGGATGGACAGACACACAACTTGCCACTTGTTCCAAGGGTCAAGTCCGTATCCAGCCGCAAACGTCCCACTTGGACATGCGGGTTCACCACCCCCGGTTCTGATCGATAGCACTGAGAGACCAACTAACTAATTCCATTATTCCAGTTTTGGATGAGTTGCAGAGAGAGGCTCTTGTTAGGCTCACAAGACCAGACAAAGCAGCAGCTGGGAGAGATAAGAACAGAAGGGAGGGAGAAACAGAGAGTGTGACTGTCCTCGTCGAGAGAAGCAAGAAGAATGGAGAGGGAACCAGAGTCGGAGGCAAGCAGAAGGTCGTTTGTTACTTTGAGTAGTGTGGTTTCAGTGGAGTGATGAGTCAAGAATCCAGACTGAAAGGTTTTGTAGAGCTAATTCGAGAGGAGGTGATGTTGTAGTTGAGAGATGGCCGAGTGTTCCAAGATATTCGACAGGAAAGGAAGATTGGAGATGTTGCGAAAATTGTTGGGGTTGTCAGGATTCAGGCTAGGTTTTTTGAGTATTAGTGTGATGGCGGCAACTTTGAAGGAGGAGGGAACTGTTCCAGAGGTGAGAGGAGTTTATGATGCCCATGAGGAGTGGGCTGAGACGGGAGGCGGAGCTTGCCCAGTGCAGATGGAATGGGGTCCAGTGGGCAGATTGTGAGGTGGATTTTGTTGAAGTGGTTGGTGAGATCAGTTTCTGTAATGACTAATAGGGAGGGGAGGGTGGTGTGAAAATGGAAGGGATGAGTCGGGTTGAGGATCTATACTGGGAGAGGTGGTGGCTGAGTGTTCATCACTAAAGGACTAATGAGAAGTCAATAAGTCTTGAAAGTGTTTCAATATCTCACACAGTGTGGGCGTGGCAAGCCTTAAAATCTGGTCGAGATCGCCATTTTTACCCCTGAAACAATAAATATGTCATATATTTGCTGTACATGGTCTTATCAATCTGAAACTTCACAGAAATTATCACTTTACAACAACTAACACATAGCAATAAAAAGAAGTGACTGTAGACACAGCGCCACTTACGCTTGAGCATGAGATGCTTTTTCACAATATTTCAAAAATTAATAAAAAATCATTGGAAGGTCCAAGGAGGCTCAAATCTGTCTCTACATAATCACCTTTCTATGGCTGACATTTCATACACTGAAACTTATGGTCTACAAAGAAGACTAACTTTTTACGGATACTGTATGTCACGTGCTTGTTCTTGGCCAATAGTATTATTTCATATTACCGCTTTATGCAGGAAACACACTATTTTACATGGTAATAGCGTTGATTAGTAGCTTACCCACAACAGTTTAATTTCTATGAATATTTTAACACAGGCACACAGCTCATTTATGCCCCATTTATATAAAAATCTGTTCAAAGTAGCAGTGCAGTCAGAGGTTTGTGTACTTGTGTAGCTTGGCCCTCATTCATCAGTTGTGCATGAAAGAGGGTGAAATGAGTGCACATTTGGTTGTATAACTGGACAACCGTGGGATTTATGAAACCTTTGTATCTGACCAATTTCAGTGGGTGTTGATAAATGAGCGAGCGCGGGCGAGTGTGGTTGATTCCATAAAAGTCTCAATTCTACATATTACAGCTTTAAGCCAATTTCACCTAGGGTACTTCATCACATTAATGATAATTTACTGCAGTAAATTTGCAGAATTTAATGGTATACATTACTTTTTAAAAGCAATGAGTAAGGTCCTGTCTCCTCCGTATAGATCCTAGTAAAGGCTGGGTTGCCCGTGGTTTGGCTTGCTGCTCTGGCTGCTCCATTTGTCAATGCAATGCAAAACAGGCTAAAAATGTCATACACATTCTCTTGGGTATACAGCAGCACAGCATGCACTGCAAATCCACACACTCATATTTGCGTACACGAGCTCAGGCCTGACGTGAAATCTGATTGAAGCGTATGCTCAAGTCCAAATTGATAAATACAGAAGCTTGCGTGGATGTTGTTGTACGCCCGATAAAGGAAGCACCTAGTCAGCAAGAACACACTGTAACATAAAGATAGAAAGCAAGAGACATGTACAGATTGTTTAAGTTTCTCAAAAACTTGCAAAAACTGTCCTTGTTCAACCCCAATGGTCTGTTTTGTACTCCAGATACACTAAGAATCAAATAGAGCCGCACTGCCTCCACTGGTCACTGGTGGTACTTCTTTGTTGGTTTGTATCAATAGGATTTCTAAATACGAGCAGATATTTTGAGTAATTAGTACATGCAGTAGGTTGAAGCTATCATTACTGTGTTTTATATACCCTTACTGTTAGTGTTTTTGTCCTTTTTAAAACCACTTGCCATATTATTTTCTATGTATAATAATCTAATGCCGCACAGATGCCGAGGATGGAATTCAAACTTTTCTTCAAACGTGTCTTGGTGGACTTACCGTAAGTGTTTATCTTTGTGAAATGCTGCAGGTGGAGAGATTTAGATCCAAACGGCAAAGTAAGAATGAGTCCATTCTCTCTCTTCAAAAGTCTAAATCTAGTGTACACTGTAAAACAAGCATTATCCTGTCAAACTGCATCAAGGGGCGGGTTTACTAAGATCTCAAATAAAGGGTGCTAAACCACTTGTGTGCCTAAATACTTTGGTGGCGCTTTTTCTCTATCTGTTGTGGGGAGTTTACTAAGATTGCAATGCAAATTGGTGCATGTGGAGTAGTTGTCTGGACTGCCCTATTTAAATTAGCTTTTTGCACGTTAAACATGGAGCTGCGTGGGATGAAAGGCAAACTTACATTTGAAGAAGTTGAATTAGACTGAGGTGTCTTCTCTGTCTGCTGCACAATTCATGTAATTATGTAGCCAACAAAATAAACATAAATGAATGTGCTGTTACTTAAATTGACTTAAAAACTTAATGTTATTTTTTCCTAATTTAATGTGGCTAATCTGTCAGTCCCCATCACATTGCTGATATCTGCCCAAAGAAAAGAGGCAGCTTTTAGGGGTGCACCGATTGCAATTTTCTGGCAGATCACCATTTTTTTAAAAGCCTGACCAGCCGATACCGATTGTAGCCAATCCTGATTTTTTGTTTTTTTTATAACTGACAGCATACACCTTGAATGTTGCAATTTTATTTTATTGTAAAACATTGAACAATACCCTTGAAACAACACAAACTCATTGTTTTAACTGGACATGAGGTCGTTATCTCAAATATAAATTAAAAGTTTAGAACATTTTTATTGTAGTCAGTTGTACATTAGAGGCAGCTTTTTCTTAAAACCCAAAGCTGTGAATTTCATTACTTTTTTATAATTTTTTGTGGAAAATCGGTTTCATATGCAAGGATCGGCCAATCGCCGCAAAAAGAGAATTGCTGCTTTGCAAAATTTATAACATTGACCTCGAGTAACTTAGGGTTTCCATACGTCTGGATTTACCCTTACATGTCCTCTTTTCCCTTCTTCTCCGGACCATCCGGCCAGATTTTACAAACTCATCAAAATGTCTGGGTATCCGAGGGACCCTTTACAGCTACTATCATGTCATTCTGGTCATTTTGCTCACAAGTGCTGGAATCATTAAAGATGCCACTTCGTTTGACTAAATCATCAGACACAGCAGAGGCTAAAGTCCAAGATAGATTGAAAGAGACCAAATACTGGTGATTTATTTAAAAAATGTTAGCAGGAAGAGCCTCCTGGATGATAAAACCTCCATGGAGGTTCAGAGAGGGCCTTTAAAAAGGAGCCACTGTCAGAAACTTAGCTTACAGGAAGTTAAGGTAAAGTTTCCACTTTCCCGTCTCCACAGACAACAGACAGAATAAAGTCAGCATGGGACGGTGTGACGCAAACATTCACAGTTATTTATTAAGTGTATATTTAATGTATATTTTTCCCATTTAAAAACATATACATTTTACTTTCTAGGAGGAAACGCTTCACTTTGTTTCAATGATTGACAAATTTTAAGAAGGTATATGTGAACTTTTTCAAGGATAGATTGTTATAATGCATTACAAAAGTGATTGACTGAGTCATTTTTTTTTTTTGATAATGAGAGTATGAATTTTTAAACCTTATGGACAATAAAAAGTTGTTTATCTACTATATTGTATTTTACCGTGACATGGTAGATTCAGAAAACGTCAAGTGCTTTAAGTATACCGAGGTCGGCCCAAGTGTCCTCATTTACTTTTTGTCTTTGTTCTCTTCAGACGGACATCCTAGTGGTGAGCTGTGATCTCATCACAGATGTTGCACTTCACGAGGTGGTGGATCTGTTCAGGGCCCACAATGCAACAGTAGCGATGCTAATGAGCAAAGCTCATGAGTTTACAGAGACAGTGCCAGGTCAGAAGGGCAAGAAGAAAACAGGTAGCAGTAAAGTAATTGACTTCAATCAAAACCACTATAGATTCTATTGTATTATGTATTTTTGTACATGCTGATAACGAAAAAGAAATGTACCAGCTCAGGTTTTGTGGGTTTTTTTCTTCACAGCCGAGCAGAGAGACTTTGTCGGTGTGGATCAGTCGGGGAAGAGGCTGCTTTTCATGGCCAATGAGGCAGATCTGGAGGACGGACTAATTGTCAGGCGTTCCATCATAAGGAAGTGAGTCAACAAAGATAAATGTTAGAAATGTTACAAGTTTGTAACAATAATGCACACCTGAACATTAACATCATGCTATGTTTACTACAATTGTTCTTCAGGTAATGTCAGCGCTATTGTAGTCTTATCCTAACAGGAGCACCTGCTAGTTTATGCTTTGTTATGAAATGTATGGGTATTTTGCAAACCATGGAAATGACTTATAGTGATACAGTTGGGGAAAACAAGTTTATTTAACCAGGATAACTACGTAGAGATCAAATGTGTCTTGGTCAAGATAGGCAGAAGCACTCAATACAACTTACAGTTTTATAGATATTACTAAAATGTTCTTAAAGGTCCAGTATTATGCTATTTTTTACCCATGCCCATTTCTTCTAAGAACCCCAACAACAAAGTATTTGAGGTTTATTTTCCCAAAGTTTCCTGTTTTCTGGAGTTTTATGCCCTCAGAAAAACGACTTTCTGAGCAATTTAAAAACGGGCTGAACTGCAGCCTACTTATGCATATTCATGAGTGGGCGTGTCTATAGACGATATCCACAAACTCTTGTTATTGTTTTCAGCCAAAAAACTGCACATTACAGTAAAACACATAGCTATTTAAGCAGCTATAGTGATTGTGAGACAGAATAACACTGTTTTATGAAGTGTGTGCGCCTCACGCCATTAGTATACTGTATGTCTGCAGAGCCAGAGCAGCAGCGGCAGCAGAAGCAGAGGAGTTCAAACATTTAAAACGCTTACCGGAGCTTTCTTGTAATCATCTCCTCTAGTGATTACGAGGATAGTCCATTCAATGTGATAGTCCACTGTTTTGTCCAATCGCTGCGTCGCATTGTGTCACAAAGACGGCAGATCTCATAGGCAAAACGAGGAAGAGTTCCCAGTGTGTGACGTCTCGGGACGGGGAAAATCCAACTCACCCATTTGGAGCTGACTTTTTACAAGATGTGGAATAACAATGGAGGGAGGAAACAGAACTTTTTCAACTTTTGCCCTCTGAATGAGGCTAAAGAAATGTATATCACTGCACCTAAAGAACTATTTTAAATTATAACCTGAAAATTAAAGCACAAGTTACTTGGCTGATTGCTGCGTTTTCATGTTGCACATTGCTCATTTACGATCAACAGTCCACTGAATTGCAACATTCTGGAACTTTGCTCTCAGGCCACAATCGCTTTGAAGCTTTATTAACGCCATCGGAAGGTGATAGGATGCACTGTAAACACCGGTGGTAAAGGATTGGCAAAGATGCCAATGCTCGAGTGCTGTAAATGTAGCACCAATCAAACTCATTCATTAACCGGCTCAGTTTGGTAGCCAACTGAGCACATGAAAAAGTACTGGGAAATGAGGCTGAGATGTTCTGCCAAACGGGAAAGTGGGCATCTATCGGGCAAGTTTAAGCTAGAAAGAGGTGACCATGTTGGACATCTGCATGATGATGACCCTGCAGCTTCTGATTCAATTGGGCGAGATGCTCTGTTATGATACACAGCATACGAAAGTCGCACACCCAGTTTGGGTCTTACAGTTTTAAGGATGGGTACCTTTCACACGTGACTTGGTTGTACTCAACGGTACCAATTTTTGGTACTTTTTTTGTGCGTTGTGACGTTATCTTATTTATTTCTCATAATAATAATAACAGACTTAAACTTAAGGTTGAAGCATTACCTCTTCAAATGCAAAATGATTCAAGTATAGCTGTCAAAGTTATTGTGTTTTTATTCATTATCTCTTTTTTTAAGGAGTCCGTAGTTCATACCACTACAGGCTTGGTGCCAGCTTTAATTATGGTGTATTATGGGAAGTGGAGGCCTATCATGTCTGTGAAGTGTAGTTTTTGTTGTTGTTTCCACTCGTTCACTTGATGTGCTGCAAAGTATGTGTGTGCGCTATGACCGGCGTTAAAGTGCATTCGAGGAAAAAATACAGACCTCTGTCTAAAGATGTCACAGAAGTTTTAGGATTGTTTACACATCTCAACTATGGTCTGAGTCATTAGCAGCATTGGAGGTTGGCTTTTTACTGTTGAGTTGCTTGATTGAAACTGAAAAAGTAAGCACACCTGTTACAGGCGGTACAAGAAATATGATGGCAGCAATGAGACTTCGACCTTATGAACATGTTCCCTGCACCGCACATAGTCTGCAGCTTTCAGTACCCGTGTTCCTGCATAACGGCATGTTTGACACTGGCCACGGTTACATGATGTTTTTTAATTCAGAATTAGTTATTCCAAATTACATTTTTTGAAATTAAAGTGTTCTGCTTCGTGTTTGCATGGAAATGGTAATTCCAAATTGAGGTTTACTTGGAAAACCGGTTTATTCGGCTTTAATCAATTCCGCTTTAGGTCTGGCCTACTTAGTCCAACCTAAATTAATGCACCTCATAATACAATAAATATGACACCACAGCTTGAGAATCCATACAGAATCACACATGCACATTACGTCACCTGTAATATAGGCTGTTCAAGCAACACTTACTGTATATTCCGGAGCATTTAAAATCAATAAGCTTGCATTCACAATTAGGAGTAGGAAAGATCATGGATACTGCCAAATCTAAAAAATAAAAGCTGATTTTATGAGATTAGTCAACAAAGTTTTAATAAGTCCACCAAAAGTATATGTGAGCTTGAACAAGTTTGTCCAATAATATGTGCATTGTTGCCATTTCATAAAAGACACCAAGGAGATAACGAAACCAGCAATTCATTGAAAATTAAAAAAGTAAAGCAAACACATTATTTGCATTTGTTTTGGATAAAATACAACAGGAAATCAACTGAACATGTTGCGCAGCTGCGCACCCACTTTATTGACATTATAAATTGCAGTGATCATAATTTATTTTTTTAAATTATTTTGCCATTTTATTTCACTACCATTGATTGATTACTAACAAAATAAAATGGCAAAAAATATTAACATATTAAAAATACAAATAAAATGCTTGCACTCACCAACATGGATCTACTCCACATCGTCTGTTTATTTGAAAATAAAATCCATCCTTCTTTCTTTTCTCAAGAAGACCTCAATAGCTCTGTTGTACAGTTGATCTGTGCGCTTCAGGTCCATGAGTAAGTCCTTTTTTATGGACATGGAAGCTAATGCTGAAAGCCGTGTCTGTCCGATCATGTTTCTGGTGTAAGTTTTAAGACACTTCAATGCTGAGAATGAGAGCTCATCAGAGGCTACACCTTACACCATAATATATAACACTAGAAGCAGCACAACCAAAAAGACATACCAGGGAGAATAATTTAATTTAAGATTATTTATGAAAAGAAACATACATTTACCTTTCTGTGTATGTTTAGGTCAGCAGAGAAGGCCTTGCTGGCCCTGATGGCCCACCACTGCGATAAATGCAAAACTGGGGAACATAGGCTTATGTAGTAAACCCATCCATCTATTTTCTGACCCGCTTGTTCCTGTTTTTCAGGGTCGCGGGGTCTGCGGTTGCCTATCTCCGGCTCACACTCGGCACTACCCGTTAGCTCTCTTGAGGATCATTGTACCATTTAAAAACTGACAGAAAAAAGGCTCAGACGCCCACATCAAAATATTAATACCAATATTTTCATGGACAAGGAAGCCTAAAAAGATAACCAAAAGATGAGGAACAAATTAGATGATAGATATAAATTAATATTTATTAGTATATTTTATAGCTGATTTAAGACATTGGTCAAAACCAACTCGTTATCATTAGAGATGCCAAGTTGCACCTTACAATTTACAATTTTATTTAGCAGACACTGTTATAACATTTATATGTGTTCTAAAAGCGCTTTTCATAATAAAGACGTTATGACCGACTCTGTCGGCTCGGGCTGTCTGTGGCGTCACGTGCCAGCAGACAACAACATAGCATGGAAGAGAAGCCGGCAAACGAGAAATGGATGGTAGCACCTTTGGGGTCCAGTTTGTGGAAACACTTTGGTTTTAGCTCAGACAGAGATATTCTAAAGTAGTCGCTCACTGTGTTGATCATTGACCACCAGGCCCTTCTGACGGCGTCACTGCAGTAGCAGCAGCGGTGGTACTATTAGCTTGTTAGCATTAGCTCTGCAGATGCCTAAGGCTCACCATCAAGTTAAAACAAAAAGTATCAGGTTTAAACACTGCTCATTTATCCTGAACAGATGTTGGTTGCACTTCATTTTTGATATTATTATTGTATTTTTTTATGTTGAAAAAGCAAACAGAAGATTCAGGTAAACCTAATATGTATTTTTATTCAAAATGTATTGAATATTGAAAATAAGAGCAGAAAAGGTTAACATCGAATTAATTTAAACTGAAGTTGTTGGTTAGACAGGAATCTATGAAACCTCACCTGCCCTGTACAGTATCTAGGTATTTATTTCAAGTCACACTGGTTGAATTATTGTTTTGGCTAAAAAGTTACTAAATTGATTTCAAATCCCTGAATCATTTCCGATCGAATTGTTTTAAATGAAATAATATCGTCCTTGAATCGAATCGGCAACAACGAATCGTGGAAGCTATTGTCATTCTACTTTTAGTGTTTAAACGTCCAGATCCCTACAGCCAGCTACAACCCTGAGCAGGTATGAAAGGTGATGGGTTTTGTAGTAAGCAGGACAGTAAGCACTGGTAAAGGTTTTTTCAAGAACAATTTACCCTACAGTTTTGATTTAATTTAAGGCCAGAAGACAGAGAGAACAGGTAGTCTGAGAGGGGAAGGGGGAGAGGGTGATGATGGATTTGTTTACTGAAACCTGAAGAATGCCATGGCTTTTTTATCTCTCGCTTCATAAATGTCAAGCTTGGTCTGGACACACTGCAACACTGCAGCTTTGTGTGAAGACAAACATGTGTATAAGTGAATGCATAAACCTAGCTAACTGGCTGTTTCTCAGTGGGGTGACACAGGAGATAGTCCACAGATAACAATAGACAGATGTTAGTGTTCCCTGGCTAGAATGTCAACCTAAGACTGTGTCTGTGTTTATGGCCGACATGAACTGTCATTGGCCATGGGAAACATTGGAAAAACTGTCATTCAGGTTTCAGTAAGTAGTAAATGTTTGGAACACAAATGGATATCCTAAATTGTATTTTTAATTAATTTTTTATGATCCTGAGGTTTAACATACTAAAGTAATGAATGTTTTCTTTTCTACAGAATGAAGGTGAGCTGAGGACTTTGATTGGAAATTTACTGCTTTGTTTTTCTTCTCTACATGCAGACATCCAAGGATGCACATCAAAACAGGACTGGTAGACGCTCACCTATACTGTCTTAAAAAAGCAGTGGTTGACTTTCTGGCTGAAAACAAGTAAGCTTTCTATGTTTGACCACATTTACCTGTTTCTTTTAAATATTTGGCCTGTCAGGTTTTAAAGCAAAAAAAAATAGACTACCTGTATACATTGAACCACAGGTTGACATTAAGTACATGCCAGTAACTTACAGTCACATCCCTGTTAACTCTCTTTGTCTGTTTTATCTGTGGTGAGTGTTCTGCAGTGGACGTGTAAAGGGCTTTGAGCGGTTGTGTTAGCAGGGTGTTGGAACAAGGTGTTAATTTGTTTTACTATGTGTTGTTGAAACAGGATATGAGGCACTCCGCCTCTGAAATCGTAAGTAAAAAAAGTATGTGACAGAAAGCTTTATGTAGCTTTGCAGGGTGTTTGATCTTCATTTAAATAAATATTGTTTTATACAAGTGTTTATTCTCCTTGGGAGAAACATAAGATGATTAAACACACAAATTAACCAAAGAGCAGTCCATCAATCTACTGTATGTAACAACGTCAACCCATTTTGGGTCTTACAGTTTTAATTATGGTGCATTATGGGAAGTGGAGGCCTATCATGTCTGGGAAGTGTAGTTTTTGTTGTTGTTTCCACTCATTCACTTGATGTGCTGCAAAGTATGTGTGTACGCTATGACCGGCGTTAAAGTGCATTAGAGGAAAAAATACAGACCTCTGTCTCAAGAAGTCACAGAAGTTTTAGGATTGTTTACACATCTCAACTATGGTCTGAGTCATTAGCAGCATTGGAGGTTGGCTTTTTACTGTTGAGTTGCTTGATTGAAACTGAAAAAGTAAGCACACCTGTTACAGGCGGTACAAGAAATATGATGGCAGCAATGAGACTTCAACCTTATGAACATGTTCCCTGCACCGCACATAGTCTGCAGCTTTCAGTACCCGTGTTCCTGCATAACGGCATGTTTGACACTGGCCGCGGTTACATGATGTTTTTTAATGCAGAATTAGTTATTCCAAATAAAAAAATTTTAAAATAAGGTGTTCTGCTTCGTGTTTACATGGAAGGCTTCTTGCCACGATTAAGCCTTTTTGTCTGCCGAGGTCCGTTCGCATAATAAGTTTGTGTGTCCGTGTGAATGTCTGCATGTTAATTCTTTCATCCATCTACTCTTCATTATATCCATGTCTTCTAAGGCTCTTATTAAATAAATAGTCTTGGCTCGAGTCCAGTGTCACTGTCTGAGTTTACTTTTGTGTTGAGATTATAACCCTAACCCTAACATAATCCAATAAACAAATAAAACACGTGTCCATTCACTGAAAACAAAAATAAACAAAAATATTTTTTATTCGGTAGTGCGCATATACAATCTCAGTACGATACACACTCATTACATAACCCCGGGCAGCCATCCTGGATTATGCAGTCACATCGCGGCAAGTCGAGCATGCACTGAACTACCGGAATTTACTTAAAGCGGAATTAAGTGTTGACAAGATAGAGGAATTATTTAATTTGGAATTCAAATCAGATTGAACCAGCCACCTAATTCACAGTTAAGTTTAATTCGGAATTAAATTTGCATTTGGAATCAAGTGTTTACAAGGTCAGTTTAAAGAGGATTTAACTTTTATTCTGTATTAAAGAGGAATTAAAGCTCCCATGTAAACCTGGCCAATGCCTTAGCTAAATGCATGTTCTGTTAGTTGGTTAAAAGCAGAAAGATCATACTTGTTGGGGTTGTTATGACTTTGTAGTTTTGCTCACACCTAGGGGATAACTCACCGAGCAGTGGCTACATATGACTTGGTTTCATTCATCTTCAGATTTCCAAAGAGGAAAAAAGTAATAGATATTTATAATATATTTGTAAAGGAAATATTTGTTTAAGAACAAATGCTGAACCTTTGTTGAAGTTTTGCACTATGCATTTGAGTTGCTTATATTTTTCATTCATATTGCCACAACACAATACACAGTTTCCACAAAAAAATTGCGATCAACCCAGAAAAATCATGCAATTAATTGCAAATAAATATGTAAATTGTTAGACAGCACTAATTTTAAGCAATAAATCTGAAGGGCATTATGTCAGTATGACTACTGTATGCTTGACCAGTGAATGAAAATATTAGCAATGCCAGCACAAAATGATTTGGGTTAGTTGACTCTTCAGCACTTCTCTCGACCTTCTGTCAATCTCTTTCTCTTCTCCCCCTCGCTGTCTCTCTGTGTCTTGTTTTGAGAGAAATAAAACTTGTTTTTCTCCTCTCATTCAAATGGAAATTCCAATCTCCTTTTAAAAGAAAATAAGATGGAGCATGTGCATGTTGGGGGGTGACGGAAAGGAACACCGATCTTTGGACTGAGCAACAGGGAGAGAAAAAAGATTCCTTTTTGTAGTTTTCAGCAATGTCATGACATGCACAGTTGAATTTGCTATGGTTGCTTTAACAGATTTTGTTCTTCTTCTCAGATTGGGTGGGCTATAAAATAATGTATTTGATTATATTGAACAGATGTTAACATATAGCTCAAACTGCTAAAGAAGTAATGGTGGTTGAAAGTGGGACTTCCAATCAAATGTTTATGCCTCCAAATATGTAGAAGTGAATGTCAACAGGCCCTTTCAGTTTTGCAGAAAAAACTGAATGTATTTGTTTGATTTAGGTCAATCTCATCGATACGTGGCGAGTTGGTGCCATTTTTGGTGCGTAAGCAGTTTTCCAAAATGACTTCTGGCCAGAAAAGGATGGACGACACAGAAACTGTGGACCAGAAGAATGATGGCTTAACAAATGATGGTTAATATTTATATAAGCATATCACATACACACAGAGACACAGAGTTTATTTATTTTCATTCATGAAATAATTTTATTGTAAAGATGGGACAAAATATTGTGTGATAAGATATTGTGATATCGCTAAATGGCAGCTAAACACTGCCATACTATTAATGTGGAAGAGCATGGGAGACTGAGACAGGTCGGTGGGCAGACTGCTGAGCCTCAGCAGCTGAATGTAAAAGTGCAATAGTTTGTGTCTAAACAAATTTGAAAGTTCAAGGTTCAAATTTATTCTGATTTTCTCTCAGAAATGCAGAATTCTGATTTATCGTGCACATTATTATAATGGACTAATGGACTTTCTTGGGTTTAAAAAAAAGGCTTCACCTTTGTCTTGTTTTTCTTTTGGCTTTTTGCTAAAAATAATACGCGCAATGTACAATTTGATGCAATCAAATTACAAGTAGCTCATTAATTGACAGAGCTATTCCTGTTACTTTGGATCAAATCCAAAAGTGCACTGTGAGCATAAATCAAGGTGGTAAAATGATCAGCTGTCCTCTGAGACCGCGACTATTCCTATGTAAAAGCAGTAGACTTGCTGCTTGATTTCTTCCTAAAAACAAGGCCAAAGAACCTAAATATACCAAAAAACAGGGCAACCGAAGTTATGAAAACTTGCAACCAGTGCTTCAAACAGAGAAATATTTGACTAATGCAACAGGCAGTGTTTCTTTTCTTTTTTGAGAGCATGGTTGTTGTTTATTGTAAGTAAAGTAAAGATCTTCTTATCATGTTAAAGTAATAATAGAGTCCTGATTGTAGCATAATGGAGTCATTATGTGAGGAGATGTAATATCTGAGGGGGTCAACATTCACAGATGATTGGTAGTTGAGTGTATAACCAGAGGATGGTGATGTTTTTTTTATTTTATTTTAAAGGGAATATACACACAATGGTCCCATTATTTTTGATGGATCTGAAATTTAGGTTAGTCTAAAACTGAAGACTCTGTAGCTTTGTGCATCGCCTAAAGCTTTTCTGCTGTACAGATCTGTTCTTCCCTTCCCGGGATGAGGCTCTCCTCCAGTTGGCTCAGGAGCGCTCCTGTTGGAATGATCACCGCGGTGACATGAGTGAAGCATACCATGGTGGGAAGCTGCGATGCTACGTTCACATCATGGACCAGGGTCTGTGCTATCGTGTCAACACTCTATCAGCTTACATAGAAGCGAACAGAATGGTGAGTCATATGTGAACTTTAGATTCAGGTTTTTCTTACATATGCATTTATAGAAGTAAGTTCACCAGAGTTTAGCTGGTTTATCCTTCAAAAAACATGCTTTTTCCTCCCTTCTTTATTGACAGGCTCCAAAGTTTATTGAGGAACCAGCAGTTCATCCATCTGCTGTCATCTCTGAGAGGTTTCAGGTAATATACTGTAGATACCTTCCTTTCCATACCTTCTTTATTTCAAACTTGTATCCTAAGTAATACTAGGTGGTTTTGTCACCGAAGTGCACACTTTGTTGTGCATCCCTTACTGATGCTGCATTTTGTATTCCACCCTCAGATGGGATCTGACAGTATGATTGGAGCTGGATGTCATGTGGCAGATAAAACCTCAATCAAGAGGTCCACCATTGGTATCTCCACCACTGTGAAAGAGAAGGTCAAAGTCACCAACTCCATCATTATGCATGGGGTTACCATTGAAGAAGGGTGAGAACTCATACATGCATCTTTGCACACATCTCTAGAGGACATTTGAAATGACCACACATTTGTAGCATCCAGAGTGTCAGACATGGTTAGAGACACTTTCTTAAATAACAAATTAGACCTGTACATAATATTGTTAGATTAGATAAACAAGTAGCTGATTTTATACACTATTTCAACCCAAGTATTTGCTATCCTGCCTTCAAACACACACTTGAGTGACATACCATTCTTTAAACCAGTGGTTCCTAATTCAGTGATCCGATCCCCTGGGGGGTCACGAGCAGCCGAGTGGGGCTCGCAAGATGATTTTAAGAATGCTCCTCAGGAGGTGAATCAGAATCAGTGATAATTCCACCACAGACACACACGGGTGTGTGAGGCAGTAGTTAGCTCAAATTAACACACTAAATTAGACAAGGGCAACAAAGGAGAGTGGAGAAATGCCCGGCCAGGCTGCGGCCCGTTTGCCTTCCCTCGCCCATTACCGAAAGCCCACTCTGCTCCGGCAGCCATGGCGGTCTCCTTCCGGGGTAAGGGCATGGGAGCTATCGCTTTGTCGGGCCACGGGGCTGTGGGCGCGTGCCTGCCCGCTCCTTCCCAAGGTCACGCACCGGTCCCTCTCTACTCACACCAAACCAAATGTTTGGGAACCCCTGCTTTAAACCATCAGATTTACATTATGTGTGTTCGCCCTTTACGGCCATAACACCTTCAACTTGTCTCAAAAGGCTTTCCACAATATTAGTTGTATATTTACAGACATTTTGGACCATTCCCCTAGAAAAGCATTTGTGAGGTCAGACACATGTGCGATGAGAAGGCCCAGTTGGCATGGTTCTATTTCATCCCAAAGGTGTTCCACCGGATCGAGGTCTGGATTTTCTGTAGGCCAGTCAAGTTCATGTCTTTATGGACCTTGCTTTGTGCACTGGTCCACAGTCATGTTGGAACAGGAAGGAGCAATCTCTACTGGAACTAAGGGGCCGAACCCAAATCCCGAAAAACGACCACACAACCATAATTTTTCTCCACTGGGAATGTAACAAAATTTTATAAGTGATATAAAATTCAAAAGTTCAGAAAATAAAATCTAGTAAAAAAAAAAAGCACAGCAGCCCAATGACATTTGAACATTCTGCTTCCCGTAGAAGCTCAGACAGTGCTGTGTTTACAAGATAGCGGACAAAATGGATGCTCCGTCGACTCAAAAGTCTAAAAAAAAAAAAACATCCTGGCTGAAACAGTACTTGCTTTTCTGGATATGAGCCAACGTGTCGTGGAGAGGCCATATTTCAACACATCTGAGCAGTAAAGCGTCTTCTAAGCAAAGATTGAGACAGATCACGGTGGACTGGAAATAATGAAACTTTCACTCTTAGGTGCTACTCCAAGCTACACAACAGTTCCAGCCCACACTATTGAGACAGTTATTGGGAAATGAAAAGCTACGTGCTCCAAACACGAGCGATATTTGAATAACACACAGGCCAAAACATTGATGCAGTAAGAGACAGCTAATGAATGGAAAGTCCAAACTATAAAGGCCCTAAGACCTAAGTCGTGAGTATTTTGTATTGTGAGCTCTATGTTGTATCTCATATCATATCGTTAGTTACGCCCCTACTCTCGAATTTTTAATTTGGTACAATGCTATCAGACAAGTGTTGTTTTTCTTGCAACAGTATAATCCAGAATTGTCCATCAGATTACCAGACAAGACACCAGAAGCATCTCTACTGTTCTAGAGCCCAGTCACTGTGTGCTGTACACCACTGTTGTGTTACGGTTGGTGATGTAAGGCCTGAATGCAGCTGCTCGGCCATGGAAACCCATTCCATTAAACTCTCTAAGTTAAGATCATGTAAAGTTTGGAGGTCTTTAGCTTTTGTCTCTGCAGAAAGTTGGTGCAATCTGTACTTCAGCATCCACTAGTGGTTGTAATCTTATTTGAGATTATCTTTATTCTTGCAGATTGTAATTAATTTCTTAAAGTATACAGAAAATAAACAACTTGTGAAGAGCATGATTTTTACACTTTTTTTTAGGAGGCATTAGATTTTTTTATTAAACAAAAGTAATATGTCACATTCTTATTTTAAATTACTGAACACATAGTTAAAGCAGTGTCCTTACAAGTTTTTACTACCATCTTTTTGCAAAATCTCTTACAGTATAACGGAACAATCGTTTTTTTTTTTTTGTTTTGTTTTTTTATTAAGCTAAAATGAGACTAAAACTAAAACTGATTTCCACAACTAAATTTTAACTCAACTAAAAGACTAAAATATGACTTTAAATTTGGTCTTTGGTGAGTGACTAAGACTAAAACCAAATTAAATGTTCTTGTCAAAATTAACTCTGGTTTATGCTCAAATGAAGAAGGGTGACTTGAAGCTAAGGTAGGCGATTTCCTCCAGATACACTTTAAGTTTTTGGTTGAAATTGTCTTTATGTCCTGACAGAATATAAGATCTTATATGTTTTGAAAAAGGAACTAAGAAAATCTGTCATCAACACAAGCACAAGCTCACACTGAAAGTGCGTCACCGCTGACAGAGTTAAAACAGAGTTTTTGGTCACGTTTTTTTAACATATATAATGGTAAAGTTTATTGTTTACTTACTGCTGAATGAGACATGAGACAACAAAGTTTCTACACAATAGAAGCGATGAGCTGAGCTCTACTTCTCCAGCAGCCCTTTGTGTGCACGTGAGTGAGACAGAGCACAGAGGGGAGGGGCGAGGGAGGTAAAGGCGGAGCCATCAGGGAGGCTACATTCAAAATCATGCTAGGTTTTGAAAATGGCCTACCCTACCTTTGAGTCAAAAGGTAAGGCTGGTTATTGTTAAGTCTACATGCTTTCCCTTGTATGTTTGGGTCATTGAATCTGACGGAAAGAAACACAAGCTGCCACAAGATAAGCGTCTGTCACATAGTGGCAGACCTAGAGCATTCAGAGTTAGAGCATGTGGAATTCAGCCACTCAGGAGGAGGTGTTGAACTGCTACTCTAGATTCAGAGGAGCCTGTGTAGGTTTTTTGTTTTTCTAACATTAGATCAGGACACTCAAGACTTGTACTAGACCGAGCCGCCAGTGTTGATTACAGATTGTATCTCGCTGCTGAGCAGAGAATGACTTAAAAATCATATTAGTTGTGACACTGGGAGTTTTGGGGTACTTGTAAGATGTTTTCATCTTTTCAATAGCAATTTTCAATGTTAGTTCACCTCTCAATAGTGTTATCTTACTTAAAGAATCAAATTTATCTTACTTTACACTATCATAACGATTACCATGTTTATGCATACATTACTTTATCAAGCTTATGTGGTCAATACTTTCTCTATGTACATTACTGATTGTACCAAAACCACAGAAATAAGTTTAAATATAATTAAATTTTTTACATTTAGGGTCTATCAGTTTCACCTTTAGGCATTTAAATCCTTTCAGGATAAGTGCTTTCAAATGTATTATATATAGTGTGTGTGTGTGTGTGTGTGTGTGTGTGTGTGTGTGTGTGTGTGTGTGTGTGTGTGTGTGTGTGTGTGTGTGTGTGTGTGTGTGTGTGTGTGTGTGTGTGTGTGTGTGTGTGTGTGTGTGTGTGTGTGTGTGTTTGTGTGTGTTATCATGTATATGATGTTGTATATTGAATAGCTTTGAAAGGGGTGTTTTAAAAAACACTTCTTTGGGATACATAAATGGTTCTCTCTTATCGTTAGGATAAGTGTGTTTTTAGATAATAGATATTTGGGAATTTTTTTTCTACTTGCTTTTTTAGCACATGAGCACTCCTATGTGCAAACAGTGTGTGTGCATGAGAGCCTGTGATTGTGAGGGAGTTGATGTGTGTAACAGGTTTTGTTTTCTCTGCTTTGTGAGGTCAAACAGGGATCGCTGAGTTAACAATTAATCTATTGTTGTGCGACCAGCCAGATACCAGCGCCAAACAAACAGAGCAGCTGGAGTGAAACACACAACACCAAAATATTTCATTTTGCTCCTAATTTAATTGTTTGTACTAAGTGGAATTATTGAATGACCAGATTTCTTACTTTTTTTGTCTTTATCTGGAACAGCTTTAGTAAGTCAACTGGAAAACTGGCTGTTTGCGGCTATAAAGAGGGCTTGTGCAGAGAACATGGTTTCTACAGTAGAATTAGCATGTTGATTGAGCTGTACGCTCTCTTGGCCTGACATCTCGATAGAAAGGAACGGATCTTGGCCTTGTGTCCATTTTTGATTCACTCATTCTCATTTGCTTTTTCCTTTACCTCAATTTCTTACTCCTTCCTTTATCTTGCCACTGAGACCTCAACACCATTTACTTTGCTTTATGTCTCTTGCCATCGCTTCTTAAGCCTCTCAGGGATGTAGCCAGCCAGCATGGGGACCCTCATAGTGCCCGTGTAGGTGCACGCACAAAGGCTTGAAAGAATGAGGGAGTGAGACTCGAGAAGGGAAGAAAGACGTGAGAGGGAAAGCATGCAAGAAAGAAATTGCAATTCTTTCTTTTAGTGCTTTTGGGACATAAGAAAGAAGGCTAAAGAAGAAAAGAAAGAGAGCCAGTTTGAGGGGATTAGAAGACCCCGGTCATGTTAGCAGAAACTTCTCACATCTCTGCTGTCTTTGTTTGGAGCTGACCAGAGCTTGTTGACAAAGCGATGCGTGTTTGGGAAGGGGATAGTATGGGTCAGCTTTATTGGGGGACTTGGTACAAGGGTGTGTGTGCGTGTGTGTAGGAGGTGGAGGGGGATGCATTGCAATAGGGAGTCCTGGTGTTAGTAATTAGTGGTGTTTCAGCTCTATGGCTCCTTTGGTGGTCTCTCTGTCTCCGTCTCTTTAATGTTACAAAACTCTGAATCTTGTAATCCCCCATCACCAACTAGCACCTCCTAGGTAGCCACTTAAACACACACACACACGCACACACACACACTCTTTTTCTGTGTTTCACTACCTGACTAGAATGGCCCAATGTGTGAGACTCGTCGGGCCAAGTGTGTGTGTGCGTCACTGCCTCCGCAAAACCAACTTGTGTTCTCCACTGGGCTTCCCAAGCTACCGAAACACACAAACACACGCACACACACACACACACACACACACACACACACTTACATGGTCAGTCCAGGAAGGATACACAAGACTGTTTGTGTGTCTCTTTCCAAGAATTTTATGGGAATGTTTTGGTGGAATGTGAGCATGCACAGCGGTTTGGCCCCACCAGCTCTGGTGGGACAGGCTCACCAGAGCCAACAGCATCATCACTCACACATGCACACACACGCACACACACCCTTGGCTGTGTTGTTACCTATTATTTATGCTAATGCCCTGTAATTGGGTTCATTGGATTGGGGATTTTCTTAGCAAGTGTGGACACCTTTGATGGGTAAACAAAGTGGTTCTCCAGCCGATCATGGAGCAAGTGGAGATGGTTTCAGCAGCCAACCCTGGAAGGCTGTGGCTGTACTGGGCAGCTCCAAGTATCAATGTTCTGTGGACTCCTGTGTGTACACAGGAGTCCACAGAGCAAACAGTCAAGCTAGAAAACAACATTTTAACACTAATAAGCCACTGTTCCACACCTCAAAGGTGCCCAGGACATTGGATTCTCAGCTTTTTCTATGTTGATGTTTACAGTTGTGTGCGAAAGTCAGGGCACCCCTTTAAAAACAGCATATTTTATATATTTAAAAAGTTATATTCATATTTACTGTCTCTCTGGTATATGGGAAAAAAAAGACAATATTGTCAGGAAACATTAATGCATAGTTATATTTTATTTTATAAATTGAACAAAATTACAAAAATGAAAAACATAATTTTGGCATGTGCAAAAGTCGGGGCACCCTACAGCATCAGTACCTTCAGTACTTAGTAACACCCCCTCTGGCAGATATCACAGCTTGTAAACGCTTCTTATAGCCAACAACAAGTCTCTGGATTCTATTATTTGGGATTTTTCCCCATTCTTCCTTGCAAAAGGCTTCCAGTTCTGCAATGTTCCTAGGACGTCTTGCATGCACAGCTCTTTTAAGATCTACCCACAGATTTTCGATAATGTTTAAGTCGGGAGACTGTGAAGGCCCTTCCAGAACCTTCAGCTTGCAGTTTCCACAGTGCGAGGCATAATTAAGAGATGGCAGGTGAGGGGAACTGTGGAGGTCAAGAAGAGATCTGGAAGACCAAGGAAACTCTCGGAGAGAACAGCTCGTAGTCTGGTCAGAAAGGTAAACCAAAACCCACATTTGACTTCAAAAGACCTCCAGGAAGATTTAGCAGACTCAGGAGTGGTGGTGCACCCTTCCACTGTGCGCCGATACTTGCACAAACAAGACCTTTATGGAAGAGTCTGTAGAAAAAAACCTTATCTAATATCTCATCATAAAATACAACGTCAAAAATATGCAACAGAACATCTACAGAAGCCTGATGACTTTTGGAAACAAGTGCTGTGGACTGATGAAGTTAAAATAGAACTCTTTGGCCACAATAAGCAAAGGTATGTTTGGAGAAAAAAAGGAGCAGCATTTCATGAAAAGAACACCTTGCCAACTGTTAAATATGGGGGTGGATCCATCATGCTTTGGGGTTGTGTTGCAGCCAGTGGGACAGGAAACATTGCTCGGGTGGAGGGAAGAATGGATTCAATTAAATACCAGCAAATTCTGGAGGCAAATATCACAGCATCTGTAAAAAAGCTAAAGCTGAAAAGAGGATGGCTTCTACAACAGGATAATGATCCTAAACATACCTCCAAATCCACCATGGACTACTTCAAGAAACGCAAGCTGAAGGTTTCGGAAGGGCCTTCACAGTCTCCCGACTTAAACATTATCGAAAATCTGTGGGTAGATCTTAAAAGAACTGTGCATGCAAGACGTCCTAGGAATATTGCAGAACTGGAAGCCTTTTGCAAGGAAGAATGGGGAAAAATCCCAAATAATAGAATCCAGAGACTTGTTGTTGGCTATAAGAAGCGTTTACAAGCTGTGATATCTGCCAGAGGGGGTGTTACTAAGTACTGAAGGTACTGATGCTGTAGGGTGCCCCGACTTTTGCACATGCCAAAATTATGTTTTTCATTTTTGTAATTTTGTTCAATTTATAAAATAAAATGTAACTATACATTAATGTTTCCTGACAATATTGTCTTTTTTTCCCATATACCAGAGAGACAGTAAATATGAATATAACTTTTTAAATATATAAAATATGCTGTTTTTAAAGGGGTGCCCTGACTTTCGCACACAACTGTGTAAGAAATAGGAAGAGTGGGCTCTAATAAGCCCTCAAGTAAAGCTATTTGTCAAATTTAAAAGAAATGTTTCAACCTACTGGTTACTATATTCAGGTTGAACAGTCTCCCTGCATCGCTATGAATGAGGTTTCAGTATTGTAGCATCATTCTAACACATTCGTTACGTTTATTCTAAAAGTTGTATGTTTTTATTTCAAAATATCTGCGCTATTAAAAAAAGCTAGAAAATAGTTCAGACTATAGTTTCTTCTTTCTGTGACTTATTGATTAGCACATATTAATTGGAGGCATAATAGAAACTAATTTGTTTCCACGCATGTGTGTTTTTCAGGTGTAACATCCAAGGCAGTGTTATTTGCAGTAATGCTGTGATTGGACGTGGTGCGGACCTCAAATACTGCTTGGTAGGAAATGGACAACGAATCGAACCAGAAGGTGACACATACTCAAACACAAAGAAATCCATACTTTTAGAAGTTTCTGTTACATTTGGGCTGGTTTGATTTTTTTTTTCCTGAATGTCTCAAATCTCCTACTTCTTCCAGCATTGTAATGATAGGTATGCTATAATTTCACTGATAAATTGTAACGCTACTGACCATTTTCCATCCATTTTTCTAGTTCCCTGCATCTCCTTTGTTGCACTTAGTTGACAATATGTTTTCAGCTATGTCAGCACATACCAATCTTATGGATCTTTCTTCTGTGTCATTTATAAAGCAGTACCTTATTTGAAATGGCAGAGCCATTTACAAGTAATGTAATACCAGCACCAGTGTTGGGAGTAACTAGTTATTTTTGTAATATATTACAGTAATATTTTCCTTTTTGTAGTAACTCAGTAGTGTAACTCATTACAAAAGTGAAAAGTGGTAATATATTACTAGTTACAATCAAAGTAACTCAAGTTACACACATATTTAATTTACGTGCATATTTGCTTTGTTTTCTCGCTGTTTGCAATTATTTGAGGAAAAAACAGGTGATCATTATAGTTAAATATAACTTATGGGGAACAAAAAAGGAGCTTTCTGCTCCTGGAACAATAGAAGTATTAGAAACAAAACTTAGACCGATGTTATTGGAACACTATCAGTGTGATATAATTAGTGTTCTGGACCAAAAGTAACTCAAAGTAGCATAACTCAGTTACATTTTTAAAAACTGTATTATTGGAATCCAAATATATTGCATTTTTATCCCAGTAACTAGTAATGTAAATATATTACAAGTTTAGAGTAATTTACCCAACACTGACCAGCACAGATTGCGTTTCCAATTTGAAAGACATTTTATATATAAGAAATTAAAAGTATCATCACACCTTTTGGGCAGAGGATGTGATGCAAGAAATTATTAATTTTTACCTTCGAGAAGGTCTATATGTGTCATATTTTAAGTGCTTTTGTTAAGTGTCCGTCTCATGTAAATGTGTATGTGTGTTAGCTAATTGCATTGAGCAGATAAAAGTCAGGTTTTTTTTATTATCAAGTTCGATTCAGTTCTTTAATTTCCTAAATCCTCTCATACCCAAAGTTCACTGTGTGTCTGTGTGTATGAACCGGTATGTGTGTGTCACATTGATGGAGAGGTTAGAGAGCAAGGCCAGATCAGGACCACCCAGAATTCAACAGCAGCAATCTTCTCAGACACACAAACACACACACACACACACACACACACACACACACACACACACACACACACACACACACACACACACACACACACACGCGCGCGCACACACACAGAGGAAAAGAGAGCCAGATCTGCTACCAGACTGGGCTGCCTAATTGAGTGAACAACAGGGTGCTTTAAGTAACAACATTCCGAATTTGAGCTAAACTCCTCTGACAAATCCTGGAAACCAGTCTTTTTTGGATCATCCCGTTAACTATTGTTATAGCAATGGTTGCTTTTTGAAGTTGCAAGTTTCTAATAAACATACACACACAGATGATAGCCAAGCCTGTCACAACACGGCAGAACAAAAACCTTTCTTTCAAACTTCCTGGCCTGCTTTTTATGTTTAATGATTATCACTCAAAATGTGATGTAAGTGAAATCAGATGACTTAGTGGTATTTGGCACTCTGAGTAAGATTAAATTGAATTTACTGTATTTGTCTCACTACAGTGAGTACTAGGGTTGTAAAGATTAATCGTGAGGCCGTTAAATTTGATTCAAAGATGTCACGGTTCACATCGATACTCTGAAATTAAAATCGCAGTACTTTTTTTTTTTTTTTTTTTGTACAGCGAAGGGCACTATCTATTTAGAATTTAAAATTCGGGACGTACCACCGTGTTTTAAATCAGAAGTGTGGAAGCATTTTGGCTTCCCCAAGACAAAATGAAAGAGGTGAGAAAGAGAGAACATGTGAAATCCAAGGTAAGAGGGTCACAGAGAGGAAAGGGAGAAACAAGAGAGAGAGAGAATGAAAGCCATAGTTTGTTTATTTATATTATTTCTTTGATATGGGATTTGTTTTAAAGTCCAATTGTTACTGCACAAAATAATTTTGGAATTGCACTTTTAAAAAGAAAAGGAATTATTATGCAGTTTTGCATAGATTGCTGTAGAGCCAGAATTTCAATGAATAGGCTTCTTCTTCATTTGTACTATTGTTTATTTCATTCAGGATTTATTTAAAATTAAATTGCATTGTTTTGTATAGGTTATCAAGGGATTATATTGACAATTGAAGGTTAAAAGAAAATAGTACAATATTTTAGTTTTTATTTTCGAAGGGAAAAAAATGAATATTTTTCAGTCATCATTTGTCTATACTCTCATTTTATAAAATAAATTGGGAGAGAATCGCATCGTGAACCCAGTGTCGTGAATTGAATTGTATCGGGAGTTGAGTGAATCGTTACATCACTAGTGAGTACTGATCATTTTATATAGAGTAAGTCTATATGGACTGTATTTTTGTCTTTAGAACACTGATATTGAAATGCACAAAAAGAAACACATACATTTATAAATAACTTTTTTTTAAATTAGAAAATAATAGTAATTCATTTTTAAAAAATAGCATGACTTTTTGCTGAATCATCCATTAAATTAAATTTAAACTACTTTGTTTACTACATTTGGCACGTGAAGCATTTCACTGTAGAAAGAACCATAAACTTTTCCACACTTTTCACAGCATTCTTTTTGACAACTGGAACCGTTACTTATTCCATCCAATTATTCTTAGTTTTATGTCAGATAGAAAACGTTGAAAGTTCTCTCCTCTAAACGTATTGCATTTCCCCGATGGACTGGCGCCCTGTTCAGGGTGTACCTCCTTCTAGCGCTCAATGAGAGCTGGAGATAGGCATCAGCAGAACCCCGCAACCCTGAAAAAAGGAACAAGCGGGCCAACTTTTCTGATTTACTGTATTGTTCTTTGTGTCCAGTTTTTAAAATGATACACAGTGAGTGTAATGCTGTTAAATTATATCACTGTCAACACCACGTTGTCCATCAAGCTAATGTTTCTAACGGAGTAATGGCCTATTTGTGATCTTACCTTTACAGTAGTAACACCTTACATGTAAGGTGGCAATAAACTATCGATGCAAACAACTTATTTATTATAAAAAAAGATGTTTTATCAGTTTTACATGAATATATCACCACATTTGGCTACACCTGGCACCTATAACTTAAACCCAGCACTTTTACAGTAAGAACATGTGACCACACTAAACATGGACAATTAACAATTAACAATTTCCCACCTCCATTAACTACAGTATATTGAATTCAAATCATTTTGTATTTCAAAACAATTGTTGGGGGAAATATATCTTATATATTTATTTTGTAGCGCTGGTGACATATTTTCTTAGAGCTTTTAAACAATTTAATTTAAGAAATTGCGGATCAAATCAGTGCAGATTTTGACAGCAAATTTACACTTAATTAGGTATTATTAATAGTTTTGTTTTCATTTATGTTGAGTAAATAAAAAATATTTAAATCAATTTATTATATAGTGCAGGAGTGTCAAAATCTTTTTAGGTTCAGAGGCCACAGATGTTGATCTTAATTTAACCAGACTAGAAAAATCCCCCCCAAATAAGAAAAGAAAGATATAATAAACCTCCATTTTAATATTGCTGTGTCCTAGTTTTCACTTTGACATGCAAAAAATATGAATAAGTCATTTGTAAAGCAATGTCATAGACAACAGTACCTCCAGCACCTTGACTCAAACATTCACTGTTACTTGCTGGAATTCTGTAGGAATATTTGAGAGATTGTAGGGTTTTAGCAAAAGAAAATTCAGAGTTCTTACAAATAATTAGTGAATAAATATTACTATAATCATGTAGTGTGCAATTGCAAGCCCCTGTAAATATCGGGGTTTGTCACTGAACTTGTGAATTATGAAGTATAGGAATCTCTACAATGGATATGGTGGTTCATGTTTTAGTTGAAATGTTGGTACTGGACACTGGCAGGCCATATTTGGCCCCCTGCCCTTGAGTTTGACACATAATCTATGGAGTTTGTCAGATAAAAATATATCTATACAATGATTAGTTCTGATTGGCTTCAAGTCCTCACCAACTTTTCCATACCTTAAAATTAGCCACTGACTTAGAGTAAGTAGTACATGTATAAATAGCCTTAATTATGGGATAGAGTGAGATCTAAGAAAAAAATAAAACATTAGTAAATCCTCACATAAACAGACAGACTTGACCCAACTATTCGTTTAATGGTTTGATATTTTAAATAAATGTCATTTTCCTTTCTACCTTTCATTGGGAGGTAAGGAATAATGCGATGTTCTCACGCCACAAGTTGAGCTTGCTGACTATCGGCTGCTAAAGACATTACACACCCACTTCACTGCTGAATCTGTCGGCAGCCAAAGGACCACCCTGACAGTTAGCACACACACACAAACGTCCAGATCCATCACGTGTTGATACATTTAAAGATACATGCCTGGCTTTTTAGCAATGATCGCACATGTGGTAATGCAGCTGCCAGTCATGCACTGCTAAACAGACAATGCTAACTTTTCACAACACTCATTTGTCTCTTAAATATCTTATAAATACATTTGTTCTTATATTAAAATATCTAAGTTTGATTAGTTCCAAAACAATATTTTTTCATTCTGCTGATCAAAGTTGTTCCCTTTAGAAAACATGTCACCAGCCCAGCAGCATAACTATGTCAATACATATGGTTTTAATACATCTGCAAACTGTATTATTTACTGACAAATCATCTGGCCTTACTTGCATAACCTTTCCTGTCTCTCTGGGCTGTCCATGCTTCATTTGTCCTCCTCTCTGTGCAGCAAAGCCTGAGTTTGCTCTGAGCAGGAGATTCCTTCACACTAAAACCTGTCTGTGTTGAAGGAACATAACTCTCAGTCACCGTTAGCTTTGGATCAGCGCTGGTGCTGGTGCTGGATATAGAAGAAAACTGAGTCAGCCTCCTCTCCACATGCAAACCTGCATTAGAATGTCCATGATCGTATGAGGTTTTATTGTGTGGGTCACATTTCACTAATAAACATACACAAATTATACTCCTGGTTTTCCGCACTGATGTTTGCGTGTCGTCTGTATTTAAGTATTTCTTATTATCTTTACCTAACCAATCAATCATTAAAATAATGAACATTTTGATAAGTATGCTAAAATGTGTTTTTCTACCAATTTTGTGCTTGTCAAACTGTAATATCTTTGCCATATAATCATTTCAAATTCAGTTTTTTCATAAATACGGTTAATTCAAGGTTGTCATATACTGAGCTAATTAAAACACATCTACTTTTCTTATTTACATGGCCTTTATTTACCACAAACTCTACATCCTATATCAGCAGCTTCCTTCAAAATAAGTGCATGTCAGTATGTAATATTATACAAACTTTTATTTGACCACCATTGCTTAGTGACCGGGAAAGTTGTGCACGAGTAAAAAAAAAAAAAAAGGGGGGGGAGGCTGAATGTATCCCGTAAAATGCTCAGGTCTGCTGATGTGTTCATTGTAGTGCTGCTTGGTGAGAGAATGATTTGTGTAGTGGAGAAATCAATGGTTCAACCATGTTTGCTTTAGGTTTTGTTCTGTATTTTGTCCTCCAGTCTCTTTTTTAATGAAATCAAAGCATTTAAACACTCTGAAATACACCTGGGTCATAGAGGCTGCACTCACTCACTCACCAAAAACTTTTTATCAGTATCACTATATCATGTCGACAAGGATGCCAACACAGTCAAATCACTAGTTACTGTGTAGCCAGGCCCCTTAGATCAGATCAATCATCAGTGGTTGTTCATAAGATTATTTTTCAGTGTCATGAAGGTGATGGTGTTTAAATGCACTACACACTGTTTACTTTTCCTCTCTTTTCCTCAGCCGAGCGGACTAACGAGGTCATCGTTGGAACGGACCAGCTCATGGAAATCTAGCTTTTACAAAGAAGAGACATCATCTCATTATTCAGTGAAAATGCTGAAGAGGCTGACTAACCCCTGGACTAACCGACACGTCACAAGCATGTTCTCATCCTTCTTTTGTATAATAAGTGCAAATAAACACATGCCAGTATGAAACATTACAGTTTGTATGTTTTTGTTTTAATTCGTGTTCGATCCACAGCTGTTGGTGCCTGATCACTGCACGCTCTGCACCAGGGTTGGGCTCAATTATAATTGTAATCGTGTAATTGATAATTAATTACAATTATGGAGTAATTGTAATTAAAAAAAAAACCGTTTCTGTCGTAATCACAATTAAATTGTAACTGAGTTCAGATAATTGACTTTGTAATTATAATTGCCATGAAAATTCCATAAAAATTGTCAATTATAATTTAACGCTAAACTGGGGAACCATGTTACAGTTCTATGTACAGTTTTGCACATATGTACATTAATTCAGATATGTTTAATATCAAGCTATCACACATTTTACCATTTAAAAAAAAAAAAAGAAATAAGTTGAAGGCTATACTGATAAGAAAAAGGCTCAGACATCCACACCAAAAATATTAAAACCTATATTTTCATTGATGAGTAATCCTTAACAAGGTAAGCAATAGATGGCAAAATAATTGAACTTTAGTAATTGAGAATGTAATTGTAATTGAAAAAATAATAGTAATTTAATTGTAATTGGGAAGAACCCCACCTTAGAAACACCTCACTGTATGATGGCATCACTAACCTCTACTACTGAGCTATCTTTACATTTAGTTTCTTTTTTTGCTCTTCAACGTGTTTGAGTGATCAGTGATGATTGACACCTGAAGGTAGAGCTCAGTAATGATGTCATCACACCAGGTTTTATCAGATCATTACAGTCTCCTCAGAAGCCACCTTAATTCAGTCTGGTTTAGAGGGAGGGGCACGGGATGGTACACGCTTACTCTACATGGGTGTTTACACATGCACGCTGTGCAGCTGTGAAGACCAGAGATGGAGAGAAAAGACTGTGTGTGGGGGGGTTAAGTTTATTTGTACACAAAAACGATGCATGTGTAGAAGGAGGACCACCCAGCTTGATTGTGTATCAGTTAACATCGACACCACACACACACACACACACACAGATGCAGTGGAGGAGGAAGCCGACTTCTGTCTCTCCCTTTACCTTCCACTTCCTTTTTTCTTTCTATGCTGTTTGACCAGATATATTATATTATATTATATTTTATTATACATTCAAACAGGAGAGACTTTTCTCAAACTACAGGTTTGAAGTCATGAGGCGGAGATGAGAATCAGGGTGTTTGTAGAGGCGTTGGTGTGTGTGTGATTTACTCTCCTCTGTTTTCCATTGTGTGTGTTGGTTACTTAGGCTGTCATTTGTGGCCTAGCTATGTGGTCTTTGAGCGAGCATGAGAAAAATGTGTTTTTTAAATTCTGGTGTAGTTCTGAGGTTATAATATAGCCTAATGTTCAATGGTTGTGTTTGTGATGAACCTCAGTTTATGTTCAGTGTTGATGGCTTTATCTGAACATAAGGAAATAATGGTGCACCATTTGAACCAGTCAGAGGATGCAGACAATTATGGTCAACATAAACTGGTTACGTCGTACCAAGGCAAACGCAAACTGAGCCCATGAAACATCTAGGGCCACATTACTTTGTCACACTGTTGTGTTTATAAGTAGTTCAAAACTGGTTGAATTGTGAGATTAATCTATATTTGGTGCTTTAAAAGCTGAGATGATACAATATACAATAATAGGCCAATGTCTAAAAGGAAGGAAATGGACCAAAATTCATTTAAAATGAGGACGTTAGAGCAGGAAATATACTATTTATTCATTAGCAACATTTTAATCAAAGCCTATAAAGATACATCTTTGGAAAACAATATAAACAGCTGTTTTAGCATCAAGCACGAAAAAAAACCCTAAATTTTAATAAGTTGTATTCAATGAAAATACATTCAATTAAGCTTTCATCTGATGACCTATCATAGGTTTCTAGACAAGCAGAGGTGCCCAATACGAGCTGATTCAAGAGCTAACCCTGTGCAGCCAACGCTGAGACAACTCTTCCTTTTCCCTTCACTGTGTCATAATAATGCAGGACTCCTGGATGTGCACGTGGGGTGACACAAAGTCTCGCATTACCCTCAGCCCAGCGTGATTCCCTTTGTTACATACATCATTAAATTCTTAGGCAACATACTCAGGTGCAAAGTCAGCATTAGCCATTCATTTCATGTGGTTGCAGCCAATGGAGAACGAGCCTGAAAACATGGCTGAGCATTTAATTTAGGATTGGTACCTGCACAAAGTCCAGCCCTTATTTTGTCACCTTAGCAACCTGAGAAAACCCTTACACATATGCTTAGGACGTTGATGTTGTTTCAGAAAAACAGCTGATGATGTATACTTAACCCAGCTATATTAATACGGTTGATTTTTGCCAATGAAATAGAAAATGCAAAAGCAAATCTTAAATTTTTTATGCAGATAACTAAATATGTCCTAAAATGAGCTGTTACGTGTTTTAGATACAATTTATAGTAGTTTATATCCATATATGCATTTGAAATCATCTTTTTAATTCTAACCCTGTCTGGGCTTTTTTGCTGTCAGCCCTCCAACAGTGTCACACTCTGCCTTTTCTCCTCAACCACATGATGACATTTGGCTGCATTTGGGTGAAAAGTTTTTGTATTTACACAGAGACTCCAAAATCCCCTCACTGCATCACCAGGGATGCTGAAGTAGTCATCCAGCAAACACACGTCTTCTCATGCAATGTGTGTGCAACTATTGTTGATCCCCAAATCAGCAGCATTTAACACCGATCGGAGTGTTTTGAAGCGTGTCAGCGAGTATTGCACGAATATTCAACCTATGTATTTGTGTACAAATATGCATCCCACATATACCTACTGTATGATGCTCCAAACGGAGACAAAGTGTACCAGCAGCTGGATTCACATTTGTCCCCTCGATTTGTTTAAACAAAAGGAATCAGCGACAACAGCCTATTTTACAAAACAATTGTGACTGTTTAAAATTATTAGTGAAGGTTCAAGTTATACTGCGGTGGACTGGTGCCCTGTCTGCAGTGTATCCCCGCCTAACGCGCAATGAGAGCTGAAGATAGGCACCAGCAGAGCCCCGTGACCCTGAGAAAAGGAACGAGCGAGTCGGAAAATGGATGGGTGGGTGGGTTAAAATTATAAACTTAAGCCACCAGTCTCTCAAAGTGCAATCCTGGGTTTCTTTATTGTGTATTTCTGTGCAACACGGGTCCTTATTCAGTGTTTTTGTGTAGACTTCAAAGCTTTTGGAGGTCTCCAGTTTAACAGTCTGGGAATAGACTCCATAGGGTGGTGACGTTGTCGTTTGTATGATTGTCCACATTTGATGCATTCGGCCATGATGTATGCATCAAATGTCACTTCTGAACATGTTGTGCTAACACCAGCCCTTCTCTTACATCTGCCGACCAAAAAATAGCTTTGTGTAATGAGTTCCAGCTGGTAGTTAGTTTAAAGGCTCAGTTCAACCAAAAGAATATGTAGTCACAACACTCAGTGCAGGGCTTTACGACCTCACTTCCCCCTGTGGCAAGAATGAAATGGAAATGAAGACATTTGTTTGGAGCACTGGAGTTTATTTACTCCTCTTTTAAACTGGCTTCATCCTGTACAGCAGTAATATCGCTCTAGCTACATGTGGGCTACTGCAGCCTAGTTTTACCCAGGAGTGGTCCAGCTTGTATAGTTCAGTAGTTCATTAAAGGGAAAAAACGCTTTTAATCAGAACGTCTAACCGAACACAAATGTAACAGACTATAACGACTTGTTGCTAAAGCGATCCCCATTTTTTCATGCTTTGGAATTTTAAATTAATGACAAAAACCCCTGAAGAGGAACAAACTAGTCAGACGATGATGTTAATTTGTTAGTTTTCACAACTCAACAACTTTAATGAGTTTTATTCCTGAAAAGTAGCTTTGTTACCAAAAAGCTCCACTGGTTTCTCAAATGATTCGTCTCCCTAACACTCACGTTACACTTATTTTAAATCTAGCTTAATGGTCAGGAAAATGGTTGAGTCAGTTTAAATGATTCATCAAAATATAATCAATAGAAAAAAGTTCAAACTCAGAAGGGATTTTGACCACTGTCGAAGATTCTGTTTTTTTTTTTGTCACTGGGATTTGGATAATTGGGATTTCATCATGAATTTGGCCAACCTAGTGAATGTTGGGAGCAAAGACAGGAAGAAAATGCAAATTCCACCCTTAGAGATCTCATATTTCAGGCAGTCAAACCCAGCTTATTTTTGCTTTGAGTAATTCATATAAAACTGTAATACTGTAATACAACTGTAGGGAGCTGAATCTTCCCATCCTTCACAGTGTGGCCGATGTGTGCAGTCGTGCTGTAAGTGGAAATATAGAAATAAAGAAGCCTTGTATGAGACAGATGGATTGGGTGGAGGTTAGAGTGATGCATCCACAGATGCTAGGAGGTAGTGTGGGGGTGGTGGTCGGGGGGTGTGGCTTAGTAGATGGGTGGCTTCATGGCTTGAGGGCTGATTGTGGGCGAGTGAGAGACAGACACAGAGAGGAAAAGAAAGAGCGAGAGAGGAGGCCACCCAAGTGGCAGGCAGTCAGAAACCTGCGTGTGTTTGCTGCTGACCCCTACGCATTAGCACAACACTTCCTCAATTTGTCTTCTGTGTTCTCCGGCCACAAATGAATATCAGGCCACCCTCCTCTTCTTTTTCACCACACATATATACCAACAACATCTCATCTGAATGCACACAATCACCCTTTTTAACAAGCTGTTTAGATAAAACAGTTGCTTATGCTGCTTAAGCAAGAAAAAGTGCATGCATCATTCATTTGAAGGAAAACAACCGTGATGCACAGGCAGTCAGGTATTGCTACCCATTCTTGCTGACACATACTCGCACCTAGCTAATGACTTAAACATGGGTTGTTCTTCATCACGATCACATCTTTTGCATAAGTTACCAGCGTCACATCCTGTAATGCCCTTTTCTCCATAATCTCATTAGCTGCATGGTTTGCTGCTTCAAGTTTCTAACTATTGAATCAAAGGACGTTTTAACACACTATAACTCCACAACAGTCACTCCCTGCCCTTTAACTTTTAAATCAGAATTGTGAAGCTCCACATATGGATCAGGATTTCCATTCAAATACAATTCCAAGAGTCCTAGAAGGCAAATATTTTTGGATTTACACTATTCTTTTCACTCAGATTAAAGCAAAAAAAAAGAGAACATTTATAAGAAGATGTGCAAGAGATAAAAGACTTTCAAGCACATTTAGGGTGGATAGCTTGTAACTCAAAATTACATTTGGGTTCCAAAAAGATTTTAAGTGATAATCTAGAACCTTTTTGAAAGATATTTTCATATATTACTTTTTATATACCGACAAGCCCACATCACACTGGTGGGGCTTCACTCCTGCTTTCAAAGCCATAGGTCTGTGTTGGCATTACCACCGGCTATCCACATCTGACAATGCCTCTGTTACAACTGCACTAACAAAGACTGAAGGAAAAGTGTGTTTCTCTGTCTCTGCCTGTGTTGTGTGTGTTTTCCCTCCAGAAAGGCGGACATTCATTACGATGACAAAGGGGTAAAGAAATGCATTATCATAATTAATCTTGTGTGTGACTGTGGGTGGCAGCTCTGACTATGCTAGGAAACAGAAAAAGTATTTCTCCGTGCATCAAGGAACCTTTTCGAAAACTAATTACAGACTTGTGATGCTGTAAAAACTAGTGGGGCTTTCCAATCATGTGCAAGCTGACATTATGAACTTTAAATCAAGCTGTTTTCAATGAAAAGGTATCATATAAAATAGTAAACATAGACTATCTAATGCTTCAATCATTCAATATGTTTACTGTGTAGTTTTAGACAAAATAAGTACATTGCTATAAAAAAAATAAATAAATGAATAAAGGGAACACCTAAACGACACCTTTAACCCTAAGTCAATCACACTTCTGTGAAACCAACTTGTCGCTAAATCAATTTCACCTTATTTTGTTGTGCAAATGTGGGCAACAGGTGGAAATGAGAGGCATATAGCAAGACAATCTCTACGAAGTAATGCAGGTGGGGATCACGGACCATTTCTCTGTGCTCTGTGAGATACGTCTGGAGAGGCTGTGGAGAAATGTTTGCTCCCTGTTACATCCTCCAGCATGACTAGTTTGGCGGTAGGTCCGTGATGGTGTGGGAAGGCATTTTGTTGTATGGCCGCTCATCCCCCCATGCGCTAGCCCGTGGTACCCTGATAAGGTACCACAAACACCACGTCGCACCACAGACTGTCTAGGAGTCAACTGATGTTTTCATCCAGGTCAGGAGCTTGAACAGGCCCTGTATGGAGTGCATTCAGGCACGTGGATGCCACAGACACTACTAAGACTCATGTTGACTTTTCCTTAAGAATTTCCATAGACGTTGGATAAGCCTGTGATCAGATTTTTTCTATTTTTATTTTCAGTATAATTCTGAAATCATTGTATATTGATTTTGATAGCCATCGATCATTTTTGCGTTATTTTGCTCTCAACGCATTCCGTAATGTAATGTATAATGATTAATTGAGGTCTTGGATGTGTTGTTTAAGTGTTCCTTTATTTATTTATTTATTTTATTTTGCAGTGTATTGTTGACACACAGCTTAGGAAAGAAGACAAGGTAGATAAATCATAATGTGATATCTCAGCCCAGTCTCATGGTTGTCATGCTCTTGGCTGTGTGCCATTGGTCATTGTGCGTTTAAGCAAGGGCTTGCTTTGTGCCCACAGTTAAGCAGATGAGTATCTTATTGGTAAAAACCAATGCATTGTTAATTATGTTGATTTACTTTCCTTTTTAATAAAAGTTTTTTTTAATAAATGATTAATTGATTCAAAAGATCAGCCTGAATCATTTCCTTATACTCAGTTTAATTCCAACTTTGCTTACAGAAGCAACACTGCATCCCAGGCTCCAGCACCCTGCACTCCTAATTGAAGCTAAATGTGCATATGATAAGTCTATAGATGTGAACTTCTGTCAATTTTTGCTTTGAAGCATTTTAAACATTATAATTATTTTTAATTTGGCCTCACACATGGAAAACTGAGTGACAGACTAATGAATGGGCAGAAAGTTATCATTATCAGCTCAAACTCTCCCAGATAGCCCAATAATGGTCTAATTACAGAGGTGTGGTTCATGTTATTATAGATGTTGATTTTTTTTAAGAAAATCTCTTCATCATGATTCATGTTTGAGTTTATTGCCAGAAAGTTATTAGAAACCACATTTAAAGGCATACTTTGAGCTCCTTTTCCCGAGTTTTTTTTTTTTTTTTAAGTCTGTGAAGCTATTAAACAGATGTAAAGAGTGTATATATTTATCAATCAATCACTGTTAGTGTCCGTTCTTTGAATATAATTTCAAATGGCATTTTACAGCATAAAAAGTACACATTTAAACTAGTGCTGGGACTTTATTGTGTTAATTGTGATTCATTAATTACATAAAAAATAACACACACATAATAAATAATGCAGTTAATTGCTTTTCTTCCCGGTATACCCATAATACTGATGCACTGACCACAACACAAGAAACGGGAGAAGTCAGTGCGATGCTTTGTGATCCTTAATTTTGTTTTTAAAAAAATGAACAAAAAAAGAAAAAAAAAACACTGAATGGAAAACAAAAGCCCAGTTGTGTGCAAATTGTGCTAGAAAGAGTTTGTGGATCACCAGAGCTCTTCCAGCCCCCACTATCGCTTCAATGCAAACATGTAGCAGCTAGCACAGACAACGGTCCTAGTCCAAGTAGGCAGTGTTGCCAGTCCACACCCGACAAGATGACAGGGTTCAGAGACAATATGAGTAGGTCTATGACTGACTGGATGAATGAATGTAGCGGATTGTCGACCACTCTCGGTGGTAGAGGATATGGGGCTAGAAGCGATGCTACAGATACAGATCGTCTGACCCAACTTATGAACTGCTATGACTAAACACAATTTCAAACAAAATTCATCAGCTTCATCTGTTGGTCTATTTATTTCATGCCACAGATCTTCTAACTAATACACAAAACTACATTTGTTCAAGAACAAACAAAAAATCCAGAAAAGCCTGAATATAGTCTACTTAAATTCAAGTTTGTGCTTTCTGAACAAAGCAATCACAATATTCTTTATTTATATTGCATATTATTTGAGCACTCAGGGATTAAATATTGTTTTTTTAAGCTCATTTATTGTTTTCATTGATTCAGTCATATACCAAAATCAATTTAAATAAAAAAATGTTTGGTTCTTGTGACAAATTTTGTTAGGTGATTAATTAATGAATTACAAAGTCCCACCACCACTGTTTTAAACATATTTTAGTCATCACTCTGAACAGTAGACACTGTTTTTATTTTGAATCATAAAGTTTTCCCACTTCAAAACAAGTCAAAATTAGTTTTCAATATCAATTTAAATATCTTTTTTTTTCACCTTGTCTGCACTGTGTAAAGACACAATGTAAAGCGTGTCTTTCTTCAATAATCACTGACAACATACAGTATTGTCATTCATCTACACTGAATGACTTTACGTTTTTTGTTCTGACCATTCATCCAAAGTTAGAATTGGATTTTCACCTGCTCTCATGACAGAAAAGAAGGTAAAAGTGCAGCCATGAAGGGTTGAACAGCCCCTGCCTTCAAAAATAAACACTCGCTGGGCTTGAACACTAGACATCTCTGCTGTTGTGAGACGGCTGAGTGCAGAGCAGTTCTGTGACTCTGCCTATAGCACATACTGAACTCCGGACGGACAGCCAGCCATGTATGGATGAACGGCTGGATGGATAGAGCCTCTGGGGAGAGATGAAATAGAGGAATGGAGATAGGAGGGGGTAGCAAAGAGGTGGAGGAAGTGCATGAATGCAGCATGAAGAGAAAAAATTAGATGTTGAGGAAAAAAATGTGAAGGACAGAGTGGAGTGCAGAAGAATAAATGAGGAAGATGAGTCAAGGGATGTGATAAAGTGATGAAACCGTAGAAGGACATGAGACAGAAAAAGGAAGAAGGAAGAGAGACCGAACCTGGTTCGTTTGTTTTTGGAGGCCGGGGAGGTTTGATGGCAGATATCTGCTCAGCGCATGGTCATCTCTGATGGTTTATTTATCCAAGGCCTCTAGACCAGGCCTCGGACCTCCCTGAGTTTGTTAGGCTTGAAGGGGCCCCCGATCACACAAACCAATTCCTCACATTCCACATCAGCTCCCATTTCCAGCTGCCTGATTCCCTCTCAACCCGAGCCAACCCGACCCAAGCTAACTGTACCCAGTTCCAGTAAAGCAGGGAATTAGACTGCCTTGGAAACAAGAGCATGGTAGAGGGGTAGAGGTTTCAACAGATGGATGAGTCCACTTATTTAGGTGTATCCATGGACTCTGCCTAAAGTGGTAGTTATATCAGAGCTTAAAAACAATATTATATGATCCTACATATCAAGTCCAATAATAAGCTGGTACACACAGCGGATTGCAACATGAGACGTACCAGACTTCCGATATAACAAAATCTGAAGGAATTTGACTCCCTCAAACAAATTTTAATTTTGAATGTATGATGAGAAAAATGAAGACACAAATAAAAATGACTGTATGTGTCCAAATACTGTGTGTACATGCGCACAAACTAATTCAATTAGTTTCCATGAAGTGATCACAATATTTGTAATTGATCTGCGAAATCAATATTGTACAGTAGCTATATTGATCACATGTGGGACAATAGACACAATATGATACGATAGAGGGCTACAAATAACTATACAATATGATATTTTGGACAGGGAAAATAGCCCAAAATAAAGAGCAGTTGGACAAATAATCCTGTTTTTGTTTGACTTTATCTCATGGCATACTTACTCTAGCTTTGTCCTTTTCAACTCTCGAGGAATATAAAAAAAATGTAAATGAACAATTGAATAAAAAGCAACCGACTTTTCCTATTTAAAGTGAAAAAAGTTTCACTGCAAAAAGCAGCACAAAAACGTTTGGACAATTCATGCCAGTCTAAAAATAAGACTAATCATGTTATTACCCATGCTCACGGTTTGGTTTTGTTCAAGGTTTTATTTTGACACGTCTTGTTTTTGGTTTCCTCACTTTCTTTCGCAGCCTGCCTCATTTTACAGTAAGATTACAATTTAATCTAGCAGTTGCTTTTATCCAAAGCAACTTGCTCAACATCCCACGGTGATGGCCCAGGTTGGATTCAAACCAGTGACCCACCGATTATAACCTACTGTGCTTAGAGTGGGCATTTTCTCGTGGACTGCCCCATCTGAAGACCTGGTCTCCCTATGATGAGAGGGAGGCTGGTGAGTTTGACCAATTCTAAATTATCTTCTCGACTTCTCACTGCGATCGAAACTCTGCTGATTGGCACTAACTTTCACTCCAGGCCCTAATTGATTCCAGGGCCGATTAACAGTATTTGGACTGGAAGTTAGCAAAAAGGCTGAGGTTGGGTTATGCTTCTCTTCTGGTGCCGCAAGAGGTGAGGGCTCTGGATGGTCGACTGTTTTGTTGGTCCCATTTAGTGGAGGATGGCTCAGGGCCACACTGAGGATTTGATTTTCTACTTCAGTTCTATGATTAGCCAAGCACAACCCTCACATGAACTGGTCTACAGGAGTGTAGGACCAAATGTCTGTCAGTCTGCTCACTCCCCAAGGATTCCCCACCTCAGCTTTTAGCTTCTGACCTGGATATTCCAGCTAAGTTCCAGAGTGCTATCATATTAGAAGACCGAGGCCTCAAAAACAGGTACCCTCTCCCACTTGTCTCCTCAGCTTCTGAACTATTACAAAATACTACAATCTTTACTTGATTTTAGCTTGATCTTGGAAAGACATACCAACTGGTAATTTACAAGACGAGGGGATGAGTGGAAAACTGCTTTTAACACCCACAATGAATACCAAGTGATGCCCTTCGGTCTCCCGGTGTGTGCCCAAAAAAGGACCCCGTCACCGCCTTGCGGGTCTTCTATCCCCTCTTTCTGTGCCACGTCGCCAAGGAGACAGTGGAGGCTGTCCTTGATAATGCTGTTCATTTGCATGGCTTCCACTCAGATCACCCTAGTGGGGGGCCACGGTCAGCCTGTCCTCAGGGTACCATCCCCAGTCCAATGCACAGAGCAACTAAACCAGGAGTTGGAGACCTGCCTACGGTGCCTTGCCTCTCACAATCCCTTCTACTGGAGCAGATGGAGTATGCTCATCTCTATTTTTTCTCCCTTTAAGTCTGTTTATGGTTACCATCCTCCTTTATTCAGCTCCCAGGTGGGAGAGATCATCGCACCCTCAGCCCATGCCCTTGTGCTCCGATGGCGGCATGTGTGGAAGCACGCCCAGCTGCTTCGCTCCTCAGCCCGCTACATCACCCAGGCCAACCGAAGCAATAGGCCAGCTTCTGCTGACCAGTGGGTGTGGTTATCCTCTAGTGACCTACCTCTCTGAGTGTCTCCCTGTAAGTTAGGTCCCAGATTTATTGGCCTATTTCCCATATATAAGGACATTAACCCTGCTGCCATGCTGCTAAAAATCCCCTTATTGTGGAGAATCCACCCCACCTTCCAAGTCAGCTGCATCTAGACTCTCAGACTCAGAACCAGTCCTCTTGTGCCAGCCTCCTCCCCCTTCCCGTGATCATTGACGACTCCACTGCATACACTGTTCTGAGGTTTCAGAAGGTTCTGTGTGATTCCTGTGTACCTACCCTATTTTGGATTTGAGTCCAACCTTTCTGTGCCAGCCCCACAGTTATCATCATGATATTCTTTATAAGAATATGTGTATCTGTCCATGAACTTCATTGCTACATCTGTCACATCTGCTTCCCTGATTGTAGCATTCATTTTTCCCATTACTGCCACCTACTGTTACCCACAGGTTATGTCTATCAATAGCAAAAGGGATATTTATACAAGGCACACCTAATTATCTTTCCAGCACAAATCACTGGATGAGAAGAATGATTTAACTCAATACGATCCTGGAGCCATGGCCCAGCAGCCCAGTCTCATGGCGGATTGTGAAACTGTCATGTAAATTAATCTACAATATTTTTTTGTGTGTCAAAGCAATTTCCTCAATTTTTCATGCTGCTTGGAACTATTTTTACTATCTCACAACATGCCGGATACAATTTTTGGCTGACAATTTGTCCCACATTCAAAAGCACGAAGTCTCGTGGAGTTTTTATTGAAAAAATTGGAGAATTACAGCACATCTCGCTTCAGCAGTAGCTGGGTGGGACACTGTGAGGTGATGTCACGGTGGACAGATTGTTCTCCCACCACCTGTTTAAGCTTAGAAGACAAGTTTTTTTTTGAAGAAAAATGATTTCGCTTGAATTTGAAATGCTCAGAAGGTGCCTTTGAGCTCGGGAGCTCACAGAGCATCTATACTTGTGCTAAAATGCATGTGTTTTCAGGTATTTCCCACCACTAACAGCTTCTTTAAGTATACTAATACATCTTTTAATGTTTGGTGACATGAATTGCATAGATTTTTAACATGATGGCAATGATGTTATACAACAATAAATGTTTTCATGGATTTTCTCTTGATCAAAACGTCTCCAAAAGATTAATCTCTTCATTTAGATGTCATGTAAACAGTGATGATGGATATTACAGCCCATCCTTCACCTATAAATTCTAAATGACCTGACTTGTGGTTAAATCTCTTTGCTTTGGTCACAAATTGTTTTACTGTGACCCAAAGGGGTGTCAAATTATCACTAGCCACCTGAGAAATGTCCCACGCAGTGTAACCTGGTTAAGGTTTTTTTTTTTTTCTTTACCCCTGTTGAGGAATGAGTGGTGCCAGAGTGGGGGACTCAGACGTGAGATTTGGAAATGAGCTACATTTCTGGACGCGTGAACACAAAAATGCCAAGATGTATATATGTTTTCCAGCAAAGACCCCACAGAAGATAAGGCTGTCACATGTGAGCCTCAGAGGTGTTGATGAAAACGACACACATGTATGAACTCCCTCTGTTTATTCCCTTTTTCTGGCTCATTTTACCAAAGGGAGAAGAGATATAAGAAAGCTTATCAGCCTTCTTTCACAAGCATAGAGCACAACCAAGTGAGGTTAGATCTCGTAAACAAAATGCAGAAGATTTCTTCTCACAGATGCTTGTAACAAACTCATGAAGATAGTTAAAAAACCAACTTTTGTTATAGAGGGTTTTTACGGCGCGTAATCAAACCGGAAGTTGCCATATTAGAGGTACTCAGCAGGTAAACAAAGCAGATCCCAAACGTTGAAAGAAAGGAAATGGTGAATTATTGCCATGCTTTTGGCTGTACCAATCGGTCAGACCGTGAAAAACATTTGGAGTTTTATAGACAGCCAAAAGTTATAACAAATCAGGGCGAACAAAGTCAAAAGTTACCAGAGAAAAGAAGGCGCTTGTTGTTAGATAAGCTAAACCAGGATCTATGAAGCAGAAATCTGGACAACATCCAAATTTGTTCAGCCCATTTCTTGTCAGATAAGTGAATTGTTGATAACAGCGGCTCTTAACAAATTTTCTAGTGTGATGATAATAATATGATTAAAATCAAGCTACTGCATGTGGCATTACTGACTTAATATAATCACATTTAATAGCCTGTTACAGTAGCAACACAGTTCTTAAAATGTAGATCTAAAATGTGCTGTATTTTTCATTGTTTTCCAGGTAAAAGGTCTGACATTTATCTAAAGGATGATCCAGATTGGGTTAGGGTTAAAACCAGGTAGTTGATGACATCTGGATGCATAATAGACAGAAGACACTCCGGGTCGTCAATGATCCAAGATGAGGGAACCAACTCGTGTGGATCTGCAATAAACCATAACTTTTCCAAATATCGTGCCCTTTTCTGTGGACCATGTCCTTCCCTGTATGCCATTGCATCTATAAAGCATTTTCAGTAACTTTTCTGTGGTTTCGGACATTTTCCCATCGCAGTGTTTACCTCTGAGTGCCTCCAATATGGTCGCACATCCGGGTTACTGCCCAGAACGTGACGTAGGTGAAGGCCCTCTATTCGAATTAATTTCAACTGGGATTAACTTTTTTTTGGCTCCTATCTTCAAAGAGCACAAACATTACAACTAAGAAATTCTTTGGAATACTGAGTGCAGCAGCTAGAAAAGCAATCACAAAGAAATGGTTTTAATCTGATACTCCATCTATTAAGGAGTGGTATGACATTACGTATTAAATATATGTAATGGAGATAATTACCTTCTGTTTGAGGCTCCAGGACTGTGAGTTTGACGGAATCTGTAAGAGATGGAAAATGTATATTTCCCCGAGAAGCCTGACCTATGTATTAAAAAAGTGTAATTTTTTATTATTATTTTTAATATAACACCCCATGTTTCAGTTTGAATTAATGTTAATGTAATATGATGTGTACTGATACGATATAAAAGGTTAAAAAAAATTTTAAAAAAACGAAGCTCCATACCCTTTTAAAAACAGTGATCTTAAAAGTGTTAACAGATCTGATTCCTGTGATTCCTGCTTACAAAAAAAGTTGGGGACATTGGTTTTGGTTTGTTTTGTGTTTTTAAGCAAAATGAACTTTTGCGATGAAACGTTTAAAAGGATGTATCCTAATTCATGAGAAAGTTTATCAAAAGATGAAATTGTGGAATTGCCTGCGTGCGTCCTGGATTGTGCGCGTGCTTTATGCGCGGGAGTCTCTCTCTCTCTCTCGCACCCCCCACCCCCCTTCCCCCCCCCCTCCCTCCAGCCCAGGCAGCCTCAGCCTGGGTGGTCTCCCTCTCTCTCCACTTTGGTGAGCTGTTGCTTAGCAGCTAATAATAGGCGATGTTTGCAAAGTAATTTGCCTCTTCCTTGGCCAATGGGAGCCGGAGCACTTTTCCATCAAACCTCCCTTTTCAGGATTCGGCGTGAGGAGAACTTCTCCAAATGTTCCCGGAGTTCGACCTGACACGGACGGCTCAGACTTTGGCTGTTTCCATTCCTCACTGAGACGCCTTTTCACACACTGTGAGGACGAATGAAGACGGACGGATTTTTACAGATTTCGGGGCATAATGTTGGGATGGAGTTCCGAGACATGTTTGGCTCCTGGGGAAGACTAGAAAGCTTCCTTTTAACTTGTCGCCGACCGCGCTCTATGTTGGATTACGGTCGTTTTTTGTGAGCTTCGTTTCTGCGTCGCCTCCCTCCGCCCGCTCTCCCTGTTTGGACCATGGCCTCGGATCACGGGGACCCGGCGGTCTTTGGAGATTTACCCCCGAGTTACGCACGATCTCCGCCGCCTGCCAACACAGACCTGCTCCGGAGACCCAGCTACTGCCACGCCGCTTTCGCACTTAAACAGATCTCCAAGGTGATGAAGGCTTTCATTTTGTGAAATAGTCTATCGATTATCGTTACGACATTGTTTGATTTTTTTGTTTAAATGAATTGTTACCTACTGTGCCTGAGACCACCAAAGATGCTCCTCAATCCACTCAGAAATAAGCGAATAAAGGCTGTCAGTTATGTTAAAACCCTGAAAATAATATAAATAGTTTAATATTGAGGAGGAAAATCTATTGAAATATGCATTTTAGCATTATATAAACTTTGCTGTTTGAGTATAGACATTGTGAGAGCTGTAGTGGTCTGGGTCTGGGTGTAATGTGGTGGGTCCTGTGCAGGAATTCACTGATTGAGTTTGATCTGACAAAGCATCTTTGGACCGCCCGGATGTTGCTGAAGGAAACCATAGCACAGCACTGCAAAAAAACATGGAAATATATAGTATGTACTAGTTAGTGTTTTATTTTGGTGGAAAGAAATGCATAACGGTATTTAATGGGGCAATTTTTAACATCTTTAACCATATTTTCATTCATTATTTCCAAAACTGTTTTAAAAGCAACACATATTGTGTTTTTCTACATTTGCTCCCTGTTCCATTTACATCCCAGTTGTTCCAGAATTGAGAAAGGTGATGATACTGACAGAGGAAAGCAGCACATGGATCAAATTTGTGGTTGGCTTGTCAGCACCCTACCTGTCTTAGTTTCACAAACACCAATGTCACTCTGTACGGGTAGATTTCCTTACTGATTACAACTGTCAGAACTCAATCCTCCACTCTGTTGTTCCAGTTTAGCATCAATCTTTTTTGAACAGATGGTTGGAAATGATTGTTATATGTTTTCACTAATCCTGTCCTTCCTTGTCCTCCGTCCTGCTTTAAATTCAGGGTAAGGCGGTAGGTCAGAAGGCTCCTCTGTGGATCAGAGCTAGGTTCCAGGCCTTCTTCTTCTCTCTGGGCTGTCACATCCAGAGACACTGTGGAAAGGTCCTCTTTATTGGACTCTTAGTTTTTGGAGCTCTTTCTGTGGGACTACGAGTTGCAGCCATCGAAACAAACATCGAACAGCTATGGGTGGAAGGTGAGTGGAAGTTGCTGTCAATCAGCCATGACCTGTGTGTGTTTGAATGGGACTATTATTTTTTTTTTGACAATGGCTTAATTTCCTGCTGTTTTGCTTGTTTGAAATCAACTTTTGGTTTATTTAGCTTTTCTGAGGATTGGGACTTGAAACCAGTAAAACTCCATTCTTTTTGAGTCAAAGTGGAGTTTGAAAGACATGGTGGTGGAGTGATCCAGGGTGGCCGTGTTAGTTTCACCTTTGTGCCATGGAAGGGCACTAGGTGTTCAGTGACTGACAGGCAAGTTTGTGTGGCTGAGATCAGGATGAGGGCAGCAATAAATCTGGTGAGAGCTGTTTGGAATAAAAGTAGAACCACCAGAAGCCTCACCTTAACTTCTCTAAAGGCTAGGCTGACTTTGATGAGTTTCTAAAATCAGGCCTGATTTAGTAAATAGTTGTGCCATTATAATTAGGCTATTACAAGATTAAAAAAAAAAAAAAAAAAAAAGCCAATGGAATGTTTGCCAATAATAAAAAAAAAAGGCTAAACAATAATTATTGTATTCAACTGACATACATAAAGTCTGCCAGATTGCTTATTTGAGGTTTTTGTTTTCCCTTGAGCAAAATATTTGAAAGACAACCTTAGTCTGTATTTTTTTTTCTTTTTTTTTTTAAAAAAAAAAAAATGTATATTTCTTTGTAAATTTGTCTTCTCATGCTCTGCTATCTTTATCAAGCTAGAATTTGCATTGTTTTGTGTCTGTACTTCAATAATCCAAACACAACTTCAACGTCAAAACACTCCATTTTCTCTTTCTGTCAAACAAACTACTTTTACTCATTACAGACTGTAGGTAGTACCTCTGGATCTCTTCTAATTTTGACAGCGCTTCCTTTTTCTGTCCTTTGAAAAATACTTTAGTTAGCTTTACCATTTCAGTAGCAGAGGCAGCTTTATTTGGTTTTTCACACTGGCCAAATTCCTTTTAAACCCCCAGGCTTTCAGTGCTGGGGCTGATCCCCGCAGCAGATGGACTGTGTGAATGGTTAGCTCGGACCCCTCCCCCCTCTGGCTCCCTGTGTGGTCCCTAACTATTCTTGGATTCCATTCAACAAGAGGCAAGCAGGCAGGCACCACCTCCCTCCCCCCTCCATCTCTTCTCCCCACAAGACGGAAAAATATAAGCCAATGCAGCTGAAGTTTACCCACCTGTTTTGCACGCTCTAAAAGCGCCACAGCAGTTGGTGAATATAAACAGACTCTATAGGATTTTTTAGGTCCTGCATTTCACTGGAGGACAGGAACAGGCGGCTCTCACAAGATCCTTGTGGAGGTGTTGGTAGGATTGAGGAGAAAAGTGCAAATCTTTAACAGGCACAGAAAATATTTCTCTTAACGCTTTCTGAGGCTGGAGGAAAAGCCTTACTCTTCCTTTCCAGTGTGTCTCTTTTTTTGCTTCAGTATAACAGCTCCAGGATTACCTCTGAAGCTAAATGGACAAGCCATCTTTCAAAGGAGATGTTTAGATGTTTGTGTGCCAGTTGTTTAGCAGTGTGATTCACAAAGTTTAACCAGGGGGGCTGAAAAGAATCCCTGTGCCTTTAAGAGGCCGTGGCCATGTTTCTAAAGTTTCTGCCTGCCTTGTTTCCACCAATAGCCCATTGACAAAGCTGCTAGGGCCTCAATGGAGAGTAAAGTTGTTCGGTAACAAGTAGAGGTGATTTCACCCTCTGTTGCTGCCTCACACACACACACACACACACACACACGCACACACACGTACACATTGTCACAACAGGACTATAGCACTTCAGATCACTTTAACTGATTAACAATTTCAAAATGTAATCTATCTTAAATACATTTGTATCGTAATGTATACCTGGTGTACACACATTTGAAGTAAAATCAGGATTGCAGCATTAAAAATGTGTTTCCACTCGTATTCCTAAATTCTTAAGAAAAGAACAGGCTGTGAATTGACACCTCATGTGGAACCCACCACCCAGTTTCCAAGCTGAGTGTGTCAGTGTGTGCGTGTAGATGTGTGAGGAGCATATGGTTTCCATCATATATTCATATGAGAAGCTGCCCCCACGGTCTTCACACACTCACACCAACACACAAACACTTGTCATCTTTGTCACCACCGTGTGTGCGTGCAGCCCGCCCAGAGTTCCTGCTCGTGTTTGTATCCCTGTGCTTTTCTGGTGTGTCGGCATTAGTGTGTGTGTTGTTACCTCTCTTTCTGACAGCCTGATGTTTCAGTCAGACCACCCAGGTCTTTATAATTATGCTTTACATTTGACAAAATACATCCTCCAAATTAACCCATTTGTTAATAGTGATTTGTAATGTACAGTTTTTGAGTTTATAGATTTATGACACCAGCAGTCCTTACACCTGGGGAGGATATGAGGCTGTATCAGGGTATTTAGTCTGAAAAGAGGATTAAGACCTTTTTAGGCTTACTGTGCAGTCTGAGTAAGATTTTAAGGCAGATATCACCCATCGAATGACCTCACACTTACTTTAGATGTTTTTTTTAATGCAGGCTTACTGAGGCAAGACTCAAGATAACACTGGGTCAGATCTGTGTTTTTTTTTAATGCACAATTAACACAAGTCTTTGGATTCTCCACTATCCTAGCCATAGCATTCTAAAGTCACAACCTGCGTAGTGTTTGACTCACTCTGTATTGTTCACAGGCTGAAAGGAGAGAGATCATAAAAAGAGAGGTGCAGGAAGAAGACAGTATCAGAGGGAATGATGGGGCGGGGGGGCAGGAACAAGGCGCGGGGTTTACGACTTGCTTACATTTTTATTTTGCTGCTGGTGTTTTTTCTGTCTACCTTGTACAATTAACTGTCTACTCACCAAAATAGAGCAGTTCCTTGTGAAATCAGGTTGTTTTACTCTACATATGTATAGAAGTGCTCCCATATTTCCAGTTTTACAAAGCCTTTTCTTCAAAGCTCATATGGAAAACAGAGAAAAGACACCCCCATCCGTGTATAAACCGCAGTGTTTACACTGATGCCAACTGAAGTTATTTGTCTTGGCAAAGCTTGGGTGAGATATGACTGACATACTGTATACACAACTTCAAGCTGTCCAAATATGAGTGAGCAAGACAAGGCCTATCCAGCTAGCATTTTTCCACATGTCCTACTAAAAGAATACCTTGAAAAAGGATAAAAACAATGTCATCCAACAGTCTCAAATGTAACATATGATGTGGTTATTAAACAAGTTGATTAAAAAGTAAGCAGGACAATATGAATGTGAAGAAAACACCTTTAACTTTGCGCAAAGGAGCGAATACACAAGTGGGACATTTTGGCGTCCGGACAGTTTCTCTAAACAAACCTCTGAGCGGTGCAGCAGGTAAATGCTACAATTCATTGGAGTGCACACAGCTCCCCAGTTCAGACAGAGAAAGAGAGCTCTATGAGGCATTATTGTAGGTGAATAGTGAGCAGTGGTGCCCCAGCTAGATAAATAAACTCCCTGCGTTCAGGGCCCAGGACCTCACTGGTAGAGAGAACAAACAAGACCAGAGTCAACCTCGGTTACTTCTAAATGTTTATTTCACCCCCTTCCCTGCGTCCTTCAGTCCAAGTCTACCTCATTCCATCCCTTCCTCTGTATCCCTCTCAACACACACAGAGGACCACCCCCAGCAAATAAACACACACAAGAGATACATGTGCATATGAGAGACACTATTTTTTTTGTTGCTTCAAATGTATATAAAGCATGTCAACTTTGTTTTGCGCATTATTTAATGAATAAGCTTACTTTGCAAAATAAGGAAAATCATATATTTGATCGCTAATGGGATAACTCACATCTGCATTGTTACATGAATGGTATAAAAGGGCCAGTGGACTGTCAGACATTTTGCTCCATTCAATGCAGGGGCCTGAAAAAAGTTGCAATGCAACAGAAAACAGGATAATCAAAACCTAATCAGTATAGTGTGTCAGCCCTTCACTTTTCACTGAAGAGCAACTTTTGTCTCAAATAAAGCAAAACCAGTCACCTTAGAGTTTGCACCATTTGCTGTCTTTACACCATGAAAGTATAAAAACTAAAGGGAGAGCCTGATGCAGAAAGAGAGGGAGTGAGCATACAGCGCAAAAAAAAGAAAGAAAATGTTCTTGGGCTCAATAAATTCATTTCTCATCTGAATGAAACCAGCAATGTGGAAAAATTTTGCTTTTCAAGTGGGGATGAATGTATGTTTCAACCACACATTCGCCAGTATTAGTGGTCAGTGGAGTGTCTAATGTGACTATTTTTCACAGTGGCCAACACTGCCCATGATTAGCATAATTAGCAGAGGCAAGCCTATACATATGGAAATAGAAAGTGCCTAAATGCCAACCCTGGTGGAAATTTATGTGTGGTTGCTAACACCACTGGCACATCTGAATAGAGTGTAAGTGAAACTGATTTTTCATGTTGTTTTGGCTTTTTGGTGCAGTTTTCAGTGCAATCTGAGAGTAGCTGTTGTTGGAATCTCTGCATCCAAAGAGATAGGAGCGAAATATGTTGCTTTATATTAGGCTAGTCTTAAACTGATGAAGTGTTGACACTGTATTTCTATAGGTAAGATAGCAAAGTGCCAGCTTCTCCTCTGTGTCCCCTCATTCACCCACCCACAGCCCACACGGGCATTGTTTTACAGGCTGGGAAAGTTTTTGGTCTATTTGGTTCTCCCTTTTTTAATTCTGTTGTTTGTTGAGAAACATCTGAAAGAAATTGAACGGTTGAGTGACAAAAGGCCATGCATTCAGCTTTACTGAAGGATTGTAAGGAGGAATGGCCCATCTGCTGGGTGCAGCCTGCTCTCGGTGATGCCATCATTTTGAGATACCATTGGGCAAAGGGTTCAGCTGTGCTTTAGAACCAAAGAACTAACAGAACTCTACAGGGAAAAACAGCTTTTTAAGTTATATGAAACAGTGTTAGGAACATTCTAATCAAACCTTTCCTCATTAGGTTGTAATATTATTATTATTTTATATTCAAATTCGGCAGAAACCAGTCATACAATTTTTCCTGTCATGTTACAAATGCATGAATCAGAAAAGGAAAAAAAAGTCCAATATTACATAGCATGCAAATGCATACATGTCACTTTCAGCCCTCTTCGTTATGGGGCTTCCTCCATAGCAGCGTGGGGCCTTTCAGAGGCCTCCTAATCCAGCTAATCTACCACAGGGAACCTTAAAGGCAGCCTGGTCTATTTTAGAAACCACGGCTGTGCCTATATGCCACCATGACAGATAAGAGACAACATAAATTCAATAAGATGGAGTAGAACATAATAGAATACAAAACATAGCGTTTTAGATTTTACTTTGGTTTTTGGAAAGAATGGTGTGGATAAATGTTTTTTTTTTTTTCACAAAAGTGAAAGCACATATATGGGTAAACCTAGTAAATACATTAATGTGTTGCACAACATCTCAGAGATGTTAGATTCAAATTTTGTATGAATCCATTTGTGATTGTTTTATGTTTTCAGAAATCTTGTGTCATTTTGGCAGACATAGTACTTCATGTTTTTGAATCATCATGTACTCAACGTGTTAAAAAAACCCATTTTCCACACAAGAGAACAAGAGAGCTTTCTTCTTAGAGTGGGAAAGTTTTTGGGAACTATCTCTTTAAAATGAGTTGAAAGTTAGAGAAGGTTGAAAGAGAGAGGCCGGCATAAAATTAGTGAGAAATGGAGGAAAAAAGATGAAGACAAAAGGTAATTTCGAAAAATCAAAAATGAGAAGATTTCCTTTCAACCAGAGAAGTTTTGAAGCTCTGATTCCAAGTGCTGGAGCTGGACCAGAGGAGTTAAAAAGAGAGGCAAGAAACATTGGCTGGTGAGAGGGAGAGAGAGGACTGACTGCCTGGGTGGTCCAGATGGGAGGAACGAGACACAAATAGCTATAATTTACTTCAGGAGGCCTGTAATTACAGAGTCGGAGTTTCTTCGAGCCACCCAGTTCCTGTTGGGATCAAAACCCTTTGCTGTGGAGGTTAACATACAAAATGTCAAAAAACTAAAAGTTTTAACAGATTTCAAAGAGGTTCAGAAACAAAAGTACCTCTGGTTCTGGTTCATCTTAATTGTTTTTAATAGGACATTTGACACAGGTAGGAAACTATACTCTAAAATACAGATTTCATCTCCAATCAGACTGTTTGGGCCTGAATGTGTGACAAATATATCAAATCCCCCACAGTCATAAATTTCAAAATGGGGATATATTTATTTTTGCAATGCACTCAGTCAGACTTCAGTAACTGCAAATAAACAATGTGACCTGATATCTTCAAACCAAATAGTGCCTGTGTCTCCAAGGCCAGTAGTTCTAACCTGATCTCACACATTTGCGGTGTGGGCTGAATAGTTGGTTTTTTCATTTCTTCCCTTCAATTATAGGAGCCTGTTCCAGGCTGGGGGAGGTGCAGAGAGAGTGTGAGGGAATGATGGAGAGAAATGCAAAGTAAAGGACATAAAAGGAAGGAAACACACCAGTAGGGATGTCTGGTGAGGCAAAGACAAGGATGCACCCCAGGAAATAGAAGTGGTGAAAAGATTAGAATTAAGATGGTGATATTAGTGCATGTTTTTAAACAAGCCCCTGTTGTCGTGTATTGGGACAGCGAGGGGGCAGACGGCCCTCTGTTATCCAGTGCGGCATGTTTCATGTCCACTTGGCACTGGCACTGATCCCCCCAAGCTGGCAAACTCTTTTTAGGGCAACCTCCTGTAATTAGGGGACTGGGGTCCACCACACAACACAGCCCTCTCTTTCTGTTTTTCTTTCTTTTTCATTTCCTAACACGTTTCTGTTCATCTCCACTTCTGTCGGCCATAATGCCCTTTCCAAAAAACTGATTATCTTTGTAAACTCCAAAAGTACATCAGTGCCTTCTCTCCTTAAAGCACTAAGACATAATAAATAAGAGGAATGTCACATAAAGTCATGTTTCATCCTCTTTTTTCCAAAAGTGTTGGTACAGAGCAGTTATGGGTTTCGGGTGCATTGTAGCTGGTTTTGCTAACTAACGGCACATCTGTTACACGGAGGGAGCCAATGAGAAGCTGCATTACTCATTTCTCTAATCTCTAAGCCAGACACGGGTTTGTGTGAAGTGCCATATAAACAACACAGATGAAAGCCAAGGGCGTTAGTTAATGTATGTGTACTTGTGTAGTGTGTGTGTTTGCATTCCTATGTGAGAATGTGTGTGCGTGTCCATTCTTTGATAAGAGTGTGAGTTTGTCTCTATTCACAAACTTAGCTTCTTTTCTTGTGTCCTAGCTGGAAGTCGGGTGAGCACAGAGCTCCAGTACACCCGGGCGAAGCAAGGAGAAGAGTCAGTGTTTACCTCACAGATGCTTATCCAAACCCACAAAGAGGAGGGCAATAATATTCTTACCCAGGAGGCAATGCTGGTCCACATGGAGGCTGCCCTGTCTGCCAGCAAGGTTCAGGTGTCGCTGTTTGGAAAGTAAGTTTCACAAACAAATGTTTTGGTACAATCAGTTAATGAATTCTTGCTTGTATCAGTTGTAAAAGGTTGTGCTCTATCTCTTCTCGTAGGTCGTGGGATCTTAATAAGATATGTTATAAATCGGGAGTTCCTATCATAGAAAATGTCATGATTGAAAGGGTAAGTTAACATTCATCAAATATTACATCCAAGGGTATCTTTCACTTTTTTGTATGGTGTTTAATCAGTCGTCTGCTCTGTTTCCTGTTCCTAGATGATTGACAAGCTGTTCCCATGCATGATAATCACTCCATTAGACTGCTTTTGGGAAGGAGCAAAACTACAAGGAGGATCTGCCTATTTACCGTAAGATTAATTAGCTTTTTACTCTGTTGAGATTCTGTTCAGATATTTCATAGAAAGCCTTGGTTCACTTCACACTTATTCGGCCATTGCTTTCATCTTAACTGCATTGTGGGAGGTCTGTAACATTTAACACGCATGCTGGATGGAGATATACAGTACAGTTAGGCTTTCTGTCGTCTGTCACAGTATGCTTTGACTGACAGCAGTGGTCAGTAATAGAGTCCTTTTAGGGCCCAATGAGGGGCTAGAGGGTATGTAGTGGTGGAGCAAGAAAGAGATACTGTGAGTGAGGGAGGGATGGAGAAGAGATGGGAGTTGCAATAACTGGGTGGTGTGTTGGTAAAGTGAAGAGCTGGGAAGCGGCAGCAGCAATGGTGGTGGTGGAAGGGAAGCCTTTTGGATTGGACAATGGTAAGCATTCTTTTAGTTTACGAGTGAGTGTCTATCAGTGCAGAGGCCCCGAAAGAGGGGGGTGGGGGGGTGGCTTTGTCAGCTCACGGCTAACACTTGGCATTCTCATGATAATGCCTTGGGCTCTCTGCTCCTAAGTTGTCCAACAAATAAAATGGGTAGCATTCAAGCTTCAAGTCCCCCGAGGAAGGACAGAAAAAGACTACAAGACAGTTAACAGTGGAGTCTGGGGCATTTCCAGCACAATGGTTTTTCTCTCCTTTTTGGGGGGATAATGTTCTCTTGATTGAGTCACTGAAAGGGATTTTTTTTTACTGTCCCTAGTGGTGATATTTCCAAATAAAGCCTTGGTTTATGTAACCAATTCTGGCATATACTGTATGTTACAGCAAATAATATATTTGCATGTCTGGAATATGTTGCATGACAATCCAGCACATTGAGGCTGTAAAAGTTTTGGAGAAAATACTGTGAGAACAATTAATGCAAAACAGTGATAGAGATGATAGAGATGTGTCTTTGCAACTCCTGTAAAACAGAGACCTTGGAATGTAAAAATGAAAAGCTGTCTATATGAAATAGGCGTTGCCCTAAGAGGTGTAATACTGGCTGCTGTTGGAACTTAAACATACATTAATATATGTACTGTATTTTTCTTTCATTAGGCTTAAAAGACTCAGTCTTGGTAAAATGAACACACTTGTATTCAGGCAAGATACAAATGCCTGAAAGAGGGAAACAAAAAGACACTTGGAAGTGCATATCTTAACGCAAATAGTAGGCAACCCGATCTTCACTTCACAGCCGCCCCACCTCTCCTCTTCCCTCCCTCCCTATCAAGATGTTTGGGAGGCAGAGGTAATTGTTATGACTCAGTGCAGGGTGTTGAGAAATGGAAGTGAGCAGGCAGCCACAGTGGCTTTTCCTTGAGCATTGTGGCAGCATGAAACAGGATAATAAACGCTATTTTATTCGGTATCTGTAGCTAACCTCCTGCTAGTTGGAGATACGGACAGCTCAACAAAAGAACAGGAAATAAACAGTTTTCCTGTAGAAATGTGACAGTACTTGGCCTAGCATGCACCAGGCTCCAACTTGTACAGCTACTGGAGATGTTTTTAGATACGTTGTGACCCACATAATCACTTTGATGCCCTTGGATTTCAGGGGTATGCCAGATATCCAGTGGATAAATCTGGATCCAGTCAAACTAATGGAGGAACTGAGTCAGTTCACCTCACTGGAAGGATTTAAGGAGATGTTGGACAAAGCTCAGGTGAACTACAAAAATGCAAATGGTATTGCTTGGACAAAATTCAGGCAATTGTTTAACATTATTATCAATCTAACATTGCTTGGTTTCTTAGGTTGGACATGCCTACATGAACAGGCCATGTTTAGATCCCTCAGATCCTGACTGCCCACTCAGCGCAACCAACAAAGAACTTGGACAGGTACCTTTTGTTAAAAAGAGGTATCTTTAGTTCATTAGGTTGATCTAATTATGGAAACTAACCATTCTGTCCTCTGTCCAGAGTCCTGACATTGCTGTGCGTCTCCAGGGTGGCTGTCATGGATTCAGCCAGAAATTCATGCATTGGCAGGAGGAACTTATCCTGGGCGGACGGGTCAAAAGCAGCCAGGATGCTCTACTCAGGTATTGAGGCTTATGGAATAGATGCTGATGCCGACTCGCCTACTCACTAAAACTCCATATATTTGTCCCTCAGTCTCTGTATTGTTTGTTGTTTTTTTATCTTTTTATCCTACTTGTATTTCTATCTGTTTTTATCCTGTAAGAACAGTGTCCTTGGGTGACCTGAAAGGCACTTTTAAATTGAATGTATTATTATTTTATTTTGTCCAATTCGCGGATGTGTTTGTGGTTATGATTAGGTCAGAGTCTACAGACGTAAGCTAAGCAGGCAGTCACTCTGCTGTTCAGCTCCAAAAGCCACCTTAACTCTGGAATCTGTGTAACCCCTAATAACTCCACAGACACATGATAGGAATGCCTTGTACTGAGAGTGATCAGTTTCGTGCATGACTCCAGTCTGGGATAGGCCAATTAAAGATGATTGACAACCACATAAAGGCCTGACTTGGCCACACATTTGTTGTGTAAAGGACCTAAAAAAAGAAGGAAAACAAAAAGGAGGAAAACAGTCAACTTCACATTCAGGCGATCTCCAGAGAGTTTAGTGTTTCCTACTGACATCAATTGGATTTAAAACCATGTTGAATACAAATGGAGTGACGGCATTGGGTCAAAGCCCAGATTGAGACCCAGCCGACTGCAGCAGAGCTCTGAGGGAAAATAGAGAGAGGGCCACACGGACTCTCGGATGTGATTTATGAACATTTCATTCACATTGTGAGCGTAACTGCTGCTCACTGTGCTCAAGCCAAGAAAACCTGAGGACATCTGGATTGCAGCCTAGAGACTAGCACACAGATTAGAAAACACCTGCTTTTAGTTATTTACATTGGCAGACTGGCAAATCCTAGAAGAGATGACACCTGCCTTTAGCCATTCTCAGAAAGACATAGACCAGTTAGCAACACCAACAGCATCCAAACAGCACGACTGAATCATTTTTATATGTTAATTTGAGGTGTAACTTCACAGCTCAGGTTTCAGGCTAGCTCAACACCGAATAAATGTTTTTACAGGGACATTTGGACATCTTTACTTAAGTTAGTTCCTGTGTTTTGCAGTGCAGAGGCTCTCCAAACCATGTTCTTGTTGATGAGTCCGAAGCAGCTGTACGAGCACTTTAAAGATGACTACGAGATTCATGACATCAACTGGAACGAAGAGAAGGCAACTGCCATCCTTGAGTCCTGGCAAAGGAAGTTTGTCGAGGTGTGAATCCACAATAAAAACATTGTTTAGATCATCATTCTTTAAGTGATATTGACATGATTTTTAATTATTTATTATTCTAAGTAGATAGAGTATAGGGTACGTGGTAGGTTAGCTAAGTCTTGTAAATCGTTAAGATAATTGCTAGCTCGATTGCTTGAACTATGTAAACTAGCCTAAACTATTCTAAGATAATATATAACTCTAACTATAATGTCACTTTAAAGTAATAGTAAAAAAAAACATTATTAGCAATATGCTAATATATATATAACAAGTATATTATTTGCACACACGCACGCACACACGCACACACACACACACGCATGGTACTGTGATTGGTTGAGTGTGTGGTAGGCCAATCATCACCATTTGTTAAGGCTTTAGTTATTAGAACAAGCTGTTGAGTGTAAGCATGTAGGCAGGAGGAAAGGTGACAAAGATAAACTCGCACAATAACATTTTGGAAGTAAAGTATATTTGATAAGAAGCAAAATGATTTTTAAAGCTTTGGTTCATTCATGGCATGCAGCACATCGAGGAGACTCCTGAGCCATGTGATCCCATTCTTTTCACCTTTGACATCACAACCTTTGGCATCTGGAGTCATTACTCCTCACTTGTCATACTTGTACACACACACACACACATGCACACACACAATTTGAAAACACCCTTACAAACTCGTGCTGATTTTTACTCGCATGCACAATGAAAGGGACAATAGGTGACAATAGGTGTTTTGGGAAGATGTGTACACACTTTGGTCTTTAGTCTATAAATGTTAAGATTTCGTTGTATATTAAACTTATATTTTATCTACCAGGTGGTTCACCACAGCATCCCTTCAAACTCCAGTCAGTCCATTCATGCTTTTTCTACCACCACGCTAAATGACATCATGAAATCCTTTTCTGATGTCAGTGTCATCAGGGTGGCAGGAGGATATCTGCTCATGGTAGGCATTTTCTGATTATTCACTTGTAGAGAAATACTTTTTTCATTATGTTTTACAAGCATTTTTTTTCTCTGCTGATGAGTTCATGCATTAGATTAAAAAATAACATTACCATGTCAGCAACTTTCTACCCTTATTCCTGACTTTACGCCCACATTTTTAAAATAAATTAGTCAAATTCATAAGCCTTTGACAAAGTTCCAATCAACATACATGTAAGCCCACCAATCAGCTTTTAAAAGACCTTCTATAACACAAATAACATTTACTGAAAAGTAATTTAAATGATCTGTTTCTTTCCAGTTGGCCTATGCCTGTGTGACAATGCTGAGATGGGACTGTGCCAAGTCCCAGGGTGCTGTGGGGCTTGCTGGGGTGCTGCTGGTGGCGCTCTCTGTGGCATCAGGCCTGGGTCTCTGCTCCCTACTCGGCCTCTCTTTCAATGCAGCAACTACACAGGTAGGACAATAAGAAATCTGTAGAAAGCAGTTCTGGCCCTAATACCTGCTTTTTTTTTTTACCAGGCCCAGATTTTGATGTGTCTCATCAGATGTTCACTTTGACCTTTTGTTCCTCTTACGATGTGTTTCCCATTGCAGGTGCTTCCCTTCTTGGCACTGGGAATTGGTGTGGATGACATGTTTCTGTTGGCGCACTCCTTCACAGAAACTGGAAGTAACATCCCGTTTAAGGTACTTTAGACTCTTCTCCTCTCCTGTTGAGTGTGATTGAAGGTGTGTAAGTGGCGTGTGCGAGTAGTGGGGAGCTCTGAATAGTTTTCCTCTACCTACTGTACTACTACTTTAATCTGGGTATTAGTTTGTCTCCTGTGCAAGATCAGGTAAGCTGCTGTTTAAATTTATATTTGAGTGTTTGAAATGTTTAGGTTTAGTAGTGTCCTACGATGGTTTTATAGCGGTATCGCGTTTTTTGAGACCCTTCCCCATCTGTTCGCCAGGGAGTACTTATAGTCATATCAGATAGTAGTGTTACCATAGTAAAGGTTCTGTTAGCTGTGGATGAACTGGTTTGCAGGCTGCTAAAGCGCTTCTTCTTCTTCAGGGGAGGCTCAAGCAGGCTGAATGCAGGGCAGGATACTTTACGCAGCTGCTGGAGGGTTGTACTCCGGTACCGCACGTTATTTCTGAGAGTTTCTTTTCCTTCCTCAGAAGTAAAATTCAGATTCCAGGCTTTTCAGAAAACATCAGGGGCTTGAGCCAAAATAGCCACCCCTAACCCCGCCCCTGCTCATCGCCCTAGTGGTACAGGAAGTCTTTGCTGCCACAGCAACTAAGACAGTGTGCAGAAAACTGTGCTCTGTCTGACCAATGGGATGATGAGTGTACGTAGAGTTCTTTATCACCCTAGCTGTTGGAAAATGGCAGAAGCATTGAGCTCAGCGTTTAAAACGTTTTGTGGGAGTTGTGGAAAATTCCTTGTGTGAAATTTGTGGTAAGGTTTTGAACCTACGCTCTCCTACAGGGCTAAGGGAGTCAAAGTGGGCCATGTTTTTTCCCTGAAAGGTAGCTGGTAGGCCCTGTAAAAGCTGTAAGAAACAGACAGCAGACCTACAGCGACAGATTGTGCACGTGGCTACAGCTACAAACATAGAGCACACCTTGATCCTGACCTAGGGGAAGGTTGTGTTTCCTGTTTTCAGTCTAAGGTCTGGTGCATCTTAACGCTCAGTTGAGCTCTATTGTTTGTACTTTTAATGTGATTACACAGTCTCTGACAGCCTTTTTCTTTTAACCAGTTAATTTTCGGGCCTAGATACTGCTTAAAAATTGTGGTTCATACTCAAATTCAGTGGTTTTAATCAGGGTTTGATCAAACCTTAGGGGTTTATTGAGTTAGTCTCATAGGTTCTGCAAGAGTCGAGACAAACACAGTAAAAATGCGTTACACAAAGTACATTTTCATGACAAACTAGTTAGTTAAGATAACAATGTTGAATTTTAATTAAAAATATTATTTCATAAATAGTTTTTACATTAAATCATTTTCAAAAGAGCAAAAAAAAAAAAACGAATAAAATTACCTATGTTTTGAAGAAATCACATTACGTAGTGTTCGGTGAATGCACTGATTAAGCTTGGAGGTTAAGAACCACTGCTCTAATGAATCCCATACACGCACACACACATACACACACATAATTACAGTGCTTGGGCAGTGTGGACACTGTACCTGTGGTGACGGGGTTGCTGAAAGCCCGCCTGAAATTTGAACAATCCTATTGTTAAATTAATTATTGTTGAAAATGTCTAATTGTGATGGTTGATAATGTTTGTTTTAATGTGTAATGAACCAAAGAAGTGATGTATTTACATGTATTAACTGCAAAGGGATAACAAAGGGATGTTAATCATCACCACTTCTCACCTCTCTTTTAGTGATTTATCTCTTTTTCTTTCTGTTTTTGCATTAAGGAGCGTACAGGCGATTGTTTGCGTCGCACTGGCACCAGTGTGGCTCTGACGTCCATCAACAACATGATCGCCTTTTTCATGGCAGCTCTTGTGCCCATTCCGGCCTTGCGAGCTTTCTCGTTGCAGGTATGTTTTGAAACATATGTGATGCCTTTGCGCATGGGCACACACATAAACAAGTCGTGCACAATTACACACCCAGAGGCTTGAGGCTCCATTCAAAACCAAAGAGATAATTTAAGAGGTGACATTTACTTCTTTGTTCCCGTTTTATTGCCACTGCACCTACAGGGCTGTGTGTGTGTGTGTGTGTGTGTGTGTGTGTGTGTGTGTGTGTGTGTGTGTGTGTGTGTGTGTGTGTGTGTGTGTGTGTGTGTGTGTGTGTGTGTGTGTGTGTGTGTGTGTGTGTGTGTGTGCGTGCGTGCGTGCGTGCGTGCGTGCGTGCGTGCGTGCGTGCGTGCGTGCGTGCGTGCGTGCGTGCGTGCATGCGTGTGCATTCGTGTGTGTTTATTAGAAGGAATAATCAGAAACAAGCAGACGAGAGACATGCAGTGACAGAGAGAGGGAGGGTGGATCAGTATATCTCTGGCCCGTCAGAATGGTTTTCTATGATCTGTGACTAACTGTGGGTGGTCTGAAACACACAGCCCTACAAACACATACCAACATACACACTGGTAACTGGAGTTTGCCTCCTTCAGGGCATAAAGTGAACATAGATGTGGAAGTATGAGTGGAAGCTGGTGGTTTTGCTCACACATGACATTCTTCCATCTCTCCTGCTTTTTCCGCTTGGCACTCTTGTTCAATTTGTCTCTCCTTGGCTTTGCAAATATTCCTGGCTGGAGCTTGAAATAGGGTTTTTTATGTTATGGTCCTGAAAACTGTCTCCACTCACTTTTCAATTTCACAGTCCACCTGTGTCTCTTCTCACTTTGACTTTCTATGTGTTTCCTCAGGCTGCTATTGTGGTCGTGTTTAACTTTGCCATGGTACTGCTCATCTTTCCTGCCATCCTGAGTTTGGACCTCCACCGACGTGAGGACAAGCGTCTAGATGTCCTCTGCTGCCTCTACAGCCCATGCTCTGACCGTGTCATCCACCTCTCCCCTCATGAGCTGTCGGACGGCAGCGAGCAGCTTCACACACCTACAACAGGGGTGTTGCACCAGTGCGCATCAGGGTCCACAATAACCACCAGCACACAGATCACCACAACAGTGCAGGCATTCACACAGTGTGATGCAGCGGGTCAGCACATCGTCACAATCCTACCACCAACTTCACAGATTTCCACTGGCCCATCTTCCATTATTATCCACCCCACCACACAAGCTCAAGGTGAGTTAAACTTCATTATTAACCTAAAACATGTTTTCTATTTAAAGAGTTCTCCTGTAAAACTAAAAAAATTGTATTATTTCTCCTATAGCAATCCCGCCTACCTCTACTAACAACACTGTGCCAGATCCTTATGGCTCCCAGCTCTTCACACCTACTTCCAGCTCCACAAGAGACCTCTTAGCACAGGTGGAAGAGTCTAAATCAGAGAAGAAGTGTGTTCCACTTCCTTTCCTTCATTGGAACCTGTCAAGTTTTGCTGGGGAGAAATATGCTCCCCTGCTCCTCAAACCCAAGAGCAAAGTAGTTGTTGTGGTTCTGTTCCTGGGGCTGCTGGGTATCAGCCTGTATGGCACCACAATGGTGCACGACGGCCTTTACCTGACTGATATTGTGCCACGTGACACAAAGGAGTATGATTTTATCGACGCCCAGTACAAGTATTTCTCCTTCTACAACATGTACTTGGTTACCATGGATGGGTTTGACTATGCTCGTTCGCAGCGGCTTCTAATCCAGCTACACAACGCTTTCAACTCTGTCAGATACGTGGTCAGAGACAGTGACAACAAACTACCACGCATGTGGCTGCACTACTTCCAGGACTGGCTCAGAGGTGAGATAACAGGCTACATTTGAACGAGTCGAGTGTCCCCTTGTGGGATTTCAGTGGTGATATCAGAATCTGTTGGAGGTATTTCCTGTGTGTTCTGTAGTTGTGGGGGTATGACAATGTGCAAAGAGTGAGTGAGAGTTCAATCACAGTTTAGCCTCATCCACCTAGACCAAAAGGTAGATGGCTTTGGGTCAGAGGTTATCTTTGCACTTGTTTGCACATATGTAAATGTGTGCTAAGGTGTGAATGTGTCAGAGGCCTGGTCAAGAGGAAGTAATAGCAGAGAGGTTAATCAGTGCCAGATTAATAATTATCTTCTTATCTACAAGTTCAAATAAATTAATTGTTTGGGTTTTGTTTGTCTTTAAAATAAATATTTTTTCCTCGTGTGTGCAGGTCTACAGACCGCCTTTGATGCTGACTGGCAGGCTGGCAGGATCACTGCTGACAGTTATCGTAACGGCACAGAAGATGGAGCTCTAGCGTACAAGCTTCTCATCCAGACTGGCTCCAAGAAAGAGCCATTTAACTACAGCCAGGTGTGTTAAAATACAAATTCAATTTCCAGTTTTATTTATATAGCGCCAAATAGAACCCATCTATAACAAGGCGTCTTAAGGCAATGAAAAAAAACTAACATTTCCACATGAGCAAGAATCAGCAACAATGAAGAGGAAAAACTCACTTTTAACAAGAAGAAACCTCCAGCAGAACTGGACTCAGGAGTGGCAGCCACAGAGAATCACAAGCTGGTCAAAATGTGAACTACAATTAAGCAACTGTCAACTCCAACACCAGCATACCTAGAGAAAAAGGATTACAGAGAGGAAGAGAATACAAATAAGAAAGCACACGTTAAAGCATCAAACCAACATAGGCACAGCCAGGAAAGACCCAGGATGAGCTATATCTCAGGAGAGCAGTTTTTATTTTTGCTTTGGTCCACATTATAATGAAAATGTTGATGGATTAATCTAAAGTGGAGAGAGAGAGGACCTAGACAGCAGGAAAGATTCATAGTGGTGAATCCACTTAAGCCTGAGGCTACACCTTGCTCTTAGTCTCCAAAAAAGGAAAATGAAGCTGAAGTTGCTCTGAGTTAGTGTAGGGAAGATGTGGGTGATGTGACTACATCTGACACCCCAACCTGCAGGGCTAGGCGTGGTCTCATATCCATATCACCAACGAGTCATTGCAACAAGTGGAGCATGCGCAGAATTAACTTAAAGTGGAATTAAGCATTTACAAGATCAAGGATTTTTTTGATTCAGAATGAAAATCGGAATAAACCAGCCACCTAATTTGGATTTAAGTTTAATTCGGAATTACCATTTTCACTCAGAATTGAGTTTTAACAAGTTCAGTTTAAAGTGGATTTAACTTTTATTCTGAATGAAAGGGAAATTAAAGCTATCATGTAAATGTGGTCACTGTCATATTGCATTAATTGTTCTACTAAAATTCTTACTATAATCAGTGTTTGTTTTGAATCTTCCAGCTAACTTCTCGTCGCCTCGTGGATGCAGAGGGTTTAATTTCCCCAGAGGTGTTTTACATTTACCTGACAGTCTGGGTCAGCAATGACCCTTTGGGCTATGCGGCCTCCCAAGCTAACTTCTACCCTTACCCCAGAGAATGGATTCATGACAAGTATGACACCACAGGGGAAAATCTACGCAGTAAGTATCTATTTCCGAATTCCAGAAAGAGTTAATACATCTGAAAAATACCTCCCAATCACACTTTTTCTATGTCGCAGTCCCTGCTGCAGAACCACTGGAGTTTGCTCAGTTCCCCTTCTATCTGAATGGCCTTCGCCAAGCAAGTGACTTTGTGGAAGCCATCGAGAGCGTGCGCGCCATCTGTGATGAGTTTGGTCGCAAGGGTGTGTTCAACTACCCTAATGGATACCCGTTCTTGTTCTGGGAGCAGTACATTGGCCTCAGACACTGGTTTCTGCTATCCATCAGCGTGGTGCTGGCCTGCACATTTCTAGTGTGTGCCATTCTCCTCCTCAACCCTTGGACAGCTGGCATCATCGTAAGTCAACAAACTGTTAAGGAATTTTTTTTACACTTTTTCTATTATTTTCTTCTCTTTTTCTCATCCTACCATCATTTCATTAGCCGCATCATCTCGCTCCCTGTGTTCAACTTACCTCTCTTCGCATAGCTCAATAAGGCTGTCTGGTGGGGCCTTTTTTTCTACGGATGGCCTCTATGCACGCATACGCACTCACACAAGGACCATTGTCATTCTAATGTAGGCTCGGCCAACCTTAGGAAAAGAAATGCAAAGGAGCACGAAAGGCTTTGCTCCCCTGAAATCTCTACCTCCAATTCTTTTGCAGCTTTTGTCAAATGTGGAGGAGGTTGAGGACAGGAGCCTGAGCCCGCTCAAGTTATTCCTCAGGGAATATTGCGTATATGTGTGAGAGTGTGAAGGACACAATCTGGGAGTTTAACAGTTTGCAAAAATTTAACACACAAGCTGGTGCGACCCATGGTACTGAGTGGCCCAAAACCTTACACACAAACACACTTCTGTGTATCTCCATTGTTAGGCTTGTTGCACAACAACAGAGCCTTTTTCAACAGGAATGTGTTTCACTTAAGCAGCATTCTAAAGTAGCTGCTGATTGAGACAGCAACAAAACACAATCTCCTCAGACAGTCTCCAAACATCAGGCAGTCTGTGAAGGTTTCACGCCATCTGTATGTGATTGTGCTGTAAAACTGCTTTTATCATTTCCAATTTAGCCATGCCTGAGGTCAAAGCCCCTGCTAGGATCAAACGC